>NC_134280.1:48488983-48792013 GCF_949628215.1 Phalacrocorax aristotelis | reverse complement strand
CATATGCACAGGAGATAATAAAAAATCAAGTTGCCTTTCTAGAAAAGTCACGGCTCACTGATCTCATTAGGAACATACCTTATTCTTTCTCAGCAGATCCTTTGGCTCTGGCCCTTGAAGCTTTTTTAAATTCTCTGGCAGCTCAGGAGGGAGGCTGAATAGCATGATATTTGTTCACTCCTCATTGCCAGTCTGACAAGTGAACAGCAGTTCACCAGAGTTCAAACATCTGGCAAACAGCTCACTGCAGCTCTAAGCTGTCACACATTAATAAAGACCAATTGTTCCATCAAGAACATGTTGAATTTAAAGGAAGAGAAGAGCCAAGGGGAAATGTGCTAATTAAAAGTATCTATATAGAGCTGTAGTGAATAAAGGATGATTAATTTAACTTTCTTAAAGGTAAATCTACGTAACAGGATCAGACAGGAACTTTGTTTAGTCTAAGTGAAGAGGAGCAGAGGCTACCACCCTTACACCTGTTGAATAACACCTTATTCACTGGATAGTTCTACAGGATCCCACTGGACTCCAAGATGTATTTCTGTGGCTGATGTTAAGGGAAGATGGAAGGGCACGTTTTCATACTGATCCTTCCTCTAATTTTAAAATATATTAATCTGCTTCTGAAAGAGGATAGAAACTTATCAATCCTCTTTGTTCATGTCTTCAAACTCTTTGCTGCCCGTTATCTGTCAATGCACTCTATATATTACACAGAGTATTGGTTTTAAGATATGCCTTAAAGAGGGGCATGTGGAGAAGGTAATGAAAACGCTCTATTTATGTTTCATGGACAATTCATACATTTTCTATTTCAAGAGATCTAACATCTGCCCCATCACTTTCCAAACGTCTGTTCCCTGCTATTTTCAAATATATGGCTTTTGTACTACATTGCAACATTAGTTTTTAAAGAAAAATCCATAGTTTTGTTAGAAACAGACACAATATTTTAGCTTTTAATTCCATGTCTCCGACTACTTCTCTTCCTAACAGCTTATAAAAGAGGAAAAATATCGAAAAGAAAGATTCTTCTTTCTTTGCTTCAGAGAGGATTAATTCAGAGATGTCTTTACATCTGGAATAATATTATAAAACATACTGATAACTTAGGAATGATACCAGGCACAGTCCACTCCAGAATTCCTTTGAATTTTGCCCTGCTAGTGTGAGGGATGAAGGTAGCTCATGTCCTGGGTGTGCTTGGTCAGGAGTGAAAGATGGGGGAAGAGGATCTTGTTTTTCCTGCTTCTGCTGTGAGAAGCAGAGAATGCTAATGCTCACCACCCTACATGTCCTAAGATATTTCTTTCAGCAGTAGCTGCTAGAAAGGATCTGGCAAGGGCCATTGAGACCAGGGTCATTTTGCAGCCTGCTGGTCTGGGTGAATGCCTACTGTTCTGGACCTAGAGCTAGCCTTAGTGTTATGCAACTAGAAACAACTCTTGCACAACATGTCTGAATAATCAGAGGATTTCATGTGGAAAATTAATGTCTTTGGAGACCAGAAATGGGAAAGATACCTCTAAACCTTTGGATCATGATCTGAAAACATGGTTTGTAGGAATGATAATTTTTTGACAGTTAATGTTCTACTTGCAAACAGATTTGTTGGGAACAAGCTGCTCGTCTTACTAATACCAACATAGGTCAGTGCAACTGCCAGATAGAGACTAAGGACTAGAAAGACATGCAATATAATGAATGACTTAGAGTTTTCTTTGGAGGCATAATATGGAAACTTACATTATTGCTACAAGTGTTGTACTAGTGCTGAGAATACAGATGTGGACTTCAATAAGTTCTTTTCACAGATTTTTTTTTTTTAAAGCAGTTTAAAATAAACATTCAGAATAAGATTTTAAATATTTCTGTTTATTTGTTTTTCTTTTCCTCTGTGTCATTACTCTGAGACATGCCATTCTGCCTGGTGAGTGATTTTTAAAATCCTTGTCCAGATTCCTTTAGGCTCTGTGAGTCATAAACCCTCACAGCTGACACCTTCTAAGATGTTTTCATCTCTGTGCCACTTTTAAGGCTGATGAAGTTTGCTTGCAGAGGTCTCTGTGCTAAAAGCATTGCAGGATGTGCCCTCAAGTAGTGGTTCATGTTGTCATGTGGCTGGACTCCCTGACTTAACAACATGACTCCCACATAACAACTGAGGGACACCAGGAGCTCTGTGTCGGCTAGAGGTAACTGTTGAAAGCTCTACAGGTAGGAGAGAGCACTGGCACTGCAGGGCTGTAGTGCAGCTGACAGTCCAGCTTCTGCTCTTGAATTTCAGTTATGAGATGCTTGAGTATTGTGCATCTTCATAGCAGAAGCGTGTCTTTACCCTCTAAGTGAAGTCTCCTGGCAAGGCAGGGAGACTGGGCTGCTCCAGCCCCCTTAGACTCTTTTACAGTGTTTGTCATCATTGGCCTTGTAGTAATTAATCAATCTATCCATTGCTGCAGCTGATCCTCTGTATCTGCTCAACAGATCTTTGCTGAATTGCTGGTTGAAGATGAAGTGCTTAGGTATGGAAAAAACCATACAGCTCTTCTTGGAGAGGCTTTTTGTCTGCCTTCCCATTGCTAATCTCATATGCCTGCTCCAGCATATAACACAGCTGCATGTGGTGTCTTCACCACAAGCTTTTGAAAGCATTTATGATGCATAGTGGAGAGACTGCTGGGATGAGATGCAGGCACAGTTGTTCCAGGGCTGTTGGGAAAGAAGTTGTGTGTTTCTGGCTGGGAGAGTCCAAAGCCTGAAGCACCTATGCTGCATGGGGATGTCCCCTTGAGGCATTGCTAGGATGCTCCTGTGGCAGGGTGGTGTGAGTAGCTGGTCAGTTTGTCCCTATGGCCATCGTTGGAAGACCGTGTTGCAGGACAGTGTAGGTGTAACCTTGTGTCTCTGTCTACCAAATAGCAACAGCATAAGCTTCCCTATGTTGTGAGAGGAAATGGCAAAATATATCAAACACTATTACAAACTCTACTATGACAATAGGTGTTATATTTGTTCATAAGCTTCATAAAAAAATGCTACAGAGTAGCCCAGGTGTTTATTACAGTGCTAGAGGTGAAACTTTACTGGGAACAACTACAATTTCACAACAATGTAGATTAGTCATTCCATTTCACTTCAAAACAGCAGTATTCTTTTATAATAGTACCTAAATATGAAGTATCATTTTAAAATGAGAACTGTAATTATTACAAGTTGCAATTTATTGTGAAACACATTGGATGTATTGTATCTGAGTGATCTGTTTCTCCTCATTCAACATTTGTTGAGTTTCATTTCCCTTTCAGCAGTTGCAGTATGAGGGACTTACAGGTAGTGATCTTTGCTGTGTATAAATGCATTAAAGCAGGTGGATCAAATCAATTTTAATATGGCAAACTGACCAAAAATGGCACAAAAGTAGTGATGTCTTAAAAAAACATATTGCTAAGACATCTGTGGCAGATATTTCTTCTCCCTGAGATTTTTCTGTAGTAGCTGTACTGGTACCACACAAATTCTCTGGTAAATTACAATTCATCATGGTTTCATGGGGCTATTTCCCCCCGGGTATCCTTGAATTTTTATGGAGTGTCACTAAATATCATGGTTGTTTACAGTGTTCATCAACACAAGTAATGGCAAAATAGCCTTCCAACACATGATTCATAATGTGTGTGCTGTTGAAATGTGTCTTCTCACTTTCTGATGAGCTGATTTTCCTCAGTACATCTAAAGGAGGGTGTATGATGAAAATATTGTGTAGGGTAAAAGAACACTGGGTTAAAGTTACCCAACAACAGCAGACTTCTGAAATTTTGGAAGCCCAGTTCTTTCTCTAACAATAACAGTATCCTTCATGATGATGTAAAGTTCTTCTACTGTATTTATAAGGTGATTATATTCAAGTGTCCCAACAATTCTTTATTATGGTATGTATATAGCAATGCTTAATCCAAGTTTTTGGAGTGTCAGAAAAATATATTTAAGAAAGTAGCAATGCAAGTTAATATTTAAGACATAAAATGTCTATAATAAAAACTGGGAGAAGAAAGAATATGAAAAGATGAAATTTACTATCTGGTATAAATAAGTGAACAGACAGAGCATCTTATAAGAAATCAGTACTGTGGAGGCAACTTCATCATTTTATTATTACATTACTCATATTGCCATTCTTGAGACTTAATTTTGCCATGCTCTTTAAGGTTCTATTATCCATCATGAATTATTTTAATGCAGGCCTTCACACTATAAATTTGGGAGATAAAAAAAGCTAAAAAATATGTCCTCTGCTATACTGTATGTTTGGTTCCAATTTGAAATATGTAAGTGAAACATGGGAAGATGTTAGTAACCAGTAATAAATTCAAAGGATCAAGGTTGTTTTAAAGAATTCAGGCTTGGCAGAATGTGTGCTTTCACTGTCACGAAGCTAAAAGGAATACCCATGCCTTGGAACCCCAAAGGATCAAAATTGTTTCAAGCAACAAGGTTTAAAAACAAATTTATTTGAAATTTGGGGAAGGGTGACCATTTTGGTTAAGGACTCCATTACATACTCTCTATTTCTCTAATATATCACTCTATAGACAAACGTATCTCTATAGTTTCAAGATTGTATACAGAAGGCCTGTTAGTAATTGAAAGCAGGGAGTCAAATCTTCATCTGGTGAAAGAATGAAAAATTAAAAGGTTAAAACCTACTGCTTTTGGAATTTAAGTTACTCTCCTAATTGTTGGTGATTTCCTCTAGCAGTGTAGAAATATTTATAATAACTGCACTAAAATACTTGGCTGTTCAGTCTCAGTTAAGGGAAGCTGATAACAATTTTTTTGATGTTTCTAAATCAAAGGTATCTAAAAGCACATCAGGTGAAAAAGAAAGTAGAAAATGAAGCTGAGATATCGGACTCAAAACAATTTCAGCTCTACACACTAATATTATGTCCTGGATCCACTAAAAGTAACCCTGCTGATAAAAAAAGGTAAATAGGAAACAGATTTTGGAAGGCAAATCCAAGATGAAATTTGGCATGATTATTTTTTAGGAAGTATGTGTGTGTATATGTAACTCCCCCCTTGCCCACCACATAATCCTCTTAGACAGGAATCCCATAGTTTGGCATGCTTCCTAAAGAAATCAGTACTGCTCTTTATGAGGCACAAGTTTATTGTTTATAATTTTCACATGAAATAATTGGTTTACACTTTTATTATTGTATCACAAATTCCTGGCCTCCACTTCTTCCTGTTCCTTCCCTGGGCTTAAAAATTTGTTGGTTTTGTTACGTACTGCAGAGACACGTTTATGTCCACGTAAGTCCTCCAAGTCCCTGGTAGTGACCAGGTAGGCAGGAACTGCTGCCAGTGGGAGGAAGACCTTCCCGCAGGTGCCCACAGCAATACCTTTCCCACACCCCCTTTCCATCTGCTCAGTCTCACTCTTACACCCAGATACGTTTCTGTCCCTCTGGGAGTGTCAAATCATAAATCAACTATGTATGCCATCTTCTGTTAACTGAGGGTGTGAAAACCCCTGACAGAGATAGGAGGAGAATACTAACTGACTATTGACAATTACTTTTTGGAAGAGTTTCCTGGCTGAACTCACAAGACACATCAGTCATATTTTGTACCCATCATTTTAGTGAATCTTTGCAGGATGTCTCCCTTAAATGAAACCATGTGCATCTTTCTTCCTGAGAATATGAGGTGGCACTCAGCTCTTGCAAGGAGTAGATGCCAGAGGGGTTAGTGCTTGCATCGCTCCTAGGGGAAGAACTGCAGATTCTAAAGTATGTCTTTGTTATAACTCCAGCTGGATGGGTCAGTGACCACTGGTGTGCTCTATCATGTCTTGATAAAAGGGATTTTAAGCATCTAATGGTCAGTTAGTGCAATAAAATTAGCTCAGGATGAAAATGTTCTCCTCTTACAGAGTAAAAAAATAGATATTTTAAACCAAGTGTCCAACACCACAAACATAAACCATTAGGGGGACCCCCTGTGATACAGAAACAGTTATAAACAGGTATGCTGCTGTATTCTAAAGTTACTTTAAATAGAATTATAACCAGAGCAGTACATCTTATATTTTTAATTAATCTACCGTTTTACAGCCTTATTTTTGGAAGCAGAGCTAGAGTTCTGCATAGCCATCACTCCTGCACTGTTGAATGACCTCCTGGATTTTCTTTGCTGTAACTTGTAAATGTGTCAATGATGTTCAATAGCCACGGAGTTCATGAAGGAGAGAGGCTGACTCTAAGTTTTTTCTATCTGCAGAGGGTATGGTGATGCTTTTCCACCATCAGCAAGAGGAATAACTAACTTCAATAAGAAAAAAATAATACTGATAATTAAACATTCTATAAAACTTTCTTGTAGTATGTTTCCAAGATCTAATCTGCTACAGAGCTCTTGAAAACATCTACATTCACTTTCAATGCTGAGATTTTTTGGCAGTATGTATTTTAAATACATTTTTAATTAAATATCAAATGCTTTCATTCTCAACATGCTCAACAGTACTTCATCTTCAGCAAGTAAGGGAAGACACTAAATGACTTGTATGGCATTGCAAAATGAATGAAGACTTGAGATTAGTTATGGGCTACAACTACATTGTTTGGAACACTGAGGTAGGGAAGGCACTGTCTAAACTAAAGAATTGTACTGATACAGGAACATGAGATTATAATACTGGTTATGATGAACTTCATCTATGCGTGAGAAATTTTCTCACCATCAGAGTGCTGATGTTTCCAAACAGAGTACCAAACTCAAAAATCTGAACTGATTCAAAGGTGGAGTGTGATAAGCACAGGGATCCCTGAGAGCTTTACCCAGCCTGGGCCAAACCAGCCACAGTGACTGCCATGTACTAGCTGCAATGGGGTGGAGGAGACTGGGAGAAGGCCACATCCTTCCTTTGGACACGAAGGGGAACTGCTTTGGTCACTCTTCTTTTTTCAGACCTCTGTATGACAAGGGTACCTTCAACAGTGGGAGTGACACTCAGGCACCAGAGGTATCCCTTCCAGTCCTACATTCGTAAAAGCACTCTTCTCCTCTCAAGTCTTAGAGGTCTTTGGGTGTATTCACAATGATCCTAGGCCTTTGGGGATGTTTTCAAAGGCTTCAGTAGCAGTCAAGCACCTAGTCAGATTTGCAATGAAAAGTCAATGAACACTCCAGAGCAGAACATCTTTCCCCTTAAGCCACTCCTAGCCGTGAGGACTTTGAGGGGGTGGTTTCATGTAAGAGTGGTTGCATTTTACACAGGTTTTACATATGTGGAGATGGCTGTGCTGTGTATCAGGCAATACAAAATCTGCCTTTTGTGTGTACATGCTTAGACAGCTAGATCTTAGAGCTTATTTACAAAAATGTTGGATATTAGGAAAAGACTTTTCACCCAGAGGGTGGTGGAGCACTGGAACAGGCTCCCCAGGGAGGCAGTCACGGCGCCAAGCCTGACGGTATTCAAGAAACACTTGGACAACGCCTTCAGAGATACAGTGTGGATTTAGGGTTGTCCTTGTGCAGGGACAGGAGTCGGACTCGATGATCCTTGTGTGTCCCTGCCAACTCAGGACACTCTATGATTCCGTGAAATTCGTTTGTTCTCTCTTGCCTCCAAAGGGTAGCATATTTGGATAGCTTATTATCATTAAAAACATAGACTTCAGTGAAACAAAATGGGGCAAGTAAGGTCGTCAGAACACATGATGGTTATTATATTTGTTGTAAATCCATTTCTTCACCTCTTTTGAAATTATCTAACCCCTGCCAGAAGCAGTGAAAGGAGCAACCTGAAAGTGTGAGATGTCAATGCACTGCCAATGGATGTTTTTTTTCATGTTGCTGAGCTGGCATGGACTCAGCAGGTATATAAAATACAATGTTCCAACCCATTTCACCCTCCAAGTTGGAGTGAGATATGTTCATTTTCACTCTCTACACTCACTGCCTGTCCTTAGTCGGGGAGTCAGAACTCACGTTGCTGTGCAATCTTGAGCTTCTTTTATGAGCTTAGCTGGAATGCTGCTGGGTATCCTTCTTCACTGCAGCTTTTTTAATCTTGGCTTGCAAAATCAGAAGCTTTTTCCTGGCTGCACAGATGATTACCTCACTTTAGGTAAATTCTCAAATACCTTGAAGTATCTTGCATAGTTTCTCACAATATCCTTTTTCAGCGCTGCTTTTTCATTATCACACTTGGTGTGCCCTTTTAATTCTGCACATTTGTTAGTGGTGGATTAGTTATTTTGACTGCATAGTGGCCAGTCTGTCTTTGATTCTGTATCTTCTTGTACTTATCCCTTCTATTGCCAGAGAACCATGAGAACCAGATGAAAGTATTTTCCCCATTTAGATCCTGAGAACAGACTCTGCTGTCAAGAGAAAAATGTGCAGGGCAAATTCCAACAGCAACAACAATAATTATAAATTATGGACCAAATGATCAGTTTGCTTTGCTGCACTGAATCATGATGGTTTGTTGGAACATCTAGCCAGGTGTTTTTGGACGATTGAGATGTCATCACCCTCTTGTTTTCACCATTTAAAAAAGAAATTAGAAGCAAACCATAACCTCAGACTCTAACTCTCCCAAATGGAGCAGAACATCCAATATCTAAATTTTGTTAAGGACTCCTACACTGATTGTTGATCTAAAGAAAATCTCAAATTTAAACTAATTCACATCTGATGAGCGAGCGTAATTTTGAGTGAGTCTTTTGACTAATTCTTCTTCGTCTGTATTTTGAATTTATCTGGTCACTTTGGAAGACATTAGGTTTGATGGATACGAGCCTAAGGGACCTCTATCATTATAGAAAGTTAATCCCTTGAAGACACGAATAAATTTGCTGTTCTCTGGCTTCCTCTTCCACCCTCACTTTATATATGGGAAAAAGAAGTGCAGAAGGATTAAACAACTTTGTCAAGGTCACATAGGAGTTTGGTGGTAAGAATTAAGCTGATTTTCTACATCCCAGTTCAGTGTTTTGAACACATGACTGATCTCTCTCTGTTTTCATCTGGTGAGGTATTTTGAAACATTTTTAAAAACCTGAAATGAAATTTTAAATTGTAGTTGTCCCAACACCTTCAAAGATTTTGTTCTTCTTATCATTGGGGCGTGCTGGTTCCTCAGAAGCCCAAAGCAACTTACGATTTTATTGCAGCCTGGTCAGTAGTACCTTACAAAACAAACACTATTTGCAGTAAGCAAGAAGTGGGGAATCTGATGCTGTCTTCCCAGTGTAGAAGTATGATTTGTCAAGCTCTGATGGTTTTGACTGGCATTTTTAAAGTAGAAGCCACATTTTTGAAAACTTTATTATTGACCTCTTGCTTCTTATAGGTGTTTCTAACACAAGTAATTTCCAAAAGATATTAATATTTTGCACTTATTTACTAGTAAGTTTGTAGGAGATTTTAATACCCATTTCATTGACTTTTAAAGCTTATAAATATACTTTATTGCTAGTTAATTTTTTTCCTGGTTAGTGTATTGTTCAGTTTACTGTAGGGATTCAGAAACTTTGGGCCTCATACTAAATTAAACAAAAAGAAACTGAAAAATTTGTTTTCTTTATTTTTGTAAATAAGCCAGACCCTCTTGTCAGTCTTTACTTGACTAGCTAATAAATGGACTGTTCCATTTGTGTTAACTGGGAGAAGAGGCAGGGATAATGGAGAAATTCTTGAAAAGAGCATTTCAGATATGTCATGGCAAAAGATGACAAGCATTGTATTAACATTTACAGAGGAAGTATAAAGAGATTACAGAAACAACTAAAGAAAGTTTAGCTGCTGTGGATCATTTGTTGCTTATATCTTTACTACAGTGGAACAGAGTTTGGTGGGAGCCCTTTAAATCAGGTTAAGTCAGTCAGATTCCTGTTCACTTCAGTGATTTTGGATCATTTCCTGAAATGTTCTGTTTGATAAGCAGCAATCCAAAAGTTTCCAACTCTGTGCTGGAAACTCCTACTGCTAATGTCAGTATGTCATGTCAAAATAAGATGAGGAAGTTTCCAGATCTCATGCAAGCATTTCAGCCAAAAAGTTCATTGAGTTAGGCTGTCAGTCATGTGACCCATCCAATTTCCGTGAGCAATCCTCTACTTCCATACCTGCTAAAAAGTAATTGTAACAATCTTTCCACCTTCCCTTCTGCCATTGTGAGGCTACTCATTCCTTTGCTTGTGATGGCCGATACTATATTAATCTTCAGAAATTATCACATTGTGGTGGATTGACCCTGGCCATCAGGCAAACACCCACCCAGCCTCTAAATCCCACAGGATGGTGTCATGGTTTAGCCCCAGTCAGCAACCAAGCACCGTGCAGCCGCTCGCTCACTCCCCCCTGGTGGGACGGGGGAAAGAATCAGAAGAGTAAAGTGAGGAAACTCACATGTTGAGATAAAGACAGTGTAACAGGAAAAGCAAAAGCTATGCACAGAAGCAAAGCAAAACAAGGAATTTATTTGCTATTTTCCGTCAGCAGGCAGGTGTTCAGCCATCCCCAGGAAAGCAGGGCTCCATCACGCGTAACGGTTACTTGGGAAGACAAACGCCATCACTCCAAACTTTCCCGCTTTCCTCCTTCTTCCCCCAGCTTTATATACTGAGCATGATGTCATATGGTATGTAATACCCCTTGGGTCAGTTGGGGTCAGCTGTCCTGGCTGTGTCCCCTCCCCTTCCAGCTCCTTGTGCACCCGGCAGAGCATGGGGAGCTGAAAAAGTCCTTGACCAGTGTAAGCACTACTTAGTAACAACTAAAACACCTCCACATTATCACCGCTGTTTCCAGCAAAAATCAAAACATAGCCCCATACTCACTACTATGAAGAAGTTTAACTCTATCCCAGCTGAAACCAGGACAGATGGGGAGAATGTAGAAGGAAGGTGGATGAAGGTCTGTAGATAGAAATAATGGCAGCTTAATTAGGAAAGCAAAACTGAGCACACAAGCAAATCAAAAAGAGGAATTCATTTGCTGCTTCCCATTGCAGGTGGATGTCAGCTGATTCCTGGGAAGCAGGGCCTCAGCATGCTTAACAGGCGCTCGGGAAGAGAAATGCCATAACCATGAACATCCCCCAGTTCTTCCTCTTTTCCCTGAGGTTTTATTGGTGAGCATATCATATGATATGGAATCATTTTGTGTCAACTGTCCCAGCCATGCCCTCTCCCAGCCTCTTCCCCACCCCCAGCCTGCTTGCTGTTGGGGGGAGGATGGGAAGCGGGGAGGCCTCAGTGCTGTCCAAGCACTGTTCAGCAACAGCCAAAACATGGGTGTGTTATCCATACACTTTAAGACCCAGATATAAAAGCACAGTGCCATACAGGCTGCTGTGAAGCAAGTTAACTCCACCCCAACCAGAACTAGTACACACATTTATCACACACAGAAGTATTCTGATTGCTTTTCTGAGCAATTTCCGCAATACCTTCTTCTGAATCTCAATATTGTATTAGTCACCTGACTTTTAATAGACTTAAATATATCATATTGATCACCTGACTTGAATAGATTTCAAGAATTTGAATTCTGAGGATATTCAGTGTCACTGGCAAATGCCAATTATTTCTAGTACAAATATTTGCAGTGTTCCAAGGCTAAAACCACTCTTCCTTGAATATCATAATTGCTTAATAAATTGCATATTTTCCTTTTGAACAATATTAAATAATTTTCCCTCAAATTTGCAACTGAAGGACTGTTCACATTATGCATAATGCCTTATGAAATACTAATTGACGGCTTTGTGTAGTGTCTCAATTGAATAATTTCTTGTTTGTTGCAACACTTTCACTGAACAAATGTTTATTCTTTGCATTTTCTCTTTGTAAAATAGTTTTCCTTCCACTGTAACATTTTCAGAAAGACTTCTGGTTTGGAGTAGTGGACCATGATCTATGATTTCAGTTAGTGGCTGAAGCATGAACCGTATAGCCACTGTTTCTGTTTTTTGGGGTTGTCTGCAGGCAGCTTTTGTAACTTTCCCCTGAAGATACTTCATGCTTGTATTCTCTGTTGTAAGATTTGCCTTGCTCTATCCAAAAACTGACTCATCAAAAGGAAGCTGTACAGCCTTTCTTAGAAACCAATACTTCCAGGTTTGAGGAAAGACACAATAAAGCCAGGGATCACAAGGAAAAACTGTCTTCCCATTTTTTTATCATAAACAATTGCGGTAGAATTGTTTCTGGTTGGAAGTAGTCATCCCTACACTTAAGTAGAGCTAACTGGCATAGAAAAATCTGCAAAATCCGGATAGATTTGGACCCCTGTAGAGATTAGGTTGAACAGTTTGTGTCATTGTGCTGGTTTTGGCTGAGATAGAGATAATTTTCTTCATAGCAGCTAGTATGGGGCTATATTTTGGATTTGTGCTGAAAACAGTATTGATAATATAAGCTGGTTTAGGTACTGCTGAGCAGTGCTTACAGTCAGGACCTTTTCTGCCTCTCACCCACCCCACCAGCGAGTGGGCTGGGAGTCCACAAGAAGCTGGGAGGGGAGGGGACACAGCCAGGACAGCTGACCCCAACTGACCCAAGGGGTATTACATACCATATGACATCATGCTCAGTATATAAAGCTGGGGGAAGAAGGAGGAAAGCGGGAAAGTTTGGAGTGATGGCGTTTGTCTTCCCAAGCAACCGTTACGCGTGATGGAGCCCTGCTTTCCTGGGGATGGCTGAGCACCTGCCTGCTGATGGAAAATAGCGAATAAATTCCTTGTTTTGCTTTGCTTCTGTGCATAGCTCTTGCTTTACCTGTTACACTGTCTTTGTCTCAACCCATGAGTTTCCTCACTTTACTCTTCCGATCCTCTCCCCCATCCCACCAGGGGGGAGTGAGTGAGCGGCTGTGCGGGGCTTAGTTGCTGGCTAGGATTAAACCATGACAGTCCTTTTGGAATTCCTGTCAGTAAACCCAGGTGAGCAGTCAGGCTCGTCAGATGTGATTTTCTCTCGGTAAATCTCCTTCCTTCCTATGTAATCGTAAAGGAATGCAAAACTTCTAAAGTAAAAAGGTGCTACACTCTGTGTGCCTGCACTGAGATATGCCATGGTGTCCTGGTGGGATGCAGCAGAGGCACACAGCCAGAGTCAGTACCTGGAAAATGCTTCTAAGTCCCATAGCACAGATCTAGCATCAGTGAGCTGTGTTTAAGCATGTTTTGGAGGAACAACATGAAAATAGCCTGGAATAGGAACCTGAGAATGAATCTGGCTATGAGAGACTACCTGGATAGTTTCTGGTAAGGATGGTATGCCTGATGCAGGATACCAGGACTGCAGAGTTATTAACTCTATTGTGCGACAACTCTATTTTTGTATTAAGGAAGCAACACGTTCAAATTCCCATAAATACATTTTTACTTAATAATATATTTTTTTAATATTGCTATGAAATGAATGACTTACTGGGTTCCCTTTCCCTAAAGCTAAAATTCCTTCCTTTTTAAGAGTGTAAAAAGAGCTGCATGGAATTACGTCTGCAGTGAGCTGATTATAACAGCTTATTAGATCCCTAAAGATTTGGCATGCAGTTCAACAATTGCTTATTTGTCAAATGTGTTTAGAAATTTTTGAAAATTCTGATTTTTCCTGGGGAAAGATCAAACCAAAAAAACCATTGTATCCCATATTTAGCAGAAGCCTTATTTATGAATGGTAAGGTGGTAGTTTTGCTTTGCTTGGTACTTGAATTAGAAACCTGATTGCTATGTTTGTTTCTCTTTACTTACTTTCATTGTACCCAACAAACAGCTTTTCAGCAGAGATGTCATCTGGACCAAGTGAGACATGTTCTGATAATACATTCCCGGTTTACATCCACATATTGACAAAACAAACCAAAACACAATGGCTAGCTGTTTGTGAAATTTTTCTGCTGGGATTAGTTCACTGCAGATGCATTTAGTGCCACACAAGACACCAAATGTTAAAGGGTTCCACCTAATCCCTCAGAGGTTTAATTCTGAAGTAAATAGTGGGTATATTCTCACTCCAGTGACTTGAATACGATTCCACTTTGTTTCTCTGTAGATAAATTTGATTACTTTGGCAAGTTCAATATTAAGTACATGCAAAAGCATCAATGAATAAATGATAACAGTAAAGAAAATACAGATGATTTGGAGCTGAATCCTTTAATTCACAGATCCTACATTTTAGTCAAGCATGCTTATTTATCTATATTACAGTATGAAGACAACCGTCACTACTTCATATGCCAATAAGGAGGAAAAAAAGTTTTTTCACTGTCCTTTGGGTATGGAAAGATGTTTTCAAGGTTTAGAAAAGGAAGATCTAAAACTCATTTTCCTGAAGAAGGCTATTAGAAATACATTTGCTAGTAAGAAAATAATCTATTAGCTTAGCCATGTTGTCAGAATATCACAGACAAAAATGCCAAAAAGTAAACGACTGAGGACATATGATCTGATCTGGTTTTTCTTGTTTATATGACATCACGCTTTTTAGCTAAAATACAGATTTTTAGCATATTATGCTAGTATGCTGAAAATAAGATAAATCTTTCCATAGGATGTCAAGGAGCTTTGGAACAGATTTGTGAACATGCATAGTTTATGACATTTTTATAAAGAAAACATCCCACCAGATAAAATCAAAAACCCTCATCTTCCAGCAACAGAATTTAGCATAAGGATGTCTTAAAATCTCTACAAAACAATAGACAGTGAGCATAGATATTCTTCTATGCACGCTCCTGAAATTTAGGCACATCTAAAAATTGAAAGTATTTATAGGATCTTAAACCTTAGCATGAGATTTTGTATCACTGTTTTTGTGCATGAAGGAAATACACAATCAGACTTCCATTCTGTTCCTTGGCAGGCTGTTGCTTATATAATGCCATGAAGACTTTACTGGTTCAAAAATATAAATCTGAAATGGGGCTGACCCATTACAAATCCTTTTGAGCCCTCTAGATCTAATAGAACAACCCATTCTTCTGCCTCACTAAAGCTGCTAATTCAGGAATTACACTAATCCCATCGCCAACCCACCTTACCAGACATGAACCATTTAGATATCTAAAATCAAATTTAATTCTCTTTGAATATCTTTATGGTGAAGGCTTTTCTTTTTTTTATTGTTCAGAGTTACTGAAACTTTCTACTTGTGTTATCAGCCAACAGCTGGTATTCTGTGCTTGAAGCCATAGTGTTATTTTTTTAAATACTATTATTAATCTTTTTATTATTATTTCAAAGCTTTTCTTTGCCCATTGTTTCTTTAACCATACATTAAGTTTGACAACGTTTGTGTCTGATGAAAATTTAAATAAAGGCTTCAAATAGGAAAAAAAATTGGTGCAGCAAATGCCAGATTTGTGCAGACACCAAGAAACTATACTTTAAAACTAATTACTTCAGCTTTCTTGCATGCAGGTGCTTAGCCCTGGGAAGCACTAAAGGGTGAAAAAGCCCTGAAACCAGGGCAGACTCAGATGGTAGAGTAAAATGTGGAAGTATTTTAAACCTTTTAAAGAGCTCCAGTCTGGATTTGCTTAAACAAATGGGGATGTAAGATCTTCAAGAACAGGAAGCAAGACATCTACTGCTTGAAAACTTACTGAATGGGAGATTACTTGACAGTGTTTGAGCTTGCCTTCAGGGGAGAAGACAAATCACAGAACTTTCTGAAAAAAATCTTCAAAGATTCTCAGCATTTCTGTGTTATTTGTACTCTCATCTATCTGGATCTGGTGCTTCAGGGCATGAAAGAATCAGGAACATTTACCATTGTCGCAGTGAATTTGCTGGTGTGGCTCTGTAACGAGTTAGGGCCCAGCTCAGCTCCCATCAGAGTCATTGGGAAAAGTCTCATTGCCTTGATAGCATGTTAATCAAGCTCTGAGTGCTTAGAGAAGTGGAACAGAACAGACCTCAACAGACTCTTCTTTCTTAAAATGTGACATTTTGGTACCAAGAAGAAAAAAAAAAAAAAACATAAGAAAGATCAGAAAGAGATTATGTTTTAGGACAAAGAGATAAAATGTAGAAGACGGACCAAACAACAATAATCCCAAGTACTTTCCAGCTTGGAAAAAGGCTATGACATGTGACATTCTCTTGAGGTATACACATTCTTAATGGCTTGGAAAATGCCATTAGAAATTACTATTTCCAGCCTTACAAACTCCATTATCTAAAGAGGATTATAAGATTACAGTTTTAAGACAACTAGAAGAATGGGTTAAGTCTCAGGCAGTTCCTGTTTTCATTACTATAATTGTCTCAAGGCGAGATTAAAGTTGTGCCATTTGCTATTTCCATTAACCCCTTAATCTGAGAAGTGAGTGTCAGTTTAGTCTTGTCAGGTTAATGTCTCAGGAAATGGCTGTGCTACTGACCTCTGATTTCTTTGTCCTTTCTCTCATCAATTTGGCTGTTTTGTCACTTTCTGCTTTCCCCCGTGTACCTAGTTAGGTACTTTAGGAATGTGGCGTCTCTCCAATATTCGGCGTACTGTGGTTCTTTGTATGATTTGTAAAGAAATGTTGTTTATTCCTGTTTGCTAATGCTAAGTCTAAAAAGCCCTTGAGTGGCAGGCATGAGAATGATTATATGATGACCCACACATGGGGCCATCTCTGAAAGTAGGACTTTCACGTGGGTGCAGACAATCATCCTACTGCTATCGAATGCCCTACTGAGTCCCTGGGCAGTCTGGTGACATGAAATCCTGTATGCTTCCAAAGCTGACTTCTGCATTCACCAAATCCGTCATAGATAATGAAAGGTCAGGAAAGGAAAACTTACCGGAATACATCTCCTACAATGGATAAAGGTGCTTTCCTTCCACTGACAAGGATTGTATGGGGAATTCAGAAGGTACCTGACCTCCTATATGATTCTATCCTTAGGAAGAAGAAGAGAGAATAGCATTATTTTCCCCAGCACTCATTCCAGATTGTAATCTTATGGCTCTCCTTGGCTGCTATGCCCTGTGGAGAGGGACAGAAAGTCCTAAGCAGCAGAAAGATATATGTATTTTGAAAACCTGGTGGAAGAAGTTTTCCATGCAGAAGAATAATACAAATGTGTTAGTTTAACAAGTTATTGAGACAGAAACTCTGGAAGTAATCTGAATAACCAGCAAGATGGCATCCTAAGGGAAATAAAGTATTTAAACAAGTGATGGGAGCAAAAGGTTTTGCAAACTCCTTTAAAAAAATCTTACCACTAAGAGACAGAAATACTTCACTCATAAATCAATCAAAATTTTCTGGAGTCAGACTTGAGGACATACTGTAGGGAAACATTTAGTATAGTAGAAAAGAGCAAGGCTTTGCTTTATATATTAGCGATTAGGCTTCATTTTTAATGTGAAGAAATCTTTCCCTGCCTTTGTTTTTCCAGAAGAATCTGAGGTATCTTATCTAAGAACAGGGAACTAATAACAGCACCAGCAACACCATATTTGCCTGTTACTAAAGAAAGCAAAATAGAGGAGATGTCTGCCTTCCGTTTGGGGAAATAAAAGGATAAGAATGATGCTCAGGTTGGCTTGAGGTGCACTGATGGCTGCTGAGGGGTTGCAAGTGCACACAGTAACCCTTTGTGCTTGCTTGTCTGAAACTGAGCTTCCAAATGCATCAGTCCCTGTAATGAATTAAAACTGCTATCTGTTTTTATTTGCATCAGCTACCTAAAGAATCCAGAGCAGCTAAGTCAGGAAATGTCAGGCACAGGGGAGACCTAGTTGTATTTTCCTGTCTTTGACAGCATAAAGAATCTTGACCTCATTCTCACTTCTCTGCATTATTGCTCAAGGACCACAGGCAACTTGTTGTTTAGTTGCATTCTTGCCTAAAAGTGAGGGTACAGGGGTGGGAGAAAGAAACCAAGAAGGAAAACAAGGTAAAAATCAAAATGTTGGGCTTAAAGAACTATAGGTACACCCAACAGAGGGAAAACAAAAGCAAAAAACAACAAACATTATTGTTGAACAGCCATGTGCACACAGGAGAATTAAATACATGTAAACACATCTTTATAGATTCTTTTTTTCAAGAGGAGAGAAGAAATAAACATGATGTGAGGAAAAAGTGTGCTGTTAACATCCTCCGACATTGTGAGTGATCCTGGTGAGCAAGATCCAAATGAGGCATAAGCAAATTCTTCAAATACAAGGAATGTTTTTGTAAAAGCTAGATGGAACGAAGAATGGCAGCAGCAATGACAGCAGATGTTTTACTGTGCTTTTAAGGGTCACTACTGTAAGGTCTTAAGACCGAAAATACTTGGCTATCTGAGTCTATAGCAATGTGCAAATCACACTCCCTTGAGGAAATCACTGTTACTACCCACGCAACTCTTGAGATAAATTAGTAATTATACTCCTCACGTATACTCCGCATACTTCTCTTGTCCAGTTGGAGCAGAAATTCTATCTTGTACATTTCTGTGACATGCTAATTCTAAACAAAGTTTTCTGTATCACATGCTTCTTTGTGCTTATATTCTGCAGAAAATTTCTATTTCATTTGGACAGAAGTTAATTTTCACCTCCAGCTCCAAAGCACAAGTCTGCTGAGTTATAGAAGAAAAGTATGAGAAGGTCAGTGCTACGTCCCAAATCTTCTGAGAAAGGTTGTTTTCTGATGTAATACAGGGGTCTCATAAATAATATCTCAGTTATAATAGCTGCCTTTAACATGAGAGCGATCCACTGCAAGTTATATCAGCTTCATACTCATGCAGTACTGTGGTTTTTCACTATTTTAATACTACAGAAGAGGAATTTTTAAAACATGCCATAAATTATTGCATTTTCAAATGAATAGCACAGCAATATTTTCACTGAGGTTTCAGAAGAGTTTGATAGCATTTTTTTCTGTTCATAATGCTGTGTAAGTTACTAGGAACTGCTTTACTTGCTTCAGTCACTGGAAAGCTCTAGAGCTGTTCTCAAGTGATTTTCCCAGCTTGACATGATGTACTGACCCATGATTCCCCGAAGCTGATTCAGCAAAATACTGTCATCTGCATTGATATAAACTCTGAAAATTTAGAGGTGCTGCAGCAAAAGAAGTAATTTTAAGTGATGGGCAGAAATGCCAGAAGGTTGAAAAGGTTTTTATTACTCTTGTGAGAGTGAGTGAGAAGCCAGAGAGGAAGTCACAGTATTGCAAGAGTGAGTGGGAACTGAAGTCGCAGAGGACAGTGAAAGAGCTGAGGCATTAAATGAATACTTTACAAGCAAGAACACTAGATGATGTGCCAGCTGAAACTGGCTGTTGTAACCACTATCACGGTTGACTTCAGAGCTAGTGAGGCACAGATATTGAATAAGTTAAGAGAAGTTGAAATCAACAAATCATCCATGCCATGTGCAGTCTTGAGGTTGGAATAGTACCCGACTTAGGTAAGCTGGTATTCACTCAACAGCTACAAATGCCAAATTCACAAATAATAAAGAAAATTGCTACAGACCAAATACCATAAATTCTTAGTTACAACCTTGTAAGAGGAAGTCCCTACTGAGTCAGGTTTGACATTTGTTTTCCCTAAGTAGAGGATTTTATTTATATATTTAGCTCAGCATGTTCCACTTACACGAAACACGCATTTCCATATTCACTTACACTTTAAGATTTAAATGAGCCTCGAAGGTGCTTACAGTGAGCTTTGCAACACATGCCATATGATACACATTGCATCAGCTGTGTAATTATTAGTTTCTGTAAGGAGAAACTGAATTAAACAGTGGGGAAGTGGCAAGCTCATTCTTTTGTGGTATTTTCTTCCTTTTTTGTTTTGTTTTTCTTTGGTGGGAAGGCAGAAGGGAGGAAATCAGGGAGTCAGTCTCAGTTCCACCATCCCCTTGGAACGAAAGATACACTTCCTAGGAATGATCCTTGTCACCTGTGGCACTTCATTCGTCACACACATTTTTCTCAAGAAAAATAAAAAGCCCTGTGTCCTTCCTCAGTTCCTTAATGGCTCTTGCTAAACAGAAACAAGCAGGTGACCTACTCACCACCTCCATAAGACGCTTGAGTCTATCTTGTGTAGATGGCCATGGTGGCCTGGCAGATCTGTCTCTTCTTACTTTTTCCATTTTGTCTGCCTGCCAAATCATCTGGCATTCAAACAGCCAAGGTATAATAAGATGTCCGCTAAGGTGGTTGTATTTTAATACATCTTGAAAGATCGCTTCCCTCGTTGATTTTAGCTGCAGTGAGAAGAGGGCAAATGAACACGTAGCCACATAACTAACAGATGCTGACGGAAATATAAATACCATGGAAATTAGGGTTTTGTGTAGTGCAAAGGAAGGCATTGCAAAGCACCACTGTATACAGCAGAGATTTACTTTCACTCTGAGTGGCCACAGCACAGCTAATTAGAAACATTCTTCTTCCTTATATAGGTGTTAATCCTGTAGTCCTTATTTACACTAGTGTACACACTCTTGTGAATAGGAGCTGCAAGATAAGGTCTGTAATAATTTGTTCTTTGTGTTCAAGCTCATATATGTGACAGAAGAATGATTTTTGTTTGTTTCATGCTGGTATTTAAAAATGAACAGACCATTTTCACACAACAAAGTAGTGTATAAGTCATCTCTGAACTTCTTTGATATATAATAGCAACCGTTTACTTAGCTTGCATTGCACAATTCCTTTTAGGACAAACTTTAAGGATAAAGCACAAGACCAGTTTGGTGCCAGAATCAGCTATAAAAGAACCAGAGATACCATGCTAAAATTTGAACAAAGCATTTTCTGTTTAAAATGCTTACAATTTATTGCATAAAATTTAAACTCTCCTATTTCACAAACCTTTTAGTGAAATGGAAGTGTTTATTTTTCATCAGGAAACACACATTTCCAGTCCAAATTGAAATTTCCACAGAGGTGTTTTCATTTCAAAAAGTTGCCTTTCTTTTCCTAAAATATTTTAGTCAACATATTTTCACAGCTCTAGTAATGGAAAACTTGTGAGTGCTATTCTGAAATATTTCTGACTGTTATTCTGAAATATTTCTGACTGTTGTCCTTAACTTTGCAAATTTGGAGGAGAAAAGTAAAGGCAAATATATGTATGTGTTTTTGTATACAGTTATATACAGCTGATACTTTCTCTTTCTGATTATACTTACTTGTCCTTGATGAATCATCCTTACTGTTTTCTGGAATGAAAATGCAGCATTGGTACAAAAAGGGAAGTTTCGGTCCATTGTCTGTTTTTATCTTCTGCCCGTTTTCCAGAAGGTATTTATTTTTTAGCTAGATATATAAAGTGAAGGTGGAACAGAGAAGATCCTTATATATAAAAAGCTTGGACATTCACGATATTCTTCAGAACTATTGACATTATAGTACATCTGTTGTACCTTGTATTATATAGGCCAGTAACAGAAAGACACCCTAGGTCTAAATAATTTGTACATCTTCGTTAAAGACAATATGCAAAAAAATCGCTGATGTCATATGCAATATTTGCATGAGGTAAGGATTTTTGGATTACAGTAAACAAGGTGTTTTGTATCTTTTATTATTACTGTAATTTTTCAGTAATTTAGGTAGGAATTGGCTATCTTCACAGTTCGTAGGCCTAGAACTTTGTTTTTAGCAAAATTTGAGACCATTTTCTTCCTAGTTATCGAAGAATAATGAGCAATGTTTAAAAATATCCTTTTAATAGAGGACAGAAGTTCTCCACGCATTACTTTTCCAAAGTCTGTCTGAGCTTTCTGAGCCCTGACAACTCAGCCTTGTTGTTTCACTTTCTTCCATAGGATAAACAAACAAACAAAAAAATCCTTTAAGGTGATTGTTTTGCTTGGCGTGTCATTAAGTGGAATAATTCTTGAACCCTCATCATCTCTTTTCTGCACCTCTTCATTTTGTACAAGAGAAGCAGTTTTGAACTGAACAGACTGATCCTGGGTAGGCTATATCAGCCCAACAGCATTTTCTAATGCTGTTGCCTTCAAATGCCTCCCCTGAATTGGTACCCATGTTGAATGTCTCTGTACAGCAGTACTTAGCAATCAAAATCCATCACATAGAATTTCTATGGGCAGAATGTGATTTCATCCAGAAAGAATTATGTTAGCCTTTA
The DNA here is from genome assembly GCF_949628215.1 of Phalacrocorax aristotelis. Classification (NCBI taxonomy): domain Eukaryota; kingdom Metazoa; phylum Chordata; class Aves; order Suliformes; family Phalacrocoracidae; genus Phalacrocorax; species Phalacrocorax aristotelis. The sequence continues at coordinate 48,769,872 of NC_134280.1, read as the reverse complement.
ATCTGATTTTCTCTCCAGATTTAAAGAAATTTCACATGTAGAGAGTAACTCGATCCATTTATAATATTTCCAAAGAAGCACAGGCCTTTTTGCTGCTCTCACCTCTCATTTGGCTGTAGGCTCAGCTGCTGAATCCTATAAGTCTGTAAAATGCCAGCTGCCTGGCCCTTTACTGCCCACATCCCAGGAAAGGATTTCATACAATACTGGATTTAACTCATAAACTGCCATGAAAAATGCTGAAAGAAAAACAATAGCATTTCCCTCTATCTCTATAAAACATATGACCATGTGAAGAGTGATATAAAGGTTTTATCTACATAATTCTGAGGCGAATCACATTTTTGGAGGTGTTATTGGCATGATGAACATATAATAATCTGCATTACTTGTAAGGAATAATATTACAATGAACATATGCGTTTGTCAGTCCAAACTAGTGATAAGCCTATTATATGCTGTCTCATTATTATTGTTTATTGGAAATGTGGCAGCCCCTATAGGTCTCAGTAGAGATGGCAGTGTTGAACAAGCACAAATTAAGGGGTAGTCTGTGTCCATAAAGAGCTTATTATCTAAATTAGTGAGGCTCAGGAAGGGAAAAGGAGGATTATCATCTTCATTTTAAAGACAGAGCAGACCGAGACTGTGAGTGATGTAATAACTTGTCATGTTTTTCTACAGTGTGAATGTCAGAGCCACAGTCATGTTCAGCATGTTCCACTGCATGTTGTGCACAGAAGCTTTTAATCAAAATACCAGACCAGAAAAAGCAGTGGTTTACCAGAGTACGAATCAAAATACAGTGATAATATCAGTGAAGTTTTAATATATACTAACGAAATCCCCAAATATCTTTTCTCAGCTTTGTAGGCTTCTATCTTAGTTTCTTCTACTCTTAGCCCAACTTCATATTTTTGAATGTTGGAGACAATTGCTATATAATGATTTATCACACCTGCTTCTGTCTCAGTGCTCTACCAGTTCTAGTTACTAGTTCATAAACCTAGCAGGGCTTCAGGGATGCCTGATACCCAGACTTCCATTTAGAGAAATAATTGGTTGCTTATTTTGGAAGGAAGAATGAAAAGAGAAGACTTACAGTATACGGGAATGGTAGACAGGCTACAAAATTAGTGATTTTTAAAAATTGTGTAGGGGAATTGCAAGATTCCCCAAAATCTGGAACATGACATACAGTCTTGTCGATATGGATTGACCGAATAAGTTCCTAAGTACAGAGAACACAGTCAAAAGTCTACAGAAAGGTTTCTTGACACATTTGTTTCATGCACATAGCTGTGCTTGCTCGTATATGGTGTACTTGTATACAGTGGCTACTCAAATTCTTTCTGCAAAACAAAAATATGTGATCCTTTTGCACTGCTAAGTCTAGTACCAGCTGTGTCTGTCCCTAGACAAGGTGACAGATTTCCTGAACTGCATTTGAATTGTGTTTGTGGACTCTTCATGGGGATGCCTGGATTCTAAAGAATGAACAGCTGAGAGCTGGAGGGGCAGAGCTCATTCTGCCTGGAGTGCCTCCTTCCTCCTGTGTGTGTAATACAGAGGGTATCTGTGTACTCTAATACATCAGCTATACGTCAGCAGAAAGGGAATTTTTTTATAACCATGTTGCAGCTGATCAGGATATCTTAAGTACCAAAAAGCACCAAATTAAGGAGATGAATCAGATGCGGAATCCACAGCAAGACATAGAGGTAACTGAAAATTCTAACAGATGAGTAAAACCCATCTTATATACATGCGTATGTAAACACATGCACAAGTAGACAAATACTTTTTGTTGTTGGTTTTGTTTCCTCTCACCTTAAGCTGTATAAAGGTCCCCTGAAGTAAAAGAATGTAATACCCAAGATTACAATCCCCTTCCCAAAGATATATTATCTCAGCTTGAAAATTAGGGATATATCACATTGCTGGGGTAGAGGGATTCACATATCGAATCCTGACTATCACCTTGAGATGAGAGCTCTAGCTGATGGAGGGTTTGCTCAAAACTGTAATTAGTGATAAAAGAATCCATCAGTGGAGATTTTTGTATTTTAGTGCTGCTTTCCCCAGCATTAATTTCAGGATCTGTAAGAATTTCAATAAACTGCATGAGAGAATGGCTCTATCCATTTATAAGATTTATCAGGGAGAAGAGGATATGGCTTTGTTTTCCACAGAACAGGCATCCACAGATAGGCTGAGTAGCTGCTGCATCACTGTGGCAAAGTATGACCTGCTTCTAAGGCAGTCCAGCAGGTAAGGTGGAGGGAGTTGTCTATGAATTAGTGCTGCAAAACTATGCCTGGGATCACAAACAGCTGAATCCCCTACCTGAGATTTACGCAGGGGCATAAATCACTTCGGAAAAAAACTGCTGTATCAGTTAAAGATGTTGTTGCCTATTATTGCTGTATGCTGAGGCACCATGTCTGTTGTGGAGCTGAAGTATAAGAGCTCTTCCTAATTCACTATGCTGCAAAATCAAACAGATGAAGTTAAACGACTCTGTCAAAGAGAGTGATGTAAATGGGTGCTTTCGCTGTGAAGCAGATGAGGGGTGCTTGTACTACCCTTCCTCTTGCCTGAGCTGGGGAAGCCAAACCTGGGAGCAGTAGTATCTGCAGAAGCATTTGCTAGACTTAGCTCTGGAAAGACCTGGGCTGTCTCTCTAGATCCTGTGATGCAGCCTCTTTCTGAGAACAAAGAGAGGGAATGCAATCGTTCACTTAAAATACTACTTTAATTTAAAGCAAGAATAATCTAGCATAAAAAATAAGAATAAAGGGATTCCTTAGATCCAGGTTAAGAAGTTGACGTGAGCTTTTAGAACATGTGGTGCGGGTTTGCTTTACTCCACTTTAAGCACTAAATTAAAAACAAAAGTCTTTTGGCAGCAGGCCATAGGAAGGAAGCAAAATGCTAACTAATCATATTTAATGTTAAAATCAATGGTACAGTGTTATGAAAGCCTGAAGGAATAGAAATGTCTTTTCTTAGCATACACAGTAATAGACTTTGGGGTCAAGAAATGATATATTACTGTAATATCTGCTGCCTTTTAAAATGACATTTGTAATAAATGGCATATATTCCTCTTATAATTTCTTTATTAGTAACACAAATTTCACCATCTGTGATTATCATCATGGATGGCAGATGAAAAATTCCCCTCTGCCTGAACATACCAGTTGAGTTACACCAGGGAGGCACGTGGCTTGCCGTGCATATAAAGAACTCAGCCACAGTGTTTCCTTTAGTGTCATGCAATAGCAGTTTTAAGCCTCTTTATGTGACAGGTGGCCTCTAACCTTCCCAGGCTTCTTTGAGCACAGTATCAGATATCGCAGGTGAGGAAATACATCAAAATTAGGGAACCATTTACTTTCTGCATGCATTTGGCATAGTCCTGAGGATCGGCAATGGACCTTATCCCACAATCAATTTCCTTTCCATCTTGATTGAAGGAAATGTATGACTTAGCTGCAAGCTCTGTTGAATTCCCTACCACGATCTCTGCAGATATGTAAATGAACATTAGCTAAAGAATATCAGATTATGGAAATGCTTAAAGAACATTATGGCTTGAGGAAGAGGAAAAAAATAGTCTCTTGCTAGCAAGACATTTTCTCTTTGAAGAAAACACTTGAGTGACATGAAGTTGAGGCTAAAATATAAATTAAATATGAATAGCTGAGTGAGAGGTAATTATTAAAATGATTTGAATTAGATGGAGAAATTCAAGGCCTGTTTTAACAGAGAGCTTGCATGCCTGCATAAATAAGTATGTGAATTCGTTGTCAGGCAGTGACTTTCAGTGAATTGCCACAAAAGAAATAGTAATTTCTACAAACAGAGCATGAACAGACAGGAATTCAAATGGACATAAGGAATTCAGTGCTGTATGGGTGAGCTGATATCCAGTAGTGACTCACGTGTTATTGCCCCAGGACTGCAGAGGCTTTTATCGGTTGCCCAAACAAGGGTTTTAGTGCTATCTGAGGTGCTTTGAGTTGTCCTGAGCCCCCTCTCCAGGAAGGTGTGGAGCTCCTGTTATTCCCATGTCACTAGAACCCTGTGAGCATCACAGATATACCAGGGCATCTCCAATGCCTTATAGACACTCTTGGCTGAATTGAACAGCAAAGGGCACACCTCAGATGCTGGGAATCTTGGTTAGAAGCTAATGAAAGACTTTATATTTCATAGCAAAAAGCTGCAGATCATTTACTACTCTATCACAATGTGCTGATTATGATACCAGCTGATTCACAAACACAAAACAGCAGCTGGTTTCAAATATTTACATTACTTTCTGAAGATGGATTTTTTCCCATGGTTTTATCCAAAAGCTGTCTGGAAAAGGCCATCCATTTGTTTCTGCATGTGTACTGATTTAAAAATTATTCTTCCTTCACCTAGATGTGGTGGCTTTTTTCCCAAAATGCTACAATTTTTTCAACCCCAAATTTTATTAAACACAAGTAATCAAAAGAAGAAATAAAAGCTCAAGTGGGGAAGGAAGGGTTGAGAAGACAAATTTTATTCAGTGTTTCCGTATTTGGGTTCAAAATGATGGTTACAGATAGTTAGAGTGTCAACGTAAAAAAAGTAGAAGACAACAACGTGGATGATTTTCTCAAACTATATATAAATTCTGATAGACTCTGCCAAGGAAAGTAAATTTATGTTTGCATTTGAGCATGATCAGATTCTGGATCTACAAGTCTATATAAAGACATCTGTGTATTTTAATAGGGATCATGATTCTACCACACACACGTGCCTTCGCAGAAGTAAATATAAGAAGAATTATTTCCTTATTCCCCACTGGAATCCCAGCTGGCACTACTAATCGACCAATTACCTTCAACAGCTAATGGAAGAAATGATAAAGAAACTGTGCCGAAAGATTATGTTTTTGGTTACTAATCTTGAACAGAATAAATGTCAACTACTGTTTCTGGCTGTGGGAACAAACCGTTTTCTGGATAAATTTCAGTTAATCACTTTTCTGACTGTAAGGAAATAGTTTTCAAATAAAATTTTAGATTCTAGTAAGCTCTCTGACTTGGCTTCTTGTTTTGACTATGATCCTGTTTTAATTACTTTGCTACCCTCTCTTGTCTGCTAATGAACCTGTCCTTACTGGTCCAAGTCTCTCCACACTGATGACATATGCTCTCACAATCTTGATTCACTGAGCCAGTACATTTGTAAATTCAACCTTTTCTCATTTCAAATGTTACATTGCACTTAGTAAATGAACCAACAGAGACATTCAGGATACCTAACTCTCAGCTTTCTATAAATTTTAACATACATTTTCTTGATACAATTCCTTTTTGTTCCCCAATTGTTCTGAATAAGCTACGTTCACCTATAATTTAAATCCTGTGATCTGTTCTGAAAGCCTCCATAAAGCCCGTTAAGTGTCGTAATTTTGGCTGTATACTAAGGCTGAAAAGGACTCTTTAAGTGATTCATATCATTATATTTGAAATAGACACATGAAAAGAACATAGCTACCTTGAAGCAAACAATATGAACAACATATTATAAAATGCTATTTGATCAACTTGAAAACAGTGTAAGAAAATATTTTAACTTAGAAATAAGCATCCAGTTCATAATTCCTCATAACCAGGTGTTTTAAAGTTTTTTGTTTTCTGTTTTTGTGGGGTCTTTTGTAGGGTTGATTTTTTTTTTTTTAATGTACTTAATGCAAATGGGTATTAATCGTTTTGAAAAGAAAGTATTCAGCATTTTTTTTTCCTCTCCCTCTTTCAGTTAATCTCATTTAGGTGTGTGAACAGCCAAAAACCTGCTCAGTTTAATCCCACAGAATAGCACCAGTGGTTGAATGACACCAGCCTTTAAATGAGTTTGTGTCAGCCCACTTAGACCCTAAGCACCTTAATCAAAGCTCCTCCCTCATTTCAGAGGGCCAAGTGTCAAGTCAGTAACAGGACAGGCACTCTGTTGCATACTCTGTTTTCCGAATATAAATGCACTATTTTTCATCCACATATTTAACCATTTTGGTTAAATGATTGCCACCTTCCTACCTTGGTTTTGTTCGGTTCTGGGAAAAGAAGCTCCCTGTATTCACAAGTCAGGAATACTTAGTGCTTGAAGCTGTGAGCTATGCTGTGCTTTACGATATTAGCTCATATTTTTGAAAACATTGTACTTCTTTCCCATTTTTCCTATGATGTCCATCAAACATCTCTCAACTTGTAATTTGCCGTACATATTTCTGATCTTCCTGGATTCATTTTATATCACTAAATATTCTTACCAAGTATATATTCTGACACAAAGTAAATGCTTCTCAGTACTGAAGGGAAAAATGCAGTGTTAGCGCAGATGAATAAAGCATCCTTAAAGTTCCACATTCCCAGAAAAATGGAGAGGAAGCAGCAGAGGCTTAGAAGCAGCATGAAGGACGGAGTTAGAAGTGGTACTTGCATTTGTTCTTTGATGCCATTCTCTACCAGAAAAGCCCAGGTGGTGCTGGCTTTTATCTCTCTCTGAGCTTGGGCCAGTCTTTTCCTGAACAGATCAGCCAACACACTGGCAGCGTGCTGATATTCTGGGCCATCCCATATGTTGTAACCTGAATAAGACTATGCTCAATTGTTTGTCTCATTAAATCTCCCGTAGCTGGTTGATTCAGGCCCTTTTCTGAAGATAGAATATGAATCGCAGATTTACCAATTTGTCATTGAAATCAGGTTTCAATTCTCAATACTCTCAGACCTTTTTCCCTGTGTTTTATTCTGGAAAGGAGATGCGGGAGGACAGTGGATATGAAGACAGAGGAAGAGACTGTTTCACCTTCTCCTGAGCAATTTCTGAATTCTTTGCCATGGAGAGGTGGTTGACTGTAGCAAGCCTTTCAGCAGAAGGAAAATAATTCCATGTATAGTTTTTTCTTCAAAACATGCTGTAAAATTATAGTGGTGGAATTTAATTTAATTTTGGAAATAACGTAGAATGTAAAAAAGATCATTACAGAGCAAAGACTTTAAGGCTGAGTGGCATAAATGGAGATTGGTGAACAGCACAATAGAGCATTTCTTCTTGCAGAGGTTTCTTATATCTTATCTGAGAATTATACTGAACAGCAATAAGACCTGCTTGAATTAAAACATTACTGAAGATTACTGTATTCTTGTCTTATTATGTAGTGGTAAATATTAATTACACGTTTTTATGTTGTTAACCTGTCTGAAACTCCCCAGCCACAGCCTGACAAAATCTTTTCTGGTGGAATATCTCACAACTGCCTATGAAGTATTAGCTGTTCAGGACTAACGACACGCAGCTGAGCAGCTTATTTCCATCCAGGGCCAGGTACTGCTAATACATGAGAAGATTCTATCTGAATACTGTTTTAAACCTGGAACTGACTCTAGATTTCATCAGATTTGAATATTATAGGAAAAGATGCTTGACTCTGGGTCACATTCAACTTCAGACTGATTGTATTCTTAATATTTAGTTTGGACACATTTAAAATCTCATGTGAATATGGTGCAAGAAATCAGTGCTGTCAAAACAGACTGAGAATCATAAAACCTGTGCTTCTGTCTGAACCTATAGTTTGCATACAATCCACCTCAAACCAGAACAGCTCTTCAGCAAGACCTTAACTGCTTTATTATGTATAGGAAAAACATGTATGTGTGTATATATATGATTTCCAGCAACTTCTTACAACTTTTATTTTTCCATTGAGTGGCAATAGAGTGGGAAGGCTTTCAATTAAGCTGATAGTAAACCAGAAATTGGTTTATAATGATTGTTGGACTAGGGAAAATGAATCAGAAATTTCTTCCTAGCCTCAGCTGTTCAGTGCTTATTGGTTACTAATCTCAAAAGAGACGGCAGGACTAAATTATTTTCTTGGTTCTCCAACTGAGGATATAAATACATGGCATAAACAGCGTAGAGCATCTTGCATTTCCTCTCCTTGGCTGTGGATATAAAAGATCATCTGGTGTGTCACAAGCTATAAAATTATTTATTTTGCAGAACCTTACTTGCATAGAGCACAAAGAGCAGACGGTATGTTGAGAGCTTGTATGTATTGCAGAGCTTAGCCTGCACATGAGATCTGAAGGCACTACAAATAGCCTATGGGCATGGAAAGAGATTGAAGGTAAATGTGAAATGCTCCTCTCTCACCCTTTGTATATTACACATGTTGTTTTTCTAGCTCACCTGCAACACCAGGTCAAAAAGCTAAGGGTCAGAAATGCCAAGTATAAGTATTATATTACCTTTTTTGGTATATGGCTGATCTATTTTATATCTGAATAGAAGGCGCTTTCTTTCCCTTAATACGTTCGCTTCAAGGAAAAGAATTCCAATGTGTGAGCTCACTATTTACATTCCACAGTAGAAGCAGAGGCGGGGAATATTGTACTGATTAAAAAGAAAAAGATTTTCAGAAGAGATCCTGAAGGATTTGAAATCCAAAATATGACCAGCAAACCCTCACAGTGGAATAGTGTATGCTGTGTGCAGGGTGACCATAAGATGAAACAGGAGGGTTCCAGAAACCTAACACAGAACTGAATTTCTACATCTATCATAGATTAAACCAAAACTGTCAGCCTGTGCATTTTTACTTAAACTAGAAGTCTAAAATTTTGCTGTTTGGGTCCACCTCTTCTTCAGGGTTTGATCAATTTTACCCTGATTTTATTAGGCTGAGGATTTTAACTTTACACTATATCATAAACACCTGAAAAGGGGGAGCTGGAAATTTATGAGATAAGAACCCCTTATCTACAGTGACAAAATTGCCACCACAATAATCTCTATTAAGTGCTCCAAAATTATAGTGTAACAGCTCTGAAATTATATGTGACATCTGCGTGAATACAAAATCAGTTCATTATGTTCAGCCTTATTACAAAAAGCACTTACTGAATTTGTACTGATTGCAACTCTTACAAATTAAGTTACCCATGCAAACTTACTTCCCAGTGTGCATATATTATTTGAAGATCTCGGTTCAGTCAAAAGAAGGTATGAGTGCAAATAATACTACCACTTAGAATGGAGTATCATACCTGAGTAAAGTACCCCAATATTTTAAAGCTCTTTTAAAGTGCTTGATTTTTAGAAAAGCCTCTTTTTTCCTCTTATTTTTAATTTTTGATTAAGCATGCCATGTCATTCTTCCATCCAGTCTCTCAAGAAATGAAGTCTAAAGAGGGAAAAACCAAGAAGGAATATGATAAATGTTCACATTATGCAGAATTTGCCTTTTTGAAATCACCTTCCTCATTGTGCAAGCCAGAATTTTATAGAGATATAAATCACAAAGAAATAAGAAGCCAGTAATGAGATAGAAGTATATTTGAAATATAGATGCAGATCCTCACCACCTGCTGAGCAAAAATAGTCTGCAGAGACTGTCCTGAAAACTGAACTGCCATTAACATCTTGTAAGGACTAAATTTGCAGCAGAAGAATGCTGGAATTATATGTCTGTGAAATGCCAAAGGCCTCTTTGATTTATCTCTAAGCAGAATGTTTCAGCTACATCTACATAAATATTTTAACAGGAATTTAATTTTAATTTTAGTCACACAATAAATCTTTTTGTTGCACAACATCTTCTTGTCCTAAATAAGTTACCTTTTGTGTATGAGCATGAAGACAGTTGTGTTCATTCTTCTTTCTGGTTTGACAAATACTGTTTGAATATACAATGTATCAGTGCACTTATTTACATAAAAACCTTGCCACAGGCAGTTTAATTTTGTCTAGAGCATCTATTCATTTAGACATAACTTATCCAATGCCTATCAATTGACTTATATTTAACTCCAGCTCTGGACCTCTCAAGGGTACACCATAATAAAACAACAGTAAAAAACAACAAAAGGAAATCTAGAGTAGGTATACTGACAGATGTGCATACACTGGCAGAGGAAAAATATCAGAGCTTTACTGCTTATTTTCAGTGCATTTTATAAACAGCAATAGCAACTCAGCCAGCTTCTGTCTGACTGAATCTTACTTACTGTGCATTTCAGATATCATTGCCGTTGCAGTTTGGTTGTGTAGCATTAGATACGGTGAACGTATTTAGCCAGTAACTTATAATGTCTCCAGAGGATGATAAACTGGGCATGGTTTACTTTTGCTGCTTGGCAGAATTCTAGAAATGAGCTCCTAATAGTAGGAAGTTTGTCGCAAGCAGGGCAGTCTGGTGCAGAGCTACCTGCTGCTCCCAAGTCTGCTTGGCAAAGTGGGGCACAAGCTACAGAACCAGGCGTGCTGGCAGTGTGGATGAACAGGTGCACCTGTACATAGCCTTTTTGCCATTCTCTTTGCAAGCTCTTTACTTGTTTTCTTACTGAAAGAAAATTGTGATGGAGCTACTGTAAATCTCTCTTCAGGCATGTAAGTTCATTCTGCACAAATCATACTGCTCTGCCTGCAAATTGATTATAATATCCGATTTATTCAATCTCAAAATCACAGCATACAACGTTTGCTCTAGCACTCAGAGGGGAACAGGCACAAGTGTAAATAACAACTGGCAGTTGGAATTAGGCTGTTAAGGAAGAGATTTTCAAAGGCTTAAGCAGAAGCTAATATCAAGCAGCTCTAATCAAGTCTTTCACTGTGAGCTGGGTACCTATCACTCATTTTTGCCTCTGAAGATCTTCCCATAAAACTGTCCTGTTTGATAAATTTTCAGAATTGGAGGTAAGTATATGTGCTTATAAACCTGTTGGCTTATTTTTTTAAAATCTTACTCTAAATTGTTACCTAAAGAAGTTTGAGGCTGCGAGCCAAATTGGCATAAATAAATCGAAGCACATTATTATAACCTTCCCCAAGGCAGTTGTCTGCTCTACAGAGAATTAAGAGAACACAGACATTAAGGTTTTCTAACCAGTATCATTTAGCAGACGTAAGCTGATTATAAAACATTTTAGAAAAGAGTAACTGGACATTATGAAAAAAACTTGGGCATCCTTAAACCTCAGATGACTGTACTACGCACTGCATACAAATGTATGGTACATAAGCAGATAGATGGCAATGGAAACGTAGGTACAAAGACAGCCTGTTGAAGGATAGGCTCCAATATAACACAGGGCACTACAATGCAATCTTTCCCTCTCTGCTTTGAAAGGTAATTTGTAGTTGTCTTTGTAATTATTCGGTCACTGACTTCTCTATTAAGCCTGTTAAGCCTAGGATTTCTTCTTTCTTATTAACTACTTTAGTCTTCCTCTTGTCTTTTCCATTTCCCTGATTGTTGTATAAGCTGACCTGAACACAGTTTAAAGACAGCTAGAAACAGCAGTCTGTAGAAGACAACATGCTTCTCCGTGGGCAGGTTTTTAAAGGAGGGTTATGGCACAATCCAGGAGTGAATTTCCTTTAAGCCACTGTGACTGCCACAAAAGCTGCTCTTTCCTTCTAAAGTACATAATTGATAAAGGAAAAGCCCAGCAAACATGCTGTTGTACTTCACACACCTTAACAAGAAGCTAATTGACCTACTTAGGAACAGTGACATATTCAGACAGACTTTGTGCTTAATTAACAGAGTCATTGAATATCTGGTTGAATTAGATCTTTGGAGGTCTTCTGGTCTGATCTCCAGCTTGAAACAGGACTATTATCCAAGACTAGATCAGAAGAGCCCTGGTTTTTTCTAATCGCATCTCCTGCCTGCTGCAGTGCTATACGACTATGCTGTGTGAGTTTTTCCCAAAGTCACTTGGCACTATCCATTTTTAGAGGCACTATCCACCAGCTCTTCAAACCTTTCTTTAGTTCAGATAGACAAAGCTTAGCCCTATGGTTTTTTCCCAGGTTCCTATATCTTTCCTGAGTTTATGGCCCCACCTGTAAGCCATAGAGCCTTCTCACCACTGGGTCAACAATTATCATTCTGAGGGATTGTGCAAATGCTAGGTATTTTCCGCTTGTATCCATTTGCAGTTATTTAGTGTAGGTATTTCTAGAATAGTAACCTATTGGGAAAGTTTAGTGCTAATGGTCCTTATGCTCACTGTTAAATTTTTATGGTATAGTGAACTACAATAGACTCTATCATAAAGCCTGTTGGGAGTACTGGATGATTCCAGGCCAGGTGAAGGACTCTTATTCTTTCTGTTCCCCTTCAGCCACTTGTATGTGACTGCTCATTTTCTCTCTGTAAAATCCACTTGTCAACTAACATGTAATGACTGTTTTGCCCTGCTGAGGTACAACAAAAAATTCTGACCAGATTCATCATGGAGAAGGCAGAGAATTAAATCTACATTTTCTTGAGCCCAGGGGAGAAATTCTGTGGAATCAAAAATGTTCACTTATCTGTAAAGTTGTAATTGGGTGGCAGCAGATTGCCAATACTCAGGAGTCAGGTAGCTGAAATTCCCACAAGGGTGTGCAGTGCCTCCCAGAAAACAATGCAATATTTGTGTTTCATGAAATTTCTCCTGTTCTGAAATTCTTCCTTTTTGTTCACAGCTGAGTTGAGGGATCTACTCAAAATAGCTGACACAGTTAACTCACAGATCAGTCTGCTTCGATCAGCAGATCACAGTTGGACAGCATCTTCCTGAAAAATTGAATAGTGACAAAACTTGCTTATCTTCCAAAACTAAGAACTTTTAAAATCAGAAAACACAGATTCAAATGCAAAGCATGAACTGCCAGTGACAGATTCAGTGAGATTAGTGGGCAGTCAATGACACTTCAGTCCACCATAGAGTTTATTCCTTTGAACATGCACAGATCAAGTAAAACAATACTTTTCTTCCTCCCTTTAACTGTCTTCCATTTTAGTGTAAGATTTTAAACTTGGATGTTTCCTGGAAAGAAGTGCAAGACTAAATGAATATATTCTACTAAAATATTTATCAAACTTTTAAAATCCTTTCTGGGACAGATGGGGGTCACAATTACGTACGAATATATACCATGAAAATGAGAAGACAGCTTGTCTCACCACAGAGAGTGGGCATGTGTAACACCGGCATTAGGAGCTTCATAGGGAAGATAGACCAAGTGAAGGTGGAGTGCTGTCTCTCTTATCAATAGAAATGGCAGAGCAAATAGTGCATCAGTTTAAAGACTAGCATAAGTGCTAAACTTCAGAAGTACTAGGAGAGATAAACAAAAGAAGATTTTCTATGACACAAAGAACTACTTGGGCAGTACCCATTTTTTGCTGCCCTGGACACTGTAATAGGGAAGGGTAGAGTGCAAGGTCTTCATTGGTAAAATGGCTGGCTGCCTTCCTTAACCTGCTTTAAATTATGTTAGTTGTCATTCTGGTTTCCAGGCTTGGGAAGGGAAGGACAGACTTTCCTTTATTCCTCTTGTAAACCACAAGCCTGGCATCCTCTTTAGAGACCTTTCACAATGCAATTCCCCCATGAAGGCTGTGAGATCCTTGGAGTACCAAAAGTGCCAAAATGTAGTGTTTCTTTCAGGGACTGAATAATGAGGTTTATAGATTTCCTGTGCACCTCTCCAACAGACACAAACTAATAGTGTGCAAGGCAGGAGGGATAGTGAAAGAATTCCCTAGGATATATTTGATATGCTAAACTATTATTGAAATATAGGTGCCCATCGAGCTCAGGATCTCTGCTCAACAGAACAATTGTACAAACTGTCTCTGACTAATGACAATAAAAGGCCTGAACCTCTGTATTCCCTGGGCAATTTAAAACTTGAGTTTAATATATTGCAGTTTCATTTCATTTCTGAACTAATGCAATTGTATAAAAGACATTTTGTTTAAAAGAATGCTTTGCTGTAGAGAGAGAAGTACAGGAGGTGTATCTCAGAATGCTACCAACCACAGAGGCTCTTAAAAGAAGGATAATATAGGGAAGAACATATTGACATTTACCTGTTTATCACAGCAAAAATAAACATTATTAATTGTTATTATTATCCATTTGGGCCATATAGTCTGATAAGGCATGAAATCCTGCTGAGTTATTTCTCAGGGACAAAGAGGTGATTTAGGCTTAGTCTATTATTTAGAAAAAATGTTCATACAAAGCCAAGTAGTCTTAAGTAACTTCCACTAGTTCAGATACCTCCCATTTGCTATTGTGGTGGTTTCTGTGTCAATAAATTTTTGGCTTTCTGATGGACAAATTTACACCTTTTGAGGCCTGTAATGCACATAGTCTCTTTACCCCTGCATGTACAGCACAGCAAACCTTTCAATGCCTGGGAGTTAGATCTGATCTGTCAAGTCTTGGGTAGTAACTGACTCAGCTGTGCACATATTTACTACATAAAAGAGTCTATGTTTCTTCTGCAGATTCCGCAAAAGAATGGGGCCTGCTGCTGGCTTCAGATCCCACACTGACCTAGCAGTCAGTGTTATATCACCTCTGAAGAAAATGTTACATCACTGAATATTTACACTCAGAGCCAGAGGCCCTGATCAGGTTCTGTACTGGAGATATGTAAAAGAAGATCTTGCCTCTACCTCAGACATTTTTGAGTCTGAGGCTGCAAGGGGTTTATAAAGGAAAGGAAAAAATCAAAACAGAGGTCACTCATTCATATAAAAACCTGCTCCTCAGAAATTTCTTTAATTGGATGACTTCATGTAGGCATCACAGCAAAAGTATCTTGAGAAGTTATACTACTGCAGTGATCAGGTAAAGGTGAATTTCAAGATATTCAGGGTTCAACATGATTTAGAAAAGCTCCAAAGAAATGTAGAGGTCTTATAAAGGCCACTGTAAAGGTCTCTCGAGTGGCTTCTTCAACATGTGGTGTGAACTGAACACCCACTGAAGATAACTTGCAGCACAGTAACTTCCACCCTTCCATAAAGCAAGGCAAGAAAAACCCTTGCAGCAAGGAAAATCTTAAAAATGTCATGGGGCTATGATATATTTTCTTTTCAGTGGGATATACATTATGTAGTTACTAGTATTTCACCATGGAGATACTTTTGTTACAATAAAATACTTTGAAGTAGTTTATAGAAACCACTCAAATCATCAATTAATTCAAATCTAGTCTGTATTCCACAGTCAGTGATATGTAAGACTACGTTATTTTCTCTGTCCTCTGCTCCCTTACAATTCTTTAGAAACTACTTTAAAAGCAATGTCAAAGTGTCAAAGTGCTTTTTAAGCAGAGTATGGTTATCTTTATCCTCCAAATAAATCACGTCTCTCCTTCTCAGGTCACTCTTTAAAAGCCACAGGATTTTGCATCAACAAAGAAGCCTTAGCAGCAATGTAATCATGTGGATTATATTAAACTAGACCAGTTGAAGGACTAACTGAAGCCCTGTAAAACTAATGGATGTTGCTGAACTTCGTTATTCACATAAGAGAAATGTACAGTGAACTAATTACAATTTCTATTCTGTGTACTGTCATTCATTTCACAGTTTCCCCGAGTAACATTCCCTCAGCAATTGTGCAGCAGCAAACTGTCCCCAAAGGTCACATGTAAAGTCATTATATAGAATCTGATGAGCATTTTTTCTGGGCTCTAATTGGAAACTGCATCAATTTGACTTGTCACAGCCTGGTTGTGTGTGTGCCTATCAGCAGGTCCATTCACGTCTATTAAACCTCTTGTGGTCTTAAAGACCTTACAATGCTGACGGAGCTTGCTGAATCAGGGTCTCTCACATTATATGGTCATTCACTGCTTGCTAACTAATGAGGAAAAACCACCCAATAAATTCAATGGATGGAAACTTATTCTATCATTTATCCAACAATGCCAAACCTCTCTAGAAACTAACTTTAATTAGTGTCCCTTGATGAAGACAAACATAATTATCCTCATTTTACAAAGTGAGAAAAATAAGATTAAAGGTCTGTCCCAATGTTATAGTGCATCAATGAAAGGAGCTTCCAGGAACCCACTGTTCATTAAGGCTGTAAACAGTGCCAGACTTTGGCAGAATGCAGCAGTAGCTTAATCTGATAGGGTTTGCCCAACACTTCTGCTTTTGAGCCTCAGCAGAACATAACCTCCTACCCAATAAAAGTATTTGATGAAACTTTATGCAGAGCACTAAGGAGCTAGTCTCCCTGGACAACAAAGACTCATGTATTACATTACTCATCCATCTGACTAAATACAGGCCCCTCCTGCAGATGAGACACTGCAATGTATATGGTACTAGTAATGATGCTGGGCGTAGGAACCTAGTGTTCTAGGACAGCCATTATGAAAGATAAGCACATCACTGCTTCTCTCTGCAGTGATATTACCCCTTGGACTATCCACTGTAGCCAAGCACTTGACTAGGATCCCAGTCAATTTCTTTTGAAAACCTTAGATTTTTTCCCCTTCTTTGCCAAAGAGTTTTTAGCATTTGATCCCAAAGGAACTTGCATAAGAAAAGGATTTTGTGTGTGTGCGTGTGTGCGCACGTGCAGATGTTACGAACGCCCACCTGCCAAGGGATTTACTTTTGGAAAAGTGACAAGAAAGCAGCTCCTTCCAAAGCTTTTAAAATCACTTTTTAAATCTAAATTCATAAAAGGCAATCTGATTTCTGCTTTTAGTAAAGAGGAATGAGGAAAACAGAAAAAAGGTGAAAAAGACCAACTCTGCAATATGACAAACTCAGGGAATGTATGAGACATGCATGCAGGTGGTTCATGAGTGATTTGAAAGAGGTTTCAAACACTTGTACCTCAGGATATGTCATTATCTGCTAGCTATCACATGGAACTGAAGTTTGTATTAAATCAGTCAGCTTCAGAACTTGCCTAGTAGATAGTAAATCTTTATATAACATTCAGTGGAGCTATTATATCACAGTTTCACAGCCTTCCTCCCAGCTGTTAAGTATTCCTTTTGTCTGTGTCAGATCCTTAGCATCGGTTTCCTCCCTGTTTCATCGGAGAAAGGTGTTTAGTCCTTTTTATGGTGGAGTACTTTTTAAAAATCTATTAATTTTTCAGCATGGCTGATTCACCAGACCACTCTCACATGCCAACCTCCTCCCTTCTATCATGGTCCAGCTACACACTCACTCAAACAAGACTTAATTTTTTCCCGCAGATATTGATTCTAAATCCCAACTGCATGCTTATCCACCCTGCCTGTTATTTCAGCCCAGCTCCTCGCTCGTGCTGTGGCTATAATTAGTTAGCTGGTGAGGGTCAGGGCTGCACGCCTCTGGTTTCGAGAGGAAATGGCAGCACAGAGCACCAAGCCCCAGTACCAGCGCTGAGCCCTGCTTTAAATGACAGTGTCTCCAAAGCAGAGGAATGGGAGAGGGAGGTGTGTGTCTTAGTCTGACTCTTTCCCGCAGCTGATGAAGTTTGTCTGAGTTTTTGTTTACTGAGAATCTTTAAGGGACTCCGCCGTAGATAAGGCAAGAATTGTTTTCTGGTTAAAATGCAATGGGTGGGTGGGTGGAAAAGGCAGTGAGCAGCCGCGCAGAGCAGCTCAGGATGCGGCTGGAGCCGGGGGTTGCCAGGCAACTGCTGCCGGCACCGGCACCGGCAGCGGCAGCGGCAGCGGCACCGGCAGCCTGCGGGCGAGGGCTCCGGGCCACCCCGCTCCCACCCGGCAGCGGAGGGCGCGGGGGAAAAGGGGGTGCAGCAGGCCGGCGGGAGGTTTGTACTCATCTCCCACCGTCTGCGAGATGTCCAGGGATGCACCCCTGGCAGGGCGGTGCTGTGCAGCAAGGGTGTTCCTAAGACAAACGATTTTGGCATTTGGCACCAAATCTTGCACTTTAGGAATGGTCCTGTTGCTGTTCTCTTCAGAAAGGTGGTTGTTAAAGAGCATTTATAGCTACAGTAAGGTGATGTACGCTCCTCTGCATGATGATCTACGCTACCTTTTCAGTTAAACTTCTATAATGCCTGATGTTGATGTAACACGGGTGCAACTATTTCAGTATTTCCTTGAGGAAAGGTGTAAGACCTGGTGTTGGCAGCAGAACTGTGTGTGTATGCATGAGCATAATTTCAGTACAGGAGTTTGGCTTAGGTATAATCAGCAACGTCACCCAAGGCAATGGTCTGGGATACTTCTCCACACATTCAGACTCCTGAATGTGGTCCAGGTCCGACTCCCAAACTGAGCATTGTCTGTGTTCTGGCTCTTCTGTGTGTTGAAGGATAGAGGTGGTCAGGAAAGGGTCAATAGACATTTGCAAATAACCATGAGATTGTGGAAGAATTTTCTGCTTCAGTGGATTTGTTTGGGTAACCTTGAATAACCAGCATGTGGAAACACCAGTGGTAGAGTGTTAGTTTTGATGATCGCTTCATCAGGTAGATTATGTGAGAGAAAAACTGAAGATATTTTTGGCCAAGACACAAGACTGGGATTCAGGGACATTTAACACCACTCTCCCATATTGCTGCTGAGTTCCTTAGCTGCTTGTTGACCAGCTATTCTTGATGGGGTCTCACTTTTCTCTAGGGCTGGGTCTATTCAGCTTTGCGCAAATTGCCAGCTAGGAACTGACACAGGCGTGTGAACCAGGATGCCCTGCATCCCAGATGATGCCTGAGCAGATGGGCTAAAGTACCAAGACCAGTGGGCCTGTCTCTCAGACTATGCCTCCAGCAGCTGAACAGATGAGTGGGACCATGTCGTCCACATCCCTTTGGCAGCAGTGCAAGAGCGGAACACATCCCTGCAACAAACGCCTGGGCCCTGGCACACACTGGGGCTCTGCTGTTAACCACTAGCTGACTGGTGCCTGGGGATCACATATGTACATTGCCAGATGCGTAGAGTGAGATTTGTGTAGTGAACGACGGCTTGCTCTCCTTGCATGAAGGGTTCTGCTGGCTATTAGGGTATGCTGTTAAGTAATATAATCTTCTTGTTTACCTGCAGCTTCATATAGAGCTCCCTTTCCCTCATGAATCTGAATAACTAGGACCACTTAAATATGACAAGATTTACCAATTACTTTCTGAATTTTCAATATTCATTTTGGTGTTAACATTCACCAAAGAAAAGGAATTATGTTTATAGAACTATGTATTTAAAATCTCATTCATCATCTTTCTTTTTTTCCTTCAGATCATTGCTCATTAAGCTCCTTATAGATTCAGACCACTGGGTATGCTTTGTTCAGCTGTACAATTTATATTATGTAGAGACAGGGCTTTCGTTCAGGTATTCAACAAAGCAATTAACAACCCTGTGAATACAGATGACAGCCTTATGTGATGGATGTTCACATTTGTATCTCCTCCCATTCTGTTGCCATTCTGAATCTTGTATATTCATTTTCCTTTACACTTTCCTGGCAGGGAGTTGTTTCATACCACTGACTTCCATGCACAAACAAGTTAGGTGTAGCAGGGAGCACAGGAAGAGCAGTAGCCCTGTAGTATCACTGGTGGTACCAGGAAGCAGAGCATCAGGGAGCCCTAAGGCAACAAGAAACTGCCCTGAGCATGATCATTCTCCTTCAGGTCCACAATGATATCCTCTAATATCATATACTGCTTCCTCCTCTACAAAGCACACTTTTCCGTGGCGACTCAAGGACTTGAGGTAGGTGCTACAGGAGACAAAATATGATACACTGGCTGCTGTGGGAAAAGAGGTGCTCAGTCACAGTTCACTAAAAGAAAAGGCCATTTTCAACTCCTCCCTGCAGTTGTCTGGGACTAGGCAAAGCCCATAGGTGGGATTATTTGAACCCTATCACTGGAGGACAGGCAGGTCTATGGAGAACTTCAAGTCTGACAAATAAATCTCACTATCAATGTATCTGACAAAGAACAAATCACTTGCCAAATAGAAGGAACTGTATGGGCTGCGTGGAGACCATTAGGCTGTCAGCTATTGCCTCTTCTAGATGCCAGCACTTATCTCAGTCTGGTTCTAGTTAGTCTTAGGGCATTAGAGAAGCTTCGAAGCAGCGTTAAGGAGTTAAAATACGTCTATCTCCTGAAATACTACAGCCAGTGACAGTGAATGAAAAGGCTGTCTGTGGTGTGGCTGACCTGAGGCCATGCCAGCTGGCTGAGTTTTGAAACAATAGCAGGAAAATAGGTAATTCCCACTTCTTAGTGTTTCCTTCACTTCTTAACCCCCTAGCCCTGTGGTTTGTCCTAATGCAAACCCTAAAGTTAACTCGCATCACAGTCATAATATGGATAATGCATGCAAACCTCTAAAAGATGAAGGGATCAGCAGTTCATAATTCAGACCAGTTCTGAGAAAAAAATAAAAGTATGTTGAAAATCTGGCAGGAAAAAAACATTTCCATGAGATTTATTAGTACATCTTGATTTTGGATTGGCTTGGAAAATCTGAGATGACTCTCATTATATTTTTCTGTGCCAATTTTTCTTGAGGGAATGATTTGAAAATTTCACTTTCCTATCAGAAATTAAGACTTTCAAATTATGTAGTTTTGCTTTCATAGAGTTAGTCTAAAATTTCAAAAATCTAGGATCACCCATATTGGTAACATGCAAGGTCTGTTCACTTTAATCATATCTCTGAAATAAGAGGTCTTTTTTAAAACAATCAAAAAACCCCCACCTCACAATAAATGCATGTAGGATCGTTCATCCCTCCTCTAAAGAGTTTGTCTTGATTCAATCCCTGCTGATTTCATGGCTCTTCTGATGAGAAGCATAGCATACTTAATCTCCAGGATATGTGATGACTAATGATTTAGAGGCAGAGGTTTCCCTTCATTTATTTCCCATGTTTTTTGAAGTCAGTAGACACCTGGGCCTTTTTTCACGTATCGTTAATCAGAGGAATATTCCACTTCCTTTAGCATAGTGTGCCTTTATAAGTAAAGAAATTATTCTGGAAAAACAAACCTGAAGGAATTGCTTGCATAGTCTTAGAGCATGCAGATTAAAACAGGGAAGGCAATAAAGAAGAGAAAGATTCAAGATGTCTGTATTACAAAATTACTCCCTGACAGACTGAGCAATTAAAGTGAAGAGCAGCCTTATGGAGGAAGAGATAACAGCTTCCTTCATCAGGAAACTTAAAGTTAGAGCAAACCAAGTATTATTTTAAAAACTAGCTTTGTACTAATAAGGTGTGAGCCAAGATTTTTTCTGCATCACTATTTCTGTTCTTAATTAAGATTTTTAGAAATGAATCCTTTGGCTATCTGACATTTTGCCTTTTCTTGCTGCACCTATTCTACTCTGGCTTCATCATGCTATCTAAAACAAAAGGTACAAGAGGTCAGATTTCAGGTCGGCTGTCTGGCCTGATCTCAGCATTTCTTTGCAACTGTCCTGCCCACAGAACAAATCTTCTATGCACCACCTATACTTCCCTTCTCATAGCCTCCAGGAACCCATTTAATATCTCATTCACTACTCACCTGCAGATGATTTCTTTCCAGTTTGCTTTCTTTACATATACATTTTAAGGGTGCACCAATGCACTGACAAGCTTGTTGTGTAGTGGGCATTTCCAGCCATGTGCTTGGAGTAGTATCTTGGAACAGAGTATTTTATTGTGTTAGCATTTCTAGTGCCAGTGTACCACACCACTGGCCCCTAAAATTAGGAAAGAACAGAAAAAGCAGAATGGGCAGTAGTTATGATTGGGGCTGCAGGGCAGCTGCATTGATGGATAAGCTCTGAGCCCACCAGTGGTAGCTTTACTGGGGAGGGAGAGGGGAGCACCTGCTTCTACTATTGTGTATTTTGTATTGGGTAAAGAAGGAAAAGTAGGAGAGATTAGACAGCAAACTTTGTCCAGAGGCAGGTTTGTGCTGCAGTTTTTTCTTCTTCATAATCATCTGCAGTTTACCAGTTTGATGAAGCAGTTCCCAGGCTTGGCCACAGGTCCACCTCCCCTAAAACAAATTTGGTCTGAGCCAGTGACTCCTAAATGGTGTTACAAAGCATATTCTCACCCTACAGCCTACAGTCAGACCCCACTGCAGATCCAGCCTTGGCTATTTCTATAACCAGTGCTACTGTCTGCTGCTGCTTTGGGAAAAAAAAACCCTTGCTGCTGAATGTTAAAACAAAGAATGTGAAATATCTGGTTCTTCCAAGCTCTCCAGAATTGCTTTTACCAACAATTCTGCCTTTTGTTTTCTTTTCTCTTTTTTTTTTTTTTTTGGCAGAACAAAGTAGTTGCAGTTTAAATTTAAACCTAAAACCCAGTAAACTTCACTGATATTTTCAACTAGCTGTGTGAGACTGCATTCTTACTGCCCTTAGAAGTATTAATGGCAAAGTCTGGCTGCTACCTGTGCACCCTGAAGAAAGTATTAATTTGCTTTGTTTTCAATGTATTTAACAAATGGATGTTAAAGTCCTGAAAGAAGCATTATTGCTTTCCTATATGGAACTACTATATTCTCCTTTTATTACCTAACTTATGCAAAAAAAAAAAGTTAAAATCATTGCTACCTATAATAAAAAGGAAAGCTTTGGGCTTTGTGGGGCTTTTGGTTGGTTTTGTTTGTTTGCTTGTTTTTTCTGTATAAAAAGATAGAGCGATAAAAGAGAAAATGTGGATCCAATTTATTTAACATATTCTCTATGACCTCTGCAGGTCAGAGAACCAATCCAAAGAAATGAATCGCTAATGGTTATTATTGTAGTATGTCCATAGAAGCAGCATATGTTATGAACCATAAACAGGGCTCCTCTACCTCTTACCACTTGCACGAAGTCTGTAGAATTGGCAACAGCTTCAGTCAAACTGAATTGAAGCATGCGCCAGAGGATAAAGGTTAATATTAGAGCATTTTAGAGAGAGCAACAGAACCATACTTCGTTTTGTTAGTTCAGCATAAACCTGACAAGACACAGGTCAGTTGTTCAATGGGTTCATTGATACTGGAACATATGGAAGACTCTATCTGCCACAGTCTTATTAGTGCAAGGAAAGCAAAGACGATACAGCTGTTAAGCCTCACCTTTCACCTTGGCTAGGGAAGTTTCTGAGGGTGCAGGTGGTCCTGAGTTTCAAATCATGAATCACTGTCACAAAGTCTATGCTACATAGGGCTGTGTGGTGGGTTGACCTTGGCTGGAGACCAGGTGTCCACCAAGCTGCTCTATCATTCCCCTCCTCAACAGGACAGGGAGAAAATCAGATGGAAAAAACTCATGGGTCAAGATAAAGGCAGTCTAATAAAGCAAAAGCAAAGACCTCACATGGAAGCAAAGGAAACCAAAAGATTTATTCTCTGCTTCATATCAGCAGGTGATGTCCATGATGTCCAGGCACTTCCCAGGAAGCAGGTCTTCATTACATGTAGTGGTTGCTCCAGAAGACAAACACCGTAATAACAAATGTCCCCCCACCTCCTCCTTTCTCTTAGCTTTTATTGCTGAGCAGACATCATGTGGTATGGAATATGCCTTTGGTCAGTTAGGGTCAGCTGTCCTGGCTGTGCCTTCTCCCAAGATCTTGCCTACCTCCAGCCTACTGGCGTTTGGAGTGAGGTGGGGGGAATGTTGGAGAGACAGCCTTGATGCTGCGTGAGCACTGCTTAGCAGTAGCCAAAACACGGTGTGTTATCAATGCCTTTCTAGCCACCAACACAGAACGCAGCACTATGAGGGCTGCTATGGGGAAAATTAACTCTGTCTCAGCCAGTTCATCAAACAATACAGGCTGATAAAGCTCAGTAGGTAATATTTTCATAACTATCAGTGTCACTCTGATCAAACACGCTTGCTGCTAAGATGATCTTTATTACTACAACACTAAAGTACAAGAACCAAATAGCAAGAGTCAGAAAGTCACACTGATTTGATGCCTGTAAGTGATGGAGGAAGAGTAGGAGCACAGGTTCCATGTATTTATTAACATATGTAACTAGAGAATAGAATAGAATAGAATAGAATAGAATAGAATAGAATAGAATAGAATAGAATAGAATAGAATAGAATAGAATAGGAGTGTTTCTGTTGGAAGGGACCTACAATGATCACCTAGTCAACTGCCTGACCACTTCAACTCTCACCAAAAGGTAAAGCATGTTATTAAAGGCAGTGCCCAAATGCCTCTTAAACACTGACAGGCTTGGGGCATTGATCACCTCTTTAGGAAGCCTGTTCCAGTGTTTGACCACCCTCTGAGTAAGGAAATGCTTCCTAATGTCGAGTCTAAACCTTCCCTGCTGCAGCTTTGAACCATTCCCACAGAACCATTCCTGCTGAACTATTCCCACTAAACATTCCCAACATGTCATGGCAAGCCCATTTGCTGTGGTTTTGGAGGAAGTGTAATGATGCCTTGTGAAATGCAGTTGCTCTTGATGCATTTTTATAGAGAACTTCTCTATTTTTAATATCATTTTCTCTATTAGAGGACACACCCAAACACGGATCATGGAATGCAGGCAAGAGGCAAGTCCTTCCAGGTCTATAACCAAAGTAGTAGAAGTGCTTGAAAGAAAAAAAAAAAGTAAATGCAAGACAAATGAAAAACAGAGGGGAAAATGAAAACTTCATGAATTTCATGGTTGTGTTCAGAAACAGAGAGCAAAAAAACAATGTTGAAAAGGTCAGGGGAAAAAATCCATTTTTTGAGAAAGGAAGTGTGCAGATAGGAAGCAGAATAGAATTATCTGTTTATTAAAAATCACTTGTAGGTATTGAACTAGATGTATATGAACAGTAGGAACCTGGATACTTGTCTGATCTGAGAAGTCTTGAATGATTTAAAAACATTTTCTATTTATAAGAATTAAAACTATCAAAATGACATTTCAAGTGCACCTATCTTTCTGTTGATAGGCATGAACCATAGCTGTATATAGCAGTGGTCTCCAAAAGCTGAGGAAGTTCCTCCCTGGCCTTGCCCACCCTTTCCTTCCTTTCCCTTTCCTGCAAATGTCTTGTACACTGTTGGAATAATTAAGACCGATTAACCTATCCCATTACTTACTCTAACCATCACATATTTCCTCTGCTGGGGAGGATATATTCTTTGGCTAGACAGTAAATCCTTCTAGGGGCTCTGCTGCTGGAAATAGTTTTCCTCTGATGTGAACATGCTCCTTCCTGCACTCATCCTCTCCACTCTGGGGACTGGTTTAAATATTCCAGTTTCGGTGCTGGGCAGAATTGTGACTACCCCATTTGTCTTTGTTTTAGGTTACATTTCTGGGCGTCAGTGTAATCACTGGTTTGCCCCTGTATTTTCAGTCTCTGCAAATTCTTTAGGCCATAGAAAAAGGTAAAGAAGGCTGGGATCAGGCCAGTTGCTGGTCTGGCATCCTCCCCCGTCCCAGGGTGCGAGAGCTGGTAAGCTCCCTCTTTCTTATGAGCTTCCCTGAAGAAGCCAGGGGAAAAGCATGGCTGGTTTAAAGAACACTATAACCTAAGGGATGAAGTCAAACAATCTTCAGGCTGTTGCAAGATATAAAAAACCATAAATTTTGATTTAATTTCACTAAAGAAATATGATCTGCAAAAGTATTGAGTAGAGCTGAACTGTATAGTATGAACCAAACCTAATAAAACTAAGACAGAGTTTCTGAATAAGTTCTGTTCAGGCTACGTGTCCAACCAAGTTTGTTAATGTAGCACTATGGCAGCACATTTGTATGGTAGGTGCTGTTTGACATGGGGTGCAGCAGAAGAAAGTTGCAGCTTAAGACAGTACGTAAGAACAGTTGGCTAAAAATAAATTCACTACATTACAGTTACTGCAGAATAAGCTGTGTGTGGACTCTCCAGTATGATGAAAAAGTCAATATTACATATGCATGATCCTTTGCTTTTCTGATAAAAGTGCATGTATCAAGTTGCCCAGCCCATTGAAATGTGTCTGATTCATGTAAATGTACCCAAAGGGTTAGGCACCTGATACATGATTTTACAACTAGCCTTTCAAAATAAAATTATAAAATAAATTTACTATTACATTATAACTGTAAATGGAAAGTGGTTTTCTCTTCTAATTTATGAAAAGAATAGTAAAAACAAACATCTTTTCATGTCCAGATAGATCTTTTTATGAATCACTGTTGTTGCAAAGTAATGAAACCGGTTTCATATTTTAAAAAAACTCAAATTTCTACTATAATATGTATTTCTTCTGAAAAATTTAATTTCTCTCTGTTAAATGTCTTTCTTTTCCAGCCTATATATTTAAAAAGGACAGTTTGTAAAATGTATATGTGCACAAACAGGCTTTTGCTTCCAATATTTTTTTCCTGAAAGTAGAAAAATCTTGGCCTCATAGCGCATCTGAAAATGCATGAAACAAGGCACAGGAAACCAAAGAGCTGGATTTTCAAAGTTTCTTTTGATAATCTAAGTGGAAACAATTTACCTAATTACTTTTCTCTGTGTTTTAAATTCTATTAATTGTTTTCCACCACATCTTCTCTCTAGTGTGACACAGATTACTCTTAATATGAAGCAGTAGCAGAAAATGAAAGAAAGAAAAAACACAAATGAACATGCTATGATCTTTTCAAAGAACTACATCTGCAAGCAGAGCCACAGTGTATGAAGTCACATGACCAGAAGATTTCTTTTGTACACTCTGTCCATTTCCAGCTACATAATACACTTTTTAATGGGTTAAATTAACCCTATGCAGGGGGCCAGGACTTGTTCAATGTTCCATTTAAATGCCACTTAGGCTCTGCCCACCCCTGCCCTTTCCTATAGCCTTCTGTGCAAGTTAATCTAGCTCAAGAGGGAATATCAAACCTCATTACTAGGAGAAACAGAGAGGACAAACTAAAATTTTAAAGAATGTTCCAAAATCTGACTAAGAAGCCTCAGAGTGATCTTAGTAGTTTTTGTGCAGTAAAATAAATCCTTTATTTGGAGTGGGAGTGAGTTTCTTCTGCTTTTACCATGTGAAAAATCAAGAGAAGATTTTTTTTTTTTTAGGCAATGACCATTTAGTCCAAAGATTTTGATACGGCTATGATGTCATATTGATAGAGAAATGAAAACAAGATAGGGACAGACAACTGCATGTAACGGTCCCTTTAAATAATTTTGACATGTTTTCATGCTTCTTTTCCTGGTGATAATTCAAGAGATCTATCAGGTAATTACTTAAATATATGAAATGTGCTATCCGTCCAAGGAAAAGGTTAGTGCCATCATAGGCCATGTAAATCTTCTTTTATGAAAAGAAATGCAATGAAATGATCACCTAAGTCAAGGTTTTATAAAATATTGACGAGGATTATGTTTGCTTTGGGAGTAATTTTATTTTAATCCCTCATTTGAGATTCTATTCCTATTTGCATTAGATGATCAATCAAGAGATGTCATTGAATGGCAGGTGGGAATAAGGTCAAAGCTGCAATATGCTTACTTTTGGAATTTTTTAATATTTCTTTCACAGACTTGCAAATAATCGCATAGACCTTTATCTGGTGGAGTTCCTCATAGATCCAGCTGTGTGGGAAATGGAGAATATGCTGCTCCCAATGGGTGCCAAGACTGCTCCCAGACTGCTTGTTGCCAGTATCTAATATAATTGCTACTATTTAATTTCTTTCAAACTAGACTAGAATTTTAATTTCTAAAAAGATACTATTTTGAGGTTTTTAAAAGGGTCTCAGCATCTTATATTCACTGAAAATCCAGGCTTTTATTTTGATGTCCTTTTGTAAGCAAGACCTCCTGAGAGATCTGACTCTTTCCCATTTAGGCCGTGAGTCTACTTAAAGAGCTGACTTTTATGGCTGTTGCATGTCTGCCACATTACAGAATGCAAAATGTTTCATGACGACATTTTATTTAGCAATAAAATGTAATCCCTTCACCACTCTGGAGCTGTGCAATTTAATGTGAAATGAAAGCAATCATCTTCATCCTTTAACTTTTCAGCCTGTTTTAGAGAGAAGAAATGTTTCAAGAAACATGGAGGAAAACAACAATCAATATAGGATAAGAAAAAGAGAGTAAGGGGCAAATAAATGTATCATTTGAACAAAAGTAACTTTAACGGCAGTTTCTGAGGTCTGTATTCAGGGTTGTAGTGGTGTTTTCACAATTCCTGCAAAGGTCCGGTCCATCTATCAGAGTATTGCAAGCACACAACAGTTAAATGTGCTGCCAACCGAATTAATGTGTTTTGAGATCTGAGGCGCAGGTCACTGTACCTGAGTGTAGCACTAATGCAGTGCCACAATGCAGAGTGAGACAGAAATCTTTGCTTTCACTGGAACCCCGTTTTCACCTCTCAGAAATCTTCACTTTCATTGGAGCTCAGTCTTCAACTCTTAGATACAAACTTGCATATCTTAGTTCATGTACACTAGGTTGACTTTTGGATGTAGAAGTTTTCAATCCTGAAAATTATTTAAGCATTGAATTGTCTGCAATTTCAATACTTCTGCAGCAAATTTCCAAGTGAAACTCCTAAGAAAAAAGAATTACCGCAAAAAGGCTTTTGCAAGTTTAGCAAACCGGGTCTCATGGCCTAAACAAAGCCCAACAGATAGTCAGCAACTAGAGAGTTTTAGTACTTAGTTGACCATAAAAACATATAAGGCTTTGGATATGTGACTTCAGTGTGTTGTATCTCATCTTCTCATTCTGAAAAAAAAGTAGCTAATAATATTTAAAAGGCTGTTTTGAAAATTGATTGAAGTATATTTAGTGGCACTAAAAAACCGTACCATCCCATGACACTGCCAAGTACTGTTATTGTTATTCTGGGGTGAACAATAGTGTCAGCCAAAGATTGGACCAATCCAGGACTAAAAATATCCAGGGATAAAGACTTCCAGAAGCTTCAAAAGATGCAGCCACCAAAGCTTATACTGAAAGGAGAGAGTGCTGGCAGCATACCAGGAGAACTTACGAAAGAATCTGTACATTTCTAGTTGATGGCTTCACATAGGTTACTCATTAAGCTTTCCTTTGAATAAAAACAGAAAGGATTTTTTTTCTGAAAATTCCTTTACAAAAATAAAACTCATATATGTTCTTCACAGAAGCACACAAAAGAGCTCTTCTTAAAGCTACCCACACTTTATTTTCACCTGTAATCATTCCAGGAATTTTCCTCACCTTTCTATCTGACATGGTTTGTAATTATTTCCTGTCATACAGCAATTTGTATGTCAAGTTCTCCTGTGTTATAAAAGGCTGGATATAAGTTTTAATGATTGGCCTAAATTTGACACAGCCGTGTAGATACATTATGATCAATAAAGTTCTAAATAATATGACAATGTATTTTTTTGGACTGTAATGACAATGAGGAGGTAAATTATTACTATTTATTAATAGTGCGGAGCTTAGAGAAATAGTGCTATTAACTATGACATGCAAAAAACACTTCACTGAGATGCCAGATCAATCCTGAAAGCTGGCTGTGTCACACTTCACAGGAAGTTAATTATGCTTGCCTCAGCACTGCACTGAAATACTCATATTGCTTTCTTTTCTGAAATTAGCCAGATTTCTGTTGTCCTGATCTCCTTTATGCCATACTCTAATTTTGTCTAAGTTACTTTCTTTCCCTTTATATGACTGAAATTTGAATTACATTTCACAAGTGGAACAGATTTCGTTTTTATCCTTGAATACCTGCATCTGAAAAAGAGCTAGGGAGACATTTAAAATTATCTGGATTGGGACTGCAAATTTGCTAGTGCAAAGGAGACTCGCTTAAGGATGAACTGCATATAGACATGTCTGCATTAGTGCACGGTGCACAAGCAAAGGCACAGACACATAAGGTATCAGTTTGCTAATTATGTGTCATGGTTTAGCCCAGCCAGCAACCAAGCACCATGCAGCCGCTCACTCACTCCCTTCCAGTAGGATGGGGGAGAGAATCAGGAAAGTGAGAAAACTCGTGGGTTGGGATAAACACCATTTAATAGGTAAAGCAAAAAGCCGCACATGCAAACAAAACAAACCAAGGAATTCATTCACTCCTTCCCACCGGCAGGCGGGTGTTCCGCCATCTCCAGGAACGCAGGGCTTCATCACGCATAATGGTTACTTGGGAAGAGAAACACCTTAACTCCGAACATGCCCCCCTTCCTTCTTCTTCCCCCAGCTCTATATACTGAGCATGACGTCATACGGTGTGGAATACCCCTTGGGTCAGGTGGGGTCAGCTGTCCTGGCTGTGCCCCCTCCCCTCCCAGCTTCTTGTGCCCCTGGCAGAGCACAGGGAGCTGGAGAAGTCCTTGGCCAGTGTAAGCACTACTTAGCAACAACTAAAACATCTCCCCATTATCACCACTGTTTCCAGCACAAATCCAAAACATAACCCCATACTAGCTATCATGAAGAAAATTAACTTTACCCCAGCCGAAACCAGGAATTTTGCTTGCAGTACTATAACACTACTAAATGGCACTTGTTCACTGGAGGTACCTTCTTAAGCCACATTTGACACTTTTCATATGACTTTTTACTTTAATCACGTTTTTAGGTGACAGTGTATAAGGACACCATTTCAGGAGAAAAACAGATTTGAACTCACAGTGTTGGAGTCCATTTTCTGCACACAAACACTTTTATGGATGAGGGCAAATTCTGGAATTCCATTAAAGTATTGCTATCTATGGATAGCAACAACTGGGTTTTAGAAGGCTAAAGGAATCATCAGGTGTATGCCTGTTCAACTGTTCTGAGAAATCCCATTTTTCCCCCCCAAATAAATTACGAGAGTTGTACCATACCTTGACAATGATTTTTCATTGTTCAGTGCAATTGAGCAATAATTCACAATAGGCATTCATAATATAAGGGAATTCCTGAACAGTTAATTATGATATGATTTACAGACAGTTTTGAATAGCGGAAAATAAAGATAAGCCCTTTTTACCTGGCATATAGAAAAATGATCAAACTCTTAGAAAAAGCCTTCTTATACCTCCTGAACATCCTTAAAAGCTCCTTCTGCCTTCTTCCATGAAAGCACTCCCAAACAGGCGTTTTAAATTTCCAAACTAGTTTAAGGTTTAATCCCATGTACTGCATGTTGAAATAATCCAATTTCACTGTGTCTAAGTAATAAGTTAAATGAAACAGAGGCTAAAGGATCTTGCTACCTACTCCTATATAGATGCCTGTCGGGAAAACCCTTTCCTGGTTATGTTTTTAGTATTGTTGCCCTTCCTTAAGTGTTGATCCAACTGTGTTTGTAGACTGTGAGCAGCAGTTAGCAAGGAGGTTTAACTCAAAGTTTAATAGGGAGATAGCATTTTCCCAGTATTTACATTATTGGTCATAATGGTTTCTTACAGGACTTTTGTGTAAATCTCAAAGTTTAACAAAAAAAGGGAAAAAATATCTGAGAGAAAATTTGATTTAGTTGTATGGAAGTGAAAATGTTTTCATTACATAGTCTCATAGCATGCACAGATAAATGCAGGGTAATGGCTTTGTTGTTCTGTATTATGGTCTCCCTTCAGGTTTTGACTGGCAGCAAGTGTCTTACATAAATTTCAAGCCCTGAGTCAAATTCTGTGCTTTCAATTCTTTCTGAGACTTCACTTGAAAATATCCTGTTTAATAAAGAGTGTGAATGCTTATGCTAAGACACTTAGGGACAAAAAATTTACTAAAGATATAAAGTTAGCATGTATTATGTCACATTGGAGTCCCTTTCTGAATCCTTACGTTCACAAGTACATTCCATTTGCCTTAACTTAAATTCCAGATTTGAAAGTTTTAAGATGCAGGTGGACAGTTTGGCTCAGCAGGTCTGCACCGCCAGCTCTTCTTTTAGGGCCACACTGACCTGGCTGTACGTTAGGGCTGCAGGGATTAAATGATTAATTCAGAGATACAGAGCTAAGGACAGGAGGGAAGAAGTGGCATGTGCTTAAAACCAATTAGAAGCAAGGAATCTGCATGCGTGGCTGAAGACACCTCTAGATCACCAAGTGGAATCATGACATGGCGAGCAATTAAAGAAGGGAGTGAAGTAGCTCAGCAGCTGATGAAAAAATCTCTTTTCGTCCCTGTTGTAGGAGCCGTTGGGGAAATTCCTATTCCAAGGACACTTTTTTAATGGAAATAACAGCATGGTCT
The DNA here is from genome assembly GCF_949628215.1 of Phalacrocorax aristotelis. NCBI lineage: Eukaryota > Metazoa > Chordata > Aves > Suliformes > Phalacrocoracidae > Phalacrocorax > Phalacrocorax aristotelis. The sequence goes on along the minus strand of NC_134280.1, from coordinate 48,737,884 downwards.
TGACAGAGATTGAAGTCTCAGAGGAGGAAGTTATGGAGCAAGTCAGCAACTAGGACAGCAGAATACTCATTTGAGAGGCCTGAAGTAAGGAAAGTGTGAAGAAGCAGAGTTAATGAAAAGGAATTTATCCTTAAAATGGTGACTGTGCTTGAAATGGGAAAATACTTCTTTGCTTTCTCCAACTGAAACAGGATTCAGGGAAAATTCTGCAAATTACACCTAGGCAAATTGTAGTTTTACTCAAGGGAATGCCCTGAAAAGCCTAATTAAAGAGTAAGGTCAGTAAGCATAACCTGATATAGTCATGCCATTCCAACTGCTCTAAGGAAAAGTGTGACTCATTTATCAGGCAGAGTTGTTTGAAACAGTTAACAAAGTGGATAGATAAAGGTGAATATAATAGTTCACTGGGGTGCTGACAGAGATAAACTCTTAAAAAGGTTACAAGACATATTTTAAATGTCCACAGGGACAATTGTGATGAATGAAATATCTATGAAAATATTATCAAAAAAATGCTTATCACTGGCCATTTGTACAGATGGCACTCTATGTTCCAGGATTTTTACATGTTGTGGTAGCTGTTTTTCTCAGGAGAGACACACTAGGTTTCAAAACACTTTGCCATCTTCATTGAGGTTGGATCCCCATGGTGGTTAGTAAAGCACTGAGTACATCAGTAGGAACTATGCTCTCCACAGTTACAACAACCAAAGGCTCCTCCTGGGGGGAATACTTGTCAAAAATCCAGTCAGTGACCTCAGCACCCTGGGGTATGCCCCGTCTCTGTCCTGCTGTGGGGATGGGGTAGAGAAAGTCAGTAGCAAAGCTAAACCCGGGAAGAAGGTAGGGGTGGGGGGAAGATACTTCAAGATTTAGTTTTTATTTCTCATTATCCTACTCTGATTTGATCGGTAATAAGTAAAATTCATTTGCCCCAAATTGCGTCTGTTTTGCCATGGTGAGTGATCTCTCCCTGTCTTTATCTTGACCCACAAGCCTTTCATTGTATTTTCTCTCCCCTGTCCAGCTGAGGACGGGAGTGACAGAGTGTCTTGGTGGGCACCTGGCATCCAGCCAAGGTCAACCCACCACAATGACATACAAAAAAAATGTGGAACTTCCTGCAGTGTCCAAGATCATCCTGATTTTATTTTTCTTTTCCGGTTACCAACAGCATGCAAGCAAAGACCAGTGAGTGTGTGAGAGGCAGCAGTAGGTATATATGTTGTACAGATATATGGCATATGCATATATGCAAAAAAATTTGCACCTCCTAGTGAGAAATTAGAATCTTAAAAATCACAAATGACTACACACTTCCAGAATAATATTTTTTTATATCCCTTTTCACAAAACAGACTTTTAATATTTACTAAGATGTTTTATGAACCGTGAAGGACCTAAAACAAATAAAGGAATTTGCTGTCCCTGAGCCATGAGGAATCAGATACCCAATCCTTGGCAGTTGTTCTTATTCCTTAAAGCCACTACATACTTCTAGGCGGCTTAAACCAGAAGCCTCTCTTTACATTAACATATACTTCCAGGCCCAGCAAGAAATAGTCTTCTGTCATTGTAAACTCAGTTATTGAGTTTGTGATTGACAGAAGTTAAAGTGCAGTGAATTACTCTATTTTCAGGTCTTTGAAGTCAAATATCATGGGATTCCTTTGCCCTCAGTCCTTCCCTCCATTTGCCTGTGATACCAAACGGGACAGGACAAGGTTTTTCCCAAGAGAAATGTGGGAAGTTTTGATGGAGTCGATAAACCTCACTCAGTGCCTGCCCTAGATGACAGGGCCTGTATATATAGGTCCTTGGCTTTGGTCAGCTTTCTCCAAGAGTAATCAGGCGTTAGGTGCAGCAAGCCAGCTGGGCATAACCTTGAAGGGTCTCAGCAGCAGGAGACTGGTAGGAGTTTCACAGGGATAAAAGAAAGGAAGTGGAATACTGTAGATAGGCATCCATCTGGTATTCCCCATGTATTGCTTCTTGTTGCCCATTTTTTTCTTACCTGTCACAAAGAAGAGGCTGTTTTGTGAGAAATCTACTGCCAAATACAGGGACAGTGTGCAGTGAGGATGAAGAACAGCTAATGGGAAACTGGGAGATGAAAAAGAAGAAGAACAAACTGTATGGCCTTGAGAAGTGCAGTAATGCATATGGGTTCAAATGTAATAGTACAAAAATAAAAGATCATGTACTGAGGAGGAAGGGTGTTTCTGCTATAAGCTCGAAGCTGATCAGTCAGAAGTGACAGAGTGGAAGAAAGATGTGGGTGTATGAATCAATCATGGAATGACTCTGAGTAACCAGCACGATGTGGCTGTAGAAAAAGATGAATTCCATACTTGGGAATATCAGAAAGGATGTGTCTGGCACATCTGGTAAGGCCGTGTGTATATAATTCTGTCTGCCTTTTTTCAGGAAAAGTGAGGGAGGAAGAAGGGGTTTAAACAAAAGGACAATGGCAGTATCATGAGGGGTCTGGCTTTTATCTCTTCCAACCTATGTTTCTGAATGAAGGGAAATGAACAGCTTTGCTGTATTTGTATATAGGATTCTTTTTTTTCTTTTTCTGAATGCATGTATAAAGCATGGACCTTCAAGCATTTATATAGTATTTTCACTGGATTAATTTTATATGGTTTAGTAAAGCTTTATAATGCAAAAATGTTCCAGATGAATTTTACATAATACAGATAAAACTAAAGTAAACTCCAGACAACCTACCTTTCTCACTAGTCGATGATACTGTTCAGAAAGTGTCTCATTTTCTTGAGAAAAAAGCAGGTGAAGTAATTAAGTTTAAGGGTGTGTATTCTTCCTTGGACAACTTCTATTTGGAATAAAAACCGTTTATTTAGCTCCCACCTTTCTTTCCCCATTGTGGTTAGTTTTTGAATCAAGAAGATTCAAAGAAACCTAGAGAAGAGTTAATCTCAAAATATGTACCCATAAAGACATTTACAGCAAAGTCACTAATTTCATTCTTGCCAAGCTATTTAAACAAATTCCCATAGTTAACATGATTTCAACAAATACTGAGGATAAGACAATTTCATCTGTCTGTGATATTTACCAGTCCTTTTTTTCCCTGCTGATCTGTCAGTCCATGACCTTGAAATCATTATTACTCAGACTCTAGCAAACTCTAGCTCATTAGGTTTCCTTTCTCCACAGGCAACAGATAGGTTTTTTTAAGTTTTAAATGTTGAAGTTTATAATTAATGTAATTTAAATTACAAGACATCTAATTTTAGTACAGTAAATAGAAGAAAATTTAAAATCTTTTTTGTGCGCTGGAGATGGGAGTGTCGAGGTTTCAGAAAAGAGCTGGTTTTCTAATCTTCTGACTCTAGTGGCAGAATAATTTAACTTGTATGGACACACTCTAATTGGTGAAAGCTGGGCTGATAAAGAAATGACCAGTTAAAGAAAAAACTTAGAGATCTGCATTGTTTAAGATAGAAATCCAAGCTTATGGCTTTGAAAAAAATGTCACAGTCAAATAATCTTAAAAAATTTATTGCAGTCACATTCTTTGGCATGGCTAAAAGCATGGTCAGAATAAGTAGCCTTGCTGATATTTTAACCCATGTTAAATGAAATGTCATTAGGAAAGTGGATGTAGAGTGTTATCACCTAATGTTTCACAATCTTTGTGACTGATAGGGTCAAGTGTGGTCTTGGAATAGTGGGATGATGATCCAAATACTCTCTTTCTTTTTATTTTTCTTTGTCATGGTTCATAGTGGTAAAGTACACAGCAAGAAGGTGGTTCTGCAGAGAAGAGAAGATTTCTGCATCAGTACAGAGCAACAAGATCCTATTTGATAGCGAGGCTCACCCAGCAGAGCCTCAACATATATTGGCAATTGCGTGCAGTACAACCTTGGTAGAAGATTGTGTTATTCACTCAGTGCAGATGATACCCTAGCAGGCAAAATCAAAATCAAGAAGAACTTACCTTACTCCAGGGCATCTATTACTTTTGACAATTCAGAAGGAAGAAAACTTGAAGGTTTCTTCTGATGTTTGCTGTGGATAAGGGACAGTGTTCAGAAAGCTTGACTGTATGGAAGAGAATTCAATGTGAATTTTTATTTTCACCTTGAATCAATGAACTCTGTATTGCCGTATTCTTCCCAGAAGAAGGTTGTTTGTTTTGATTTGCTTTTTAATGGATGGATTTCAGTAAAAAAAAATTTTAAAAGAACCAAAAAAAACCAAATGAGGCTGCATTCTGGAATTTGTGTTCAGAAAAGCCCTTGGGCAGTAATATACCTCCTATGCTTTCACCTCTGTGTTCTAACATCCAGATGGTCAGGGCTATGGCTTTGAAAAAGTTGCTGAATAATGCATTTGTCTGCTGATATTCAGTTCAGTGTTTTCACAGACTGTTCAATTGATTATTCTGAGCTTGTCGTCTCACTGTGGTACATAACCATCCATTTCACTTCTTAGCCACGTCTGTCATGTTGCCCAGCATGGGCCTGCGCTTTTCAGAGTTTTAATTTTGATGTATAAAATGTTTATGAATTTGGATGATAAAAATGTTTATGAGTAATTTACCATGCATGCTGGAGTATTTAAAATGGCTTATTGTGTCTGGCTGTACCATCTGCAGAGAAAGTCACTAGACTTTTCAATGGTTCTCATGGGAAAGGTCTTTTTTAAGCCTTTAGTTTGTTCTTATCAATGCATTTGCCAATACCACATAAACTTCACATTGAAAGTAAAAAAACCCAAAAGTTTGTAAATATATTCACTTTTAACTACAGCTACGGAGTTAAGCATTTGGATTAATGATGCACTAATTAATATTGAAGTTCTGTGCTCTTCTTTAGTGTAGGGGAATAGACAGGGATCGGCGACCGGAAGATCACGGGATGTGACGGAAAGATAGACTCCTCCCCATAGGAGTGGCAGGAACAGGAAGCGCAAGAGCTATATAAGCGTGTGATGCAGCCAAATAAACGGACATTTTGTATCCATCATATTGATGTCTGTGCATCACTGTCCCCAGGGTGGGTAGAGCCCTGTGTCCCGGAGATATGCGGCCCAAGATAAGTTCTCCCGTAGAAGCGTACAGCTACATTTAGGAAGTACGATATTAATGATATCAGCTCTGGCCCAAAAAGTATCTTCCAATTCAGTCAAAATAAGCACAAAAAACTGCTAGCAGCTCTTCTCTTACATTTCAGTTATGTGAAAGTATCTTATTGGTGTTTTTGATTTTAAGGTAAGTGACTGTGCAAAATGGCATTATGTGGCTTTTCATATTTGTCATTGTTCTCCATGGGTTACATATAATCTCTGATCGGTTTACACTTCAAAAGGTGTTTTTTCCCCCCATGCCCTCATAGTACAGGGTTCTAGATTCCACCTGCAAAAATGGAGTGTCCTGATCTAATAAGATTTACCAGATCCTACAGAAAACCAATGTGAGAAGCATATCTTTTTTTTTTTTTCTAATTAGCAATATACCATATTTTGAAAACATTAATATCACAAAGAAGTTTTTGAAATGATTATTATTTTAATGATGAAGAGATATGACTTTTGTCTTTTTTTCTGTCTCCAAGATGAAAGTATTAATGCTTCTTTTGCACACCTTCTACAGGAAGGGAGAGTAAGAGTTCTAATTAAACAAAGTCTCTGTAACAATACTGTAATATGTCTAGTAATAATAAAGGAGCACAGCTTTTAATTCTATAGAAGGCACATTTACAAATCCAGGAGTGGTTATTTTATCACTGACTCTGTAAGACAGAGATTTCCTCTGCAAACTGTTGTATCACCAACAGTGCTCCTATGAGCTGTTTTTTATTGCCCCCAGTCCTACTAAAGAAAAAATATAACGAGCATTTCAGGCAGTCAGACAGGTTAGAATAAACACCATATGAAAGTGGTTTGGGCTAACCTGAGTGACTGTGCCTGGAGGACAGAATCAATTTATAGAGAGTGATGAATAACCTGGGGTGGGGGAAAGTGTATAATATCTCCAGCTGGCACAGCAAGAGTCAGAAAAGAAAGTATGCCTACAGCTGAAGTCATACAAGCTGCAATAAAAGGATGCTGGGACTGAACCTTTCTTACCTTCACTAGTGTATACATTATATCTATGCAAAAGGGTATAAAAATACAAGCAAACAAGACTTCCTTACTGATATTTATGATAATAAGTAAACCCTTATCTAAAATTATGTATTAAAAGTTACCAAATAAGGAGAATTAGGCTCACGTTTCCACCCTTTTAATATAACAGGTGAGTTACTTTGGAGATTACAGGGAATGTTTCCAGTCTCAGCTAAACTGTTTAATATGCTGAATGATAAGAAATGCAGTGCCTTGTTTACAATGCATATTTAGGTCATGCTCTGCATTAGGATTAATCTCATGGAACAGCTAATGTCTAATGTGCTTCTCTTCTCTCCTTCCAATGATTTTAGAAACAAAAGAAATACAGAAGGCAAATGAGGGATGAAAATGCATCCAAACAATGAAATGCAGAATTATTAAAGTAACATTAATCTCTGTAAAGTTGGAAGAAAAGAAAGATGTTTTTCATGTTCCTTGCAGAGTGTGCATGTACTGAGTGTGCTGTATAAACTATTTCATACATAAAGTATATTAAAAGGTTAGACTTAACAAATTTTGACATGGTTATAATATAATTGTAGCTGGTTCAGTTCTGACCATATCAGTTCTATTCATATAATATTCTTCAGCTATAAGAAGGAAAAAGACAATTTCTTTTGAACAGCTGAACATCTGCTGCAGGGTACAAATTTTGACAAATTGACACGTTTTGGTCTGTAATATTTTATGGAAAAGAAAAAAATCCTCCTGGGTATTAAATATTTCATGCAGTAGCTGAAAAGAAACATGTTGGAAGTAAGTTGTGCTTATTTTCCATTCAAAGCTACCATCCAAGGAGTTTACAAATTGGTGAAAAGGATCACCAGAGTTAATTGGTTTTATTTAAAGTTTACTTTAAGGATGCAAACAACAGGTTTCTTTTAGAGAACTGTCATGGAATCAGCAGCAGCGTAACTCTAAATGGGACAGTGTCTGGACTGGCAAAAGTAGAATGGAGAAAAATCATGCAAGGAACTGTGCCTGGCTCTTTGAGCTTCTTCAGGGGAACTATTTGCATTCCTAGTTCCTGGGCAAAATAATTTCCTTTTGCCTGACAGCTTTCCAGTGGGTTAAATGGATTTAGTGATGTTAAGGGACTCTAAAAGTCTCTAATTGCTGCAGGAATATTTAAATTACAATAGGTATTCAAGGCCTTTCCAAAGCCTGGAAGAGCTTAAGTCCATCCTAGTCCATCTTTTCTGCTGAGATACCATTTCAGATAATTGGATCTCCTGCTACATGCAGAAGACAGGTGCAGATGACACCAGAATCAAGAGACTTTCTATCATGCAGATGTCAAATTGGTTAAAAAACAAACAAACAAAAACCAACAACAACAAAAAAACCCCAAACATAAGAACAAAAACCCGGCTGACTTGGGCTTTCCACACACAGAGAAAACTGAAATACCTTTTCTTCAAGAAAAAGTATTTCAAGGATATTCTGTGATAACTTCACCTGCCAGGTTGCAATCACAGGGATATGTCAGATTCATTGCTGTTACAAAACAGGAAAAAATAGCTGGAAGAAATGTTTTCTGTCATCACTGGCTTGCCAGAACACATTATCTTTTTCAACTGGACCAAGCCCTAGTAACTGTGATTCATGTCATCTAAAGGTTACTCATTACCAATCTACTGCTGAAATGGTGGGAGAAAAGGCAATGGTCCCTCTGCATTAACATATGCATCCTTTTAAAAGTGGAAAAAAAAAACCCGTGTGAGTGGGTTGTATAGACAAAGGTCATCTAGATAGAGTAATGACAAGGGATTACTGCTTTTTTGGGTAACGTAGACTTGACCTATAAATGTCATATATGAGAAAAAGGACCAACCTTTACTCCTTACTTTTCAGGTATCTGCACTAAACTCTTGCCTAAGTAAGTGGCATTTTATCATTCAGGCTGTAGAGCATGCTAGATTATGAAGTACCAAATGTTCTTGAGGTATATCTGTTCTTGGAACGTAAAATGAAAATGGCACCAATTCTTATCTCACTGTATTAAGAACAGTGAGTCCCTAAAGGTGCTAATTAACCAAATGTCACAACAAACAGTTTTATGTTTTGCTCTTCAACTTGCCAGTCACTTAAGATATAAAAAATGGTGAAACCATCCCAGAACTTTATTTCAGGAAAATGGAAACCTCTCTTCAGAGGAAGATGCATGCCTTTTGCAACAGTGGTGTCCTACATCAAACATACAAGCCAACTATGGCAAGAAGTGGTTAGGTGCCATTCTGAACCTCCACTGAGGCCTGAATTTCCCCCCACACCACGTATGCATGTGAGTATCACTCTGAGTGTACCTCATTCAATAAAAGTATATTTGGTGGGGAAAAAGCAAGGAGCATTACTGTAAGCAAAATGCATTAGATTAAGGAATGAATTTGTGCAGCAGACATTCACAGAATCACAGAATCACAGGCTGGAAGGGACCTCAGGGACCATCTAGTCCAACCTTTCTAGGAAGAGCACAGTCTAAACAAGATGGCCCAGCACCCTGTCCAGCCGTATCTTAAAAGTGTCCAATGCAGCCAAGTCAACCACTGCCCTGGGGAGATTATTCCAATGGTTGACTGTCCTCACTGTGAAAAATTTTCCATTGGTGTCCAATCGGAATGTCCCCAAGAACAACTTGTGTCCATTCCCCCTTGTCCTTTCCATGGGACTCTGTGTAAAAAGGGAGTCTCCATCTTCTTTGTAGCTACCCCTTAAGTACTGTTACATGGTGATGAGATCCCCCCTGAGCCTCCTTTTCTCAAGGCTGTGAAAAGTATTGTATGTGTATACTCAGATATGGAAATGATCTTCAAGCCAGTCTGGGTTTTCTCTGTCTGTTTTTTCATATAATCTTAGTAAATAATTAGAAAGATATTCTAAGCTTTTTCTTCTCTTTGCCCTCCAAGAATGCCTTTATTTTGATCTAACGTATTTGCTGCCAGTAGTTGTACAAACAGTACCTGAGCCTAACTAGTTATCTGAAGTTTTCATGGGACTTCATGAAGTTCCATGAAGTTCAGCCACTTAGTACTCCTTTTCCACTGAAATATTATTTCAGAAAGTGGCTGGCTAAATTCATGGAAAAGACATGCATCAACAGCTATTAAAACAAACAAAAAGGAAACACCTCTGGCTGGGGCAGTCTTTGAGTCTAGCTCTAGGATGCGATTCTAAGCAATAATGTAGAATGTATTTGGGCTTACAACATGGATGATGTAAGATGCTCTCCAGAGGCATCTAATTCTTTCTAATTTAGGAGCTTAAAGTTAAGCAGCTTGAACATTCCCATGTGCTTAGAACAACCTTTAGGTGTCTTTCAGCTTTTCAAGAGAAAGTGTTGTCTCTGTGATAAAAGAAGGACCCAAAATAGATTAATCTTATGCTGTTGTCATAGATCTAACAGATCACAGCATATTTATTTATCAATATGAAAGATCCATAACGAGATTTATTTACTTCAGATTGTTTTACCTAGTTTCATTAATTAATGTATACAAATACTTAGAAATTAGTAAATGAAAAAAGGCTGCCACATCAAAATAAAGCAGCATTTTAAATGTTATTACTAATTTTTTTTTGTGGCTTTTGAGTATGTCTTAGCATACATACCACCTCTTCTACACAGAGGATTAAATTTCTCTCAGCTGCTCTTTAATACTTCATCTTACAACCTCATTGTGAGACAATGAAGAATTTAGGAACATGGTTTGTATGAAGGGCACCAGGGCACCATTTCAGAATCAGGGCTCTTTTCTGATTCTTTTTTTTTTTTTCCTCTTCATCACATGAATGAACAATCAATCAAATTAGAGTCTTGTTCTGAAATTTGGAAACAAAATAGTTACTTGCTCTGCAATTGCCTTTTCTTTTAAGACCCCATTACAAAGGAGAGCATTCTTCACTGTTAATGTTTAGTCAGATGCTAATTTGTTTTTTCTTTAATAAAAGAATGAGAGGCATCCGAGGTTTCATTTTGACCAGGGATGGAACCCGGTCAGAACATGACAAGTAACATTAACAGAACACAATAATTTCTTATCTATTGATGACCTTTAAAGAGAATTGTAGTTATTACTGTAGAATATTCTCTCATTTATTACCTGAATTCCAATACCTTTATGTAGCAGAAATATAGACGCTTGACTTCAAAACAGAGAAATATGATTTAACTATTTTAATGGCTGCAGGCAGTGCAGTCTAATTCTTTTTTTTTTTTCCATAGTATATGGCATTTTTGAAGATGGTGGTGGTTACTAGACCAGGCAGTTCACTGGAGGGGTAGAATGAGTTTATGTCTTAGGGCTAAATTAGTTATAAAAGGGTATTTTCTCAGATCTGGCAGAAGTTCATTAAACTGATTAAGTGTGCTTCTTGGATAGCAGTCTAAGTTATTACGAGTAGTAAAGTCCTTTACATTGTAAGCAAAAAGATGGATATTTAGATGTGAAAAATTGTTTGAACATTCACCCTTTTACAGAAGTAAAGGTCAACCAAGTCCATCTTTTGTGGAGCAAAACTCAGTGGCAGAATTAGTTTTGTCATTTTCTGATCCCAGGCACTTCCAAGTGTCTTTTATTTCACCTTTTTGGTCCCAGTGCTTTTGCAGTAGGCACACAAGTTAGAATGCTTTCTGACGTTACAAGCTGGGGAGTTTTACATTGTAGTTAACTCCCTGATGTCTTTCCTATGCTTGAGCATTTTCTACAGTTGAGCATTTTCCTGGGTTGTCAAACAAATGTTGACCTACCTGTTCTTCAACTCAGCTTTGACATAATGGCCGGTGTTGTTATTCTTAAATGGATAAAACTAGGAACACTTAACAATAATTATAATGGAAGGATGTAATCCTCTGAAGGAAAAGTTCATGCAGACAGTAACTTCTTGAAAGATACTTAGACTATCTTGTTCATCATAAAAATAGTATCATTAATATAATCCGTTTTACTGTGTCTTGGGAGAAAAGACAGATACATAATCCAACAAATATTTATACCACAGTTAAAGGCAAGTCCTTGATACTAGTCTTCAAACTGACAGCTACAAGTTAGCAGATTTTGTAATCCTCACTGACAGTTTATTAAAACCATTGGCTCAGTGGGCAGCAATGGTTCAAAAATGGTGGATATCATCCAGGTATCAAGAATGAGGCAGGGGATGTAATTTTTTTCTCCATATAAAACTTTAATGTAGCCACATGTTAAGTGCTGTATTCAGTTCTACTTTCCACATTTCAAGAACTACCTAATGGGGTCAGAGACTGCAGAGAAGGAAAATGAAAATAACCAAGGGAATGAAGCAGCTGCCCTACAAAGAGCCTAAGAAGGCCAGGATTCTTCAAAGGACTGTGGAGAAGAGAAGGGTAAGGTGGGATATGACTAAGTTTACAAAGTCATGAAGGTCTGGCTGTGGTGAATGCAGAATGCTAGCCACCAAGTGCCACCATCCTGCAACTAAGGGACACTTTTCCAAACTAGATAAAGATTTATTTAAAACAGATAAAAGGTAGTAACAGGTAGAAAGTATCTTCCTATATTTCTGCTTCTATCCATCCATTTCTGTCTACTGGCTTTTTTCATAGTGGCTAATGAGCTGATGGAATTTTCTGGCACAGAAACTTGTGGAGGCAGATAGCATCAGCAGATTCGGAAAATGATCAGAGCAATTTATACAATGGGTGAATAAAAGGAAATAGGCAGGGTATATCTTCTGGGGCTAGGTTTGTGTGTCTTGCCTCAGTAGCAACCTCAGTGGCTGTAGTCAGATCAGAATAAGTGTCCAGGTTGAGCTGACCCATTTCTTAAACACTTACAAACATTATTCTGCTCACATTGCTCATTTGTTTGTTGTTAAAGGATTTCCTCTTCTAACGCTCAATTAGCTTATAAAACTTACTTGTCTGGGCTATCTCTTACTATGTTTTACCATAGCTCCTAATGGAATGGGAACCCAGTTACACAGAAACATCTAGACTTAATTGTAATATCCCTACTAATTTTTATATTCATAAAAATATTATTAAAATATTATAATTCTGAATCTTCATATATATGTACCTTGGATTACTCACAGAAATGGTATAGGCAGTTTAATGATATATACCAGGATAACGTGTATGTCATGCTTCTTTAAGAAAAAGCGTAGCTACATTGTTGTTGCCGTAAGGTTTGATAGTCTTTTCATGAGGTCATCATGGTCTTTCAAAGGCATCTCCTCTCTGCAAACCTGGTTTCTCAAACAAAGAGTAGCACGTAGATTGAAAATGATTTTCCAGAGGTTGAACCGAGTGATTTAAATTGCAGGCTCCTAGTTAAACTTGATCAGCACTATTTAAAAGAACCCAAAAGCTAATCTGCTCGAGACATTATAACCTCACAGTTAATGAGGCTTGTTTTGATTCTGATGAGAATTTTCTTTTCAGGGCTAGCATAAGTTCAACAAATCATGTTAAAAACTATTTGAAACAGCACGCTTATAGGCCCTTGCCCTGTCTCCTTTAATCAAGCTTTGCAGACTGAAGCAGTTAAAGCATGGTCCAGCATTGTTGTTTGGGTTATTACTTTGGCAATAGGCCACATTTCTTCAGCAATTTGGAACACACTAGAACTACCCTGCTGATAGTAGACCCAGGCTAGTCTTTAAGGTTCCACACATATGAACCATGGCAAAAAGATAAAGCATGTGGAAGAAAAGATGACCAGGGGCGTCATGCTCAGGGTGAGGTTGCTGCAGAGTAAAAAGGTCATTTTCACCCCAAATCTTGTGTGCTGAAGTGGAGAAGTAATGTTATGGAAGGCTTCACCCTCAAATTCCATGTATCGTTTCTGTTAGCAGAATGCAGTAATGGGGATAGTTCCCATCCAGTGTTCCAGGGCACAAAGCAGTGAATGCTCTTTATATTTTTCTTATGATCTCGAGTACCCACACTGGAGTTGGCATGATTCACAGGAAACCACATGGAAATGTGCTGACCACCCTGCCTCATGGCATACAAGATTTCCTTCAGATCATCCCAACGTAATTCTTTTCCTCAGCTCTTAATTGCTTTCCTAAGCTGTTGTATATTGATGAAAGTGCTTGTTAAGTCTTCTTATTCATATGCCAGAGAGAGAAGAAATTATTTATATACAGCACATGGAGTTAGTGGATTCCTCTGGACTGCAAAGAGACTATTTGTCTACTCTGCAAATATTGGTGTGTGATAGGTAGCAAAGTCTACAGTTCTGATACTTCACATTATAAAACATTACCTTCAAAGCCACAGTAACTGGATAACTCAATAATTTAACTCGATCAAGTTTAAAAAGAATCTGGGTTCATTGAGAGGGCTTTAAAAAACTAGGTTCGATGGGGGAAGGGGATGGAGCAAGGCCCACCAGAGAGGAGCCTAAGGGTGGCATGCCATGGATGGGGGTGAAACCAATAGCCCAGCTCAGGTACATCTACACCAATGCACACAGCATGGGCAACAAACAGGAGGGGCTGGAAGCCATTGTGCAGCAGGATAGCTATGACTTAGCCACCATTACAGAGACATGGTGGGATGACTCTTACGACTGGAGTGTTGCAATGGATGGCTATAAGCTCTTCAGAAGGGATAGGCAAAGAAGGAGAGGTGGTGGGGTGGTTCTATATGTTAGGGAGTGCTTCAGTTGTGTAAAGCTTAGCAATTTTGATTATAAGATCAAGTGCTTGTGGGTAAGGATGAGGGGGAAGGCCAACAAGCAGATATCCTGCTGGGGGGTCTCTTATAGACCACCCAACCAGGATGAGGAGACAGATAAAGTGTTCTACAAGCAGCTGGCAGAAGTCTCACTATCAGTTGCCCTTGTTCTCATGGGGGACTTCAATTCACCAGATGTCTGCTGGAAATACAACACAGCAGAGAGGAAAGAGTTTAGGAGGTTCCTGGAGCGTGTGGAAGATAACTTGCTGACGCAGCTGGTAAGTGACCCCACCAGGGGAGGTGCCTCGCTTGACCTCCTGTTCACAAACAGAGAAGGAATGGTGAGAGATGTGGTGGTCGGAGGCCGTCTTGGGCTTAGCGACCATGATATGATTGAGTTCTTGATTCTTGGCGAAGTAAGAAGAGGGGTCAGCAGAACTGCCACCTTGGACTTCTGGAGGGCAGACTTTGACCCATGTAGGAGCCTGGGTGACAAGGGTCCCTTGGGAGGCAGTCCTGAAGGGCAAAGGAGCCCAGGAAGCCTGGGCTTTCTTCAAGAAGGAGCAGGCTGTCCCCAGGTGCTGCAAGATGAACCGGTGGGGAAGACAACCAGCCTGGCTGAACAGGGAGCTTCTGCTGACACTCAGGAAAAAAAGGAGAGTCTACCGCTTTTGGAAGAAGGGGCAGCTAACACAAGAAGGGTACAGAGACCTCGTTAGGTCTTGCAGGGAGAAAATTAGGCAAGAAAAGCCCAGCTGAAACTCAACCTGGCCACTGTTGTAAGGGATAACAAAAAATGTTTTTAGAAATACATTCATAACAAAAAAAGAATCAAAGAGAAGCTCCATCCTCCATTGGACGTTGAGGGGAATGTTGCAACTGAGGATGAGGAAAAGGCTGAGGTACTAAATGCCTTCTTTGCCTCAGTCTTTAACAGTCAAACCGGTTATCCCCAGGATATTCAGCCCCCTGAGCTGGAAGGCAGGGACGGGGAGCAGAATAAACCCCCAATAATCCAGGAGGAAGCAGTTTACGACCTGCTGCTCACCGGGACACCCACAAGTCTATGGGGCCAGATGGGATCCACCTGAGAGCACTGAGGGAGCTGGCAGAGGAGCTCGCGAAACCACTGTCCATCATTTACCAGCAGTCCTGGTTAACAGGAGGTCCCAGGTGAGTGGAGGCTTGCCGATGTGATGCCCATCTACAAGAAGGGCTGGAAGGAGGATCTGGGGAACTACAGGCCTGTCAGCCTGACCTTGGTACTGGGGAAGATTATGGAGCGGTTCATCTCGAGTGAGCTCACCAGGCAAGTGCAGGACAGCCAGGGGATCAGGCCCAGCCAGCACGGCTTCATGAAAGGCAGGTCCTGCCTGACCAACCTGATCTCCTTATATGACCAGGTGACCCACCTAGTGGATGAGGGAAAGGCTGTGGATGTTGTCTACCTGGACTTCAGTAAAGCCTTTGATACTGTCTCCCACAGTGTCCTCCTAGAGAACTTGGCAGCTCATGGCATGGATGGGTGTACTCTTTGCTGGGTAAAAACCTGCCTGGATGGCTGAGCCCAAAGAGTTGTGATGAACGGAGCTAAATCCTGTTGATGGCTGGTCATGAGCAGGGTTCCCCAGGGCTCAGTTCTGGGGCCAGTCTTGTTGGATATATTTATCAATGATCTGGATGAGGGGATCGAGTGTTCCCTCAGTAAGTTTGCAGATGACACCAAGTTGGGCAGGAGTGTTGATCTGCTCGAGGGTAGGAAGGCTCTGCAGAGGGATCTGGACAGGCTGGATCGATGGGCTGAGGCCAATTGTATGAGGTGTAACAAGGCCAAGTGCTGGTTCCTGCACTTGGGTCACAACAACCCCATGCAACACTACAGGCTTGGGGATGAGTGGCTGGAAAGCTGCGTGGTGGAGATGGACCTGGGGGCATTGGTCGACAGCTGGCTGAACATGAGGCAGCCGTGTGCCCAGGAGGCCAAGAAGGCCAACAGCATCGTGGCTTGTATGAGGAGTAGTGTGGCCAGCAGGGATAGGGAAGTGGTGGTGCCCCTGTACTCAGCACTGGTGAGGACACACCTTAAATATTGAGTGCAGTTTTGGGCCCCTCACTACAAGAAGGACACTGAGGTGCTGGAGTGTGTCCAAAGAAGGGCAAGGAAGATGGTGAAGGGTCTGAAGAGCAGGTCTTATGAGGAGAAGTTGGGGGAACTGGGGTTGTTTAGTCTGAAGAAGAGGAGGCTGAGGGGAGACCTTCTTTCTCTCTACAACTACCTGAAAAGAGTTTGTAGTGAGGTGGGTGTTGGTCTCTTCTCCCAGGTCACTAGTGATAGAACAAGAGGAAACAGCTTCAAGCTGCATCAGGGGAGGTTTAGATTGGATATTAGGAAAAATGTTTTCACTGAAAATGTTGTCAGGCATTGGAACAGGCTGCCTAGAGAGGTGGTAGATTTGCCATCCCTGGAAGCATTTAACAGACATGTAGACGTGGCACTTCAGGGCATGGTTTAGGAGACATGGTAGTGTTGGGTTGACGGTTGGACTTGATGATCCTAGAGGTCTTTTCCAGCCTTAATGACTCTATGATTCTATGATTCTATAAAAAGTTTCATGCTGGGAAGTTTTGTTGGGAATGTTTCAGTACTAACAGATCTGCTCGTTTTGAAAAGCTTAGGGAAAATACTTAAACCTGTTTCTTTAAGAAACCATGTCACCCCTGAAACTTGGAACAAATATTCGACATTTGACCTGGCATGTGACAAAAATCCTCTCATGAGGATGCCTGTTGCCTTCTGCATGAAAATATAGTTAGGCTTGTTCTTTGAAAGTTACTGGTTTTCACAGTGGAGAAGAGTGAAGCGTTTTGCAGCTTAACTCTCCATGGCTTCTTGCTTGTCTCAAGAAGATTCTTTTCTTAGAGATTGTCTGCGCCAACAAAACTGAGATAATTAATGGATTAATTATGCTTCCCATCTGACAGTCAGTCATTGACCAAAGCATAATTCAATGGTAAATCTTTCAAAAGATGTCACAGATAATAATAGCAAAAATTATAGCAATCTTAAAGTTGTATCAAAATTGTTAACTCAAATGCTTCAAATGTCCTAATGTTTGAGCACTTTGCTTTCCAAAAGGAATATTATCTTTTCCTTTCTAATTGGAAACAGAACATAGATCCAATTCTCTTCCTGCACTTGCACAGGGAAATTCACATACACACACATGCAGACACAGTGGATGACATAAAATATATAGAGAATGTGTTTGATTAATTAAAAGCACTTAGTTGACACAAAAATCCCATCAATTTTCCTGACTGAAGATGACTGCGAGGTGTGAAAATTAGTTAATAGCATATAGTAAGCATTATACCATGTTGTGCACCTGCAAAGTTGTTTTCTTCCAGCTTTTGTTGCATAGGATGAAATGCAGTAAGATACCACAAAGGCAAATGTACCATTTAGGAATACCTGACAAACCCACTTAAGCTGAACTTAATGTTCTAAAGAAGTTATTATTCCTTTTTTGTCTCTTTTCACTCTACAACTTCCTGGTACTGGGGAAATAGGGCTGTTGCTTTGCAGACTTCCCTTCAGCAGGCACAGATAGTATTACTTTGGCATATATCAAAGTAGCTGCCTATGCTGGTTCTTACATTACCCCTAGAGATATGTTTACCTGTTTGATTCTGAAGTCATTGCTAGCCTTGTAGGAAAAGAAATTTGCATTTCCTTTTCTTGTCTGACAGCAAATATATGTATCTGAAAATCACAGATGATTTACATAGGCTAGTTTATGGCTGTAACTTAAAAGAATTGACTCAGTTTACCATTAAAGCCATATCTGGCTTTAAACACAGTTTTGCTATTCACAAGAAGTATTGGGGAAAAAACTTATTCCCATTGTTATGGCATGTATACATATGGTATACGTGCTCATGTAATAACATAACATATGTATACAAGTCACAGGTATAGCCATGCTGTTAGCATGCCTTTGTATAATTAAACAGCATCACAAAGATTTGAAAATGGCATTTGCTTCAGATAGCAGATATATTAATATATAAACTGCACATCAATTATTTGATGTTTTTATAGCAAAAATCTATTCACTGTCACCACTTTAATACTAGTATAAAGTCTGATTATCTTCCCAGAGAAAAGACTGAAATTAATTGGAAACAGGACTGGGACTCACAGCCCTTCCATATCAGTGAACCTTTCGGCCCCCGACCTCCTTCAGGGAAAAAATATAAATATTTTTATCAGTTATTGCCTCTAAGTTAAAAAACAATTGATTTTACAAAACAAATGTATTGTCACTTATTAAGCAAATAATTGATACTTTTACACAGCTGTAGTTCAGAAAGCAGTCAATTATGTTCCATAGAACACAAAGCCTATTACATGTATATTGAATCTTTTTGTGCTATACTTCATTTAAAACATCACTGCATTTTTTCTTTCTGTAGAAACTGATTTTATGCTTTCTATTTAGAAGATTTGAAATAGGAGGCACTATATGTACAGCTCACAGAAGAAATAGCCTGAGGAAATATATTGCATAGCTGCCTTTGCCCTAAATGTTACCTGAATGTTGTAAAATATTTATGATGACATGTCCTCCATTTGATTTTTCTCATAACTGGAATCTGAAGCCTTATTTCAGACCTGTACGCAGCACAGAAGTTAAAGGGTACTTATTGGGGGCTGTGTATGTGTGGGTGTCTGTCTAAGCCCCTAAGATTTACTACAGTGAACTAAAAATAAGATTGTCTTTGTAGAAAGGAAACATTTTGGAAACAGTATTTTAGTTTTCTTGTCAAACCATTATTTTAAAATTCTGTTATGGAGCTGTTGGCAGGAGACAAAGTACCAAGTTATGTGCCATTGATACACGATGGTGGGGCTGAACCTGCTGCCCAAGAAGTTCAAGGAGGTGAAGTCCTACATAGTGACTTTCCCAGCATGTTTTGCATTTCCAGATTCTTCCAGTTGTGTGATCAATTGAGCTGGAAGACACATGTTCTAGGTGAATGCATCTTTACATCTAAATATTTGTCTGAGTGTATATTCATCTATCTAGTATAGCAGTCTAACATACATGCCAACAGGATTTTGACTGAATAAATACTGCTTGATATGAATACAGCTGAAGAAATCCTTTCACACAGAACATGTCAACATGTTGTTGGAGATTGTACTTGGTTCCTAGGAGTACTGCCCAGATACAAAAGTACATTGAGGTCCCTAAACACCTGTTCCTTCCAATGAGGAGTCTTGTGTCCAAATAAGATTAGGTCCCTACATTTTGGATCTCTTCCCTTCTGTTGTTAAACAGTACTTTACATACTTGTTTCATCTTCATTTGGAACTTTGTGCTGTGTCACCTGCTTTTGCTTATTTCTGTTAAAAAAACAACGAACCAACAACAAACTCCAAACAAAACAAAACAAAATCCAAAAAATCATTACTGTTTCCACACAATGCCTTTTCATTGAATATATTCTACCTGATGACAATACTTTCAAGCTGCAGTAGGGACAGCTGGTACATGATAAAAAACATAATTTCACATTTTCAGGGAAGTACCAGGAATTCCACATCACTTGGATTAAGTTTACTAAGTGCTCAAACTTTTCTTAGTTTTCATATTCATTGACAACTTTTAAGTGCTTGGAGTCACACGTTCAGAAGTTCTTCAGGGCTTTTTGATTTTGACCAATCTGTGTTCTGAAAGGAAGCAAGAGCCAGCAAGCCAGGAAAATATGTCTAAATATTATACTTCCTGTGTCCTTTGAATGAAGGGAAGAAAGAACATCAGACCTTTGTGATCTGAGCAGATTAATCTTTAGACATGACAGAAGCAAAGAGGTTGAAGCATCAAAGAACAGCATTGCTACAGGGAACTTAAATTTTACAGAACCAATTTGCTCATTCCTAACTAGGACGAGCCACTGCAACTTTTGCTGCCTCACTACAGTTTCAGGTGACTCCACTTTCTGTCTTATCATGACATTGAACGTTACATGTCAGCTCTTGTGTTCCAGACCTACATCTTATAATGTGTTTCTTGAATTATTCTGGCTGGTTTCATAAATCAATACAGACTGCATATTCCACTCATTTCCTAGTATCGTTGCCACTGAGATCTCACAGGTGAGAGGGAGCCATGAGGTCTGAATGGAGCTGGACAGAACAATAACAGAGGTGGTTAGAGGCTTTCAAAATCTCTTTATCAGGAAAGATCATACTTAGGCTAATGTATTCCTACGTGAAGACAGATAACATTTGTAATATTTTAAAGATGAAAGATCCAGGAGTATCGGGAATTATTAAGTGTGACTTAAAGCCATAGGGAAGAGAATAAAAGCAAGCTGGTTAAAAAGATCAGGGAAAATTTAAAACTCTCCTGATTTTGAAATGATCACTTGATGTTATGCCCACACAGAGCTCACTGCAGAATTACAGTGAGTGGTAATCGTGATATGATTTGTATGGTGACAGAAACATGGTTGGTTGGAGTTTTTGGAGCTAGTCTGTAATCTGAACAGTCCCTTCACACATAGTAAGAAGAATCTCATCACAAACGATCTGTGCACTGTTACTACATCCAGACTACATCTTAAAATCTTTAGCTATTTATTACTTTAAAGAAGATATCTTTTTAATTAGAATTTCGGCTGCATCTTTCCATTATTAGATGCTCTGAGCATTATAAAAATAAAATATATTTATTTCTAACACTCAAAGTAATCCAAGAGTGCTGTGGCTGACACAATAATAAAAGCTGGCAATAGTGCACATTTCCCTGGTGACTTTCATCACAGGATTCCAAAGTACTTTGGTGCATAAACTTACTACTGAGAAAACACAAAAGTTATTCTGGTCCAGGAGTACTGCTAACAGTTTTTAGGAGGGGAAGTAATTAATAACTTCTTTAATTGAAACTGCAGTAAACATTAGGGAGAGTTAATATAATTAGCCAGCTTGGAATTTACCCAATGAGCTAGCATTAATACACCCTGTTATGAAAAGTGCCATGGGATTGTCTATAACCTCACTCCAGTTTCATTTCTTATGGAAAGACAAAATTCACAGTGTCCTCCTGTGACTTGTAGAAAAATGTGGAGATACTTTAAATTCAGGACAGGCCAGAAACTCAGTTGCTATGATGGTAAGATATTTCCTAAGACATGCTTAATAATGTCTAAAGACAAAAACCGTTGGATCAAGTGAAAAGAAACTTGCCAGATGCATTCATCCTCTTCAGCTGTAATTCAGTTCAGTAACTGTCAACATCAGTATTTGTTTCTCTGGAATCCCACTCAAATCAGAAAGATTCCTTTTGGCTTTCCTAGAGGTCTTAATACACACCAAGACATTAAATAAAAGTAATGATTGTGATAAATCCTTTCTTTTTTTGTCTCTCTCTAGTTTTGACCCTTCTATCACTGTATCTTGAAGAACATTTATGATACTGTGGTTGTCTCAGAAATACAGTGTTGCGCATCATCTCCTGGCATCAGACCCTGCATTGTTTGCCTGTCAGTTGACTTTTTAGTGTAACAATCTGAATCTGAATTGTCTTGCTCTTCAGAAGACCAAAATGTGGAGTGTTTGGCTGGCTGTGAAAGGCACATCTTTCCCAAACCGGTGAGAAAAAATTATTTCAGAGGTTGTCATATTTTGCCCTTTTTGTTCCTCTGTCAGTAATGCTGTGATCTCTGATCCCATCCCATATGGTTGGTGGCGAAGCTTGTTCTCAATACCTGTGGCAGGCTGTATGTCAAAATGAGGATAAAAACAAGAACTCCAGATCCTCATACCAAATTGTAAATTAAGAAAACAAGCGAAGAGACATTTATGGATGAGACAAGTCTAGGCTTTTTGTGAGGGAGATGGATAACAAGGCTGAGGAATCCTCCATGCTAATGCACGTCCTCAGTACAAAGCAGTGTAAATACCAGGAGCTGAAATCTCTTACACATGCCTGGGATATGCCTTTTTCTTGTTTAGTGGAGGTGGACGCAGGGAAGGGTCACACTGGATCTTAGTAAGCAGTTTGGCTCTTCTTGCCTACAATTACTAGAGGGAAATCTAGAAGAGATACAGCTTGAGCCCTGCTCCTTGGCTGAACAAGGCAAACAACATGTGAATGTGGTCAACTCCTGCTGCTTAGCTGGGGCACAGGCCTCCAGCCAAACCTCCCAACTTAATCCACATGTGGAGTGGAGCTGCAGGGGCATTCATGTTGTCACAGTGGAGAGGTGCAGGCAGATGATGACTGCTCGCAGGAGCTGCTCTCTTGTTATGCTTCATCGCACCAGAGGTTTTCTCTAACTTGCTTGATGAAGGAGAGCAAGGTGAAGCACCTCTCCCAAAACTTGTATAGTTCTCATCTGGCACCACCCATGTTAGTACCACTGTCTAGCAGAGCACAAGGTGAGACCCCTTCCTCTTCCTGATCCTGGAAAGAAGCACATAGGTTACCATCTCCTAGATCACAAAAAAAGAGGAATACTCTTACTGTGGTGCTTTTTTAGTCTTGACAGAAAAGTTTGTGACTGAATCCATTCTTTCTCAGCTGAGATCAATTCCCATTATCTTTTGAGGATGGGAAATGATGAGAGCGGGTGTATTTGTTCAGTTCAGTCCCATTCTCAGCTAGAGGCAAACGCCGTTATTTGCCACATCCTAGCTGAGCTGGGAGAAAATGTTTTCCAGTGTTCCTTCTCTGCTCCTTGAGGGCTACAGTGGTGGTTAATAGTAAGAAACAGCATATTAAACAATCTCAGTTGTGACTTGCTATTCCACTCTCATTTCCCATTAGATGGGCAGGATGCCCGTAGAGCGGGAAGGAGAGGGGAGAGGGAGTGGGGAGAGTTGTGGTCTGGACCTTCAAGCCCATGACAGCTGGCAAGCAGTTGGGAATAGCACAAGCACTCTATCGTGATAGATATATTGTTACATAGATGGCTAGGTATATATAGGGAGTAATATGTAGGCAGATAGCTATTTAGCTACCTTGCTAGATGGGTAGATGAATGGATGGGTGGGTGGATGGATGGAGAGATGGAGGAAGGCAATTGGAATGAGTGATGGTACCACAAACTACACATTTTCTGGTAATGATGTATGCATAATATGTTTATTTTCAAGTGGTTTTTGTTTTTTTTTTTTTTAATTACTCTGGCTACCGGAATAAAAGGTATTAATTTTCTCTGGTATTGAAAGGAGTTGACCTGACAGAGTGTTTGGACCAACAGAGAGGTCTAGAGGGATCTATAACATTCATCTTAAGTTTTAGAATAATTCTTCACTGAGAGAATGAAGAGCACCATTTCTTTATTATTCTCTCATTAACTGTATCTATCTCACCACAGTGGACAGCAATTCCATTTTCATTTTTGTGTAATTATATCAGTGAACCCTGAAGCACATTTCTGTGGATGACTTCTTGCATCTGGATGAACCCTTTTTCATAAGAAAGACAGTACTCCCGTCAATTTCCGTAAATCAGTTATGTTACTTAAATAAGTACAAATAAATTTGTAAGCTCAGAACAATCAGTTTCAGATTTTCAGTATCTCTTCCTAGATTTCTCATTTTTCATGTGCTCTTTGTGAGGTTGTGTAGGATAGATGTACACTACAAGTTATGCACATATGGTTTACCAGAGGTATGATTCTTAACTAGCAGAAATAGCGTAGTTGAAGATATCTTTATCAGTTTTGCTAATATTATTATCTTTCTTTTTGCTCTGGTTGAGAGTTGCTTTACAGTTTTGTTGTACAGATTAGACTTACTCATATTCTGTTTGACTGATAAAGGAACATGATAAGGGTGCAAACAAGAATTCAATGCTGCTGAACTTCATGAAAGTTTTGCTTGTGTAAGGGTTATATAGTTGCAATCACAGTGTAATTTTTAAGGAGAAAATATGATAATTAGTGTGCATCAGTGTAGTTCTGTGTAAATTCCAAACCATGGATAGAAATGGGCTAAGGTGGAGCAGATTGCTGGAGAATAAACCTTTCAATTGTCCCTGGCTATGCTTTCATCAGCCTTGAGTCTCGAGCATCTAAACACAGATTTCAGAAATGAAGTTTTTCAGTATGTTCCTAGAAAGACCATTCCTTTCCTTTTACAGTGCACTTCAAAAAAAAGTATCTGCTGAAAGTCTTGCTACACTGCTAATATATTGCTGGTTGTGTACAGGAAATGTTATTGCAGAAAGACTTGTCTTACAGAGGTCTGCAAGGTCTCAAGTGAATGAGACTTTTACTACTGACGTCAAGGAGTGCGTAGTCAAATCCTGATCAAGTCAGACCCCATGATAATTTCCCAGGGAGTCTACATCTGCATTTATATTTTTACAGGATTACCTTGATCTCAACAGCACCTAGCTCCATTATATTCATCAGCATAGTCTCTGCTGACCATCCTATCTGCAAAATAATGTAGAAGGAGAGGTAATCCCTCGCACCAAAGCTGTTAATGGATTCCAGTAACAGTGATAAAACTTTGAATTAGAATGAGAGCTTTTTATCTTTTTAAAGAAGACGTTCTACAAGAATATGTCTTGTAAATATAGATCTAAACCATCATCAGGAGAACTCTATTGAAGTAAAAGAAATTATACTCTGTATGAATTTGACTTCAGTGCTTGGAAAAATCTTTCCTTTAATTTTACTGCTAAAACATATTTAGTAATGAACTCTGTGTTTGCAACACACATAATTTTTCCAAGGGGTTGTACAAGCTATTCTTTTTCACCCCTAAGGGGTGTTCAACATACTAACATGATCACCACTGCAAGCATATGTCCAGTTCATTTAAATCACATTGGAGTTCATTGTTGTTTCTTAAGGTCTCACTGAAATCATGTTGCAAGGCTTTAAACTGTGACAATGTTACTCATACCGGTTGGTCTTTCTGAAGGGTATCGGCGCATTCCCTGCTTCTGAACCTGAAAGCAGCATCTAGTCTCATCATTTGACATGAAATGTGACTACTGCTTTTTTATAATTTCATTTGAATCACAGAAAAAAAAGGAATCTAAAATTTTAGGAAGTTGGCTTGTAGGCCAACCCAAGATATATTTAAAATAGATATATCAAAGGAAGAAGCTATGGTAAATGCTAGTCATTTTACATGTCAAAGTATGTAGAAGCAAAATAATACTTGCATATAAGCCTCAGGTGCAACATTAAGAAAGAGAAATAAAAAAATCACTAAATGTGCTTGCATGCCCTTCAAGCAAATATATTTGACAGTCAGACTAATACATCCACTCGACAGGGACAGAGAAAACCAGACCGCTTTTTCTTCAGTCCCCAAACTGGCTATCAGTCAAATCTATGAAATAAATGAGCAGATTTTTAACCGTCCACTATGTACGTACACACACACACAAACACACACACGGAGTATTACTCCCTTTCAACAGAAGATGTCTGGTCCTTTCTTTACGGATGTAGCAATGACTCAAAGAAATTGTGTAAAACTGTGAAACACTAAAGCTTGTGCCAGTAGAAAAAGCTTATTATGTATTACTGGAGCTTCTGCTAGCTATGGATTTGGTGGCAGGCACAAGTACAGGACAAGGCCCTCCGTCTCCTGGTACTTCTTGCCTTCAATGTTATTGCAGGAAGAGAGGCCGTGGTCATAGCGCCTGCCATGGTCTTGTTGTCACAGATATGCCACTTGCTCTAGAGCATCCTCCAAATGCAGCAATGAGCAATGCAGGGCAGTGTTCAGGGACCTGAAGCACCAGGCTGTTTTGTGAACAAATGTGAACGAAAAGGAAAAAGAAATCCCAGTGTTCCAGATTGCCTCTGAGGGCTTGTCCTGTGGCTGAAACTTATGCCTGGAGGTCAAGGTGCCTTTGTGGGTCAATTCTAGTCCACATTTTATTCCCTACAATTTAGCAGAAAATACCTTTTCATTTTCCAACCTCAGTGTTGGGACCTCTCACCTGTATCAGAGGGACGCAATTATAAAAATGAATTAATGATTACAATTTTGAAAACCTTACATAGACAACACTGGAATTAGAAACTAATATAAAGAACAAAGGAGCTAATTATGAGTTACAGCATTGTGAAACCAGATTTAGGATCCTGCCGACTACACCAATTTCTTGTGAACGGGCAATTTAAACTGCTAAAGAATGACTGTCAAAGGTATCAGCAAAAGCGGTTTTATTGAAATTTGATGTTGTAAAAGTGCAACTTAACAAAATTTGATGGCAAGGTTCACTTTATTACTGTACCACACAAAGGCTATAACAGTGATTCAAAACTACCAAGACAAAATGAAAGCTACCAAGACAAAACCGAAGTTACCAAGACAAAAATCGAAGTTACCAAGACAAAACCTTAGTGTGCTAAAACAACAAGGTTATGTGTGATATCAGTCACTTACCAAAGATCTGCAGTTGGCAAGAAGTCTCTCAGCCTCAAGGAGCAACCCTGAGAGGCGTCCCAGCTCAAGGGGAGATCACCGCCATGCTGTCAGCTGCTTAGTATGGAGAGCTCAAAGAATGCTCACTTAGGTTGTTGTATTTGTGGAATAAAGTGGTTGGCTTGTAGTCAAATTACATGTGATGGAAAAGGTATGCCTGAGACTCCTGTACCCACAACTTTCTTGATTGCTTGATAAATGAGTGTTGGAAAGTTACCTGCTATTCATGAGTTAATCACATGATTGGTGTTCCAAGATCATATGCATTGATGCTCACTGTGTCACTCGGTTCCTTTGTGGGATTTCAGAGAACAGATTGGGACCAGAGAAGTTCTTAGCCCAGTTATGGTTTAGGCCTTTATCTCCTTTGCAGCCTGTATCACACTACCACTAGTTTGGTTAAGGAGTCAAGTGCATCCATCACACCTTCAGACGATCAGATTTGCAAGGCATCCTCTTTAAAAGCATGGTTACCCAACCCACGCTACAACACTCGTGAATAAGCTGTGCTACAAAGAGGTTATCAATTTATTCACAAGAACTTTTATAAACCCTTGTGTCTTTCTTCTAAGACAGCATCTTAAAACTAATCCAAGAACATTATCTTGAACAAGGCTTTTATTTATTTTGCAGTATAACCAGTCAGTGGAAACTTTATTTGTTTCTTTTCTTTTTATTCCTGTTCTCTTTAAAACTTTTGGGGCCCATCGCCTCTGTCCTTTCAGCAAATGCCTGTCTGGAAAGTGCTATTCTCTTTTGAAATATGCAGCCCATGGCTTTGATATGGTAAGTTATAGAAAGTTTCAGGTTTGAGTGGTCCTGTCAGGCATTTAACCATACTCAGCCCCTAAATTAACCATGTCAAGTGGAAAATTCTCAGAACTTCCCTGGGAAACATGCAAGACATAAGCTGAGGCCCTTCAATTTTTCTCAATACACTGGTATTCAATACTGAATTTAAGCAAGTTTATTCATGAGACTTTTTCCTCCCATACCTTCTAATCATATATGTGAATATAATTACCTGCCTGCCTGAGTTCCCTGTTATCATTACTGTTGTTGCCTTAGCTGTATCATTTGAAAGACAAAGGGTTATTGTCCAGTAATTATAAATATTGAGCCCACAAAGTGCTGCAGTAGTTGTATACACTCAGTTTTCATCCTGTTATACGTACGTTGTACTATTATTTCAAAAAAGATAAAAAGAGATCAAATAGCTATTCCTTCTAACCCACCCTTTATCCCTGGGAGATTTGAAGAGTTATTGGATTTTGAGGAACAGGATGATGGGCCTTTATATCATCTTTTGACAATATACTGAGAAAGAATAACCTTTTTATCATCTGCAGTCAACAAATCCTCCCCATTAGTGTGGCCCTGGAAAGAGCGCTAAATGGGTTGTCATTGGAGGTGTTCTAAATTCCACACGACATTTTCTCTGTGCGTTCTCAGTTGTATCATTTTAGCAAATAAATGGCTCATGTAGCACATTTTACAAGAAATGACGATCTAATACTGTGGAGTTTGTAGGCACCTTCCAAGTCTTACTTTAAATGTCAGTCCAGACAGTAGCTTTTCATAGGAAAGAACATGTTATTGGTTTCCTTATCCACTTTCTCCATTTCCTCTAAAATATGTTATAAAAATCAGTAAGAAAGAAGCTGACCTTTGTATGTACAAGTTTATATCTCATTGGATCAATGTTAGTGGATGTTAGATTCCCCATTGCATTCTGGAAGGTGGGGAGGCGTGACAGCCTTTGGAAACAATCTTTGTTAACGTGTTACAGGTCCTTCAAATTATATAGGACAAATGGATTTCCAGGAACTAATGTTCTCTGCCTATTCCTTTGTATATATAGGATGTCAGTATGCTCACAGTGTCCCACAGAAAAATTACTGTGAACATTAGCATAGGGAATAAAGGAGACTGGAAAGTGAAAACACTAGCACTAAAACCTACTCCTGCTATGAAATAACTTAATGCTTTCCAGATAACGGGAACAAACAAACAACTGCCCCGCAAAAACACATTTCTGCAAAATGGGTCAAAAAATTGAAAGCAGCACTGAAGTTAATAATATTTGCTGCAAGGCTTCTGGTTAGCCTTTTCTCAGTTTAGAAAACCATATATATAGGATGCTGGGAAATGGATTATGCAGACCTAAAAATGCTGAACACCTGTGCAGCTCCACTTTTTGGAATATTCTGAGTGGTCATTGTTAGCAGAACCTTAGCATGGAACACTTGAGGATGCCGACATATCCAACTCCAACACAGCTATAGCATTTAGAAAATAATTTTATCTACTTAATTGGAAGAGATACAGTTTTATTTTTTAAATCTGCCCTGTGGTAATCCCAATGAAAATTTATGATTGAGAGAAGGGGCTGGCCCAAGCATGGGTTTGGAACTGAAAAAAAATCACCATGAGTCCAAACTGAGGTATACCAGCAGAACTGCATGGGAGACCTAAAGATTAGAAGAAAGAGCAAAGCTTATTTGCCTTTGTGCTTTTTAGTTCTATGTTTTCATCAGTCATACATCCACTAACCTATACGTATGACATATACACGTCTTAAAAATCCATACATTTTCTCTTTTTCTTCTCATTCAAGAACTGAAATTAGTCAAAGAGCCCCTGTCTGACACACACACTAAGCACTGCCTCTTAAAAACAGAGAATGATTTACATGATACTACAGCCTTACAGAAAGTCTTAGTTCAGGCAGCCGCTCTAGGAGGCAGGTTCACAAGAGGGGGATCTTGTCCTTTGCTCGTGGGTAAGGCTGTGTTATTGATTGACTCCATATATTCCTAATAAAACACTCCTCTACTCTTTACATGCTGAAGTAAATAACACAGTAACATTTGACCCCCCCAGAGATGAAAACTCATTACATACTATTGCAGGTATTTCATTCTGAAGGAATTGAGAAAAGCCTGAACAATCCAGACTTTTTCCAAGTGTGATTCTTACTGGTTATTGCACAGATGTGGTTTACCTTTTACTAGCAAAATAAATAAATAAAGGCACACACTGTAAAATACTTATAGAAAATACTCCCTGAAGGGGAGAACTGTGTATGCAAGTTGGTTGCTTAGATAAGGATCATAAATTGCCTCTGCTGGAATGGGAGTTGCCTCTGCGTCAGCTTCAGAATCCAAAATAGTAAAATTTGTGCTCGCACAAAGGAGTACCTTTCATTAGGCAGTCTTCAGCGTTTAAGAAACCTTGTCTAAGGAAATATCCCACCAACCTTGTGAGGTAAGTAAGTAGCAATATTCAATGCATTTTTAGTACTAATTGGAACTTAATGTTTTTGTTCCTGTAATTTCTATTTTCCCTCTTCATCCCACACTAGAAAGAGAAGTCAACACTTGAAAATTGTCTGCAAGAAAAGTTACAAGAAAAAGTTGTTCTGGAAATGTTGAGAAGGCCTTCCTGACACATTTAGTTGGCTGCTTTTACTTTTGTTTGTACTTACACAGTACAATTAATTAAAATATGAACAATCAAAGCAACTGAATTAAAATACTTCAATTTTTTTTAAAAGATAGTATTCTTATGAGGTTGAAACAAAATACATTGCCATAATAAAAAAATATTTCCTCCTTCCAAATCTACAGATGTAATAAGTTCTGACAAAACGTTTTGTTTCCAAATTGCCATATATCCATATGTATATAATCCATATTTATACCTATATATATTCTTTAATCTATATGGCAATATACATATTTGGCATGCACTTTTCAAAAGGATGACCTCTGTGTTATGGGTAACCACCTGCCCACAGCAGCACAGTCTTAGTACTGTGGAACCCACTGGCAACTCTATACTGACTTTGTTGGGTTTAGGTTATGTCATTAAGGGAAAACAGGCTGCCATTTGGATCCTTATGAAGCACATTTGCCATACCCTTCTCTCACCTCTCTTCAACCTATCTTCTGGGCCGTGTTGGGCAACTGAAAAATTAGGTGTTAAAGGGCAGAACTTAGAAATGTACTCCAACCCAGCAGCATTTTACCTTGGTCTGTGGATTTTATCCTAGGTTAAAACCTGAAGGCTAATGAAAGTCAGTCATATTTGTCAGATCTCCTTCAGGGCAAAAGCTTCCTTTGAAGGATATTTCCTTTTCTTGTTGATTTCATTTAGTCTAGCTGTCTTGTGTATTTCTTTTTTTTATGTCCCAGTCTTTCACCACTATTTCATTAATAGCCAGCCAATGCTATGTCATTAGAGCTCCACCTGTTTCTTCATGTGGCAAATGTTATCCACAGATATTTAAGTATGAGGAAAGAGAACAGTTATCACATGTGTCCCCGGGAAATGTTAAATCATTCTTTTTAAGGACAACGCTTACAAAACAGTGCTTGCTAGGTAACTGTAGAAACATAATCAAACATTTTAATATTTTATACTTTTTAGATATAGTTCTCATATCAGTTGGATTTTTATGGCTGGTGTTCCGATTTTTTCCCAGCTGTCATTCGTCTAATTCACAGCAGTGGCCACCCAAATTGCTGTAGTCAACATGAGAGCCAAATTACTTTACCTGTCGACATTCTGCTTTTGGTTTCATTCTAAATATTATTCAACCCTAAGAATATTGTCTCTACAGGTGCAGAAGTGAGTAGAAATGACAACAGAAATTAAATGACATTTTATCACTTTTGAGATAGGATGTGATTTGGTTTTAAGAGGTGATTGCTACACATATTTCATGAACTGGCATCTCTATTTCCTCCTGATCCAACTTCCCCTGAAGTCAATGATAATTTTTCAGAGGCGTCATACAGAGCTGTGTTAGGCTCAGATGGTTGACAGAAAGACATTAATGAAATAATACAATAAGTTTAACAATTATGTTAGCAATCATATTGTCGGAGTAGATCTTAGATGCTTAAGGAAATAATAGGTATCTAAACAGTTGAAAGTACTGAACCTTCTATTCTAGTACGCTGTTCCTGGCAATGAGCACTTGATCCAGGAGGAGACATATTCAGGATTCTGCCTGTTGAGTAGGAGTATAGCTGTTTACATCCTGACTCTTACAAGACTTTGCATGTGTAACCCATGGAGAAAAGGGATTGAATGTTTCTGTTCTCACCATAATTTTCATAGTCACCATTTTAACTAGTGGTTAAGAAAATAGCCGCGGTCATCAGTCTGAGGGTAATTAAATGTGGTGAGATGCACAGACTGAGTAGATTGCATATAGAGAGGAACTGCCTTTCATTCACTTGTAAATTTTTTGCTTTCTGATGTGCCTTTCCAGAGCCCTTGTCCTCTTCCGTACAGAGTCAGTATTGTTACTTTACTCATGACATGTCAAGGCAATTGCCAGGTAATGAATCACCAAACTTTTGTTTGTTTTGTTAAAAGTTCAATCCATCTCTTAGACAGCTGAGGGGCTAAGCCAAGGTAGCCATAGCTTTTTAAAATCACATTGTAAACAATCATCCTCAATGCATGTTTATTGATGTCTTTTGAAAATAACTTGAGAGCAGGTGTTAATAAAACTCAGTGCATGAATGCCTGCTGAAAGTAGTCATGCAAAGCATTCGAAAGAGTATTTAATGAATTCATGTAACTGTTGAAACAGCTGGTGTCAGCTAATGGGAACCTTTCCATCCACGGTATGATTCGCCCTGACCCTTGCACAAATCTTTAAAGCTTTGCCACACAAAACACAAACCCATAGGCAAAACTCAAGAGAGTAGAAAAAGGCCTGCAGAAATAACCCAAGTGACAAACCACTTATCTTGAAATTAGATGCTCAGCTTCTAGGAAATTGTTGACCAGATAAAAAGCGGATTTATGGAGAAGCAAGAAGAGGACTTACTGATAGTCATTGTTAATAAAAAAAAAAAGTTTTGCATATCAGCCGTAAAATATTTCTATGAAATTTCAAGTCACCTACTCAATTAACTGGTAGCATTACAAATATTAACTTATTGTCCAAAGAACTCAAGTGGTCAATAATTTGCATGAAAATCTTGTTTGGTGGACTTAGAGCTTTTTATCAACAGCTATTTTGAAGAATATCCTTGCAAATAACTCTAATAAGTATATACCTTGCCTGGTGAGGATGCTTGATGTCAAAAAGCAGTCACTTTATACAGGGACCAGAATTACTGGATTTGAGAAATTCCAGGTTTGGGGTTGTTTTTTTTTGTTTGCATGTTTGTTTTTTAATCTGAACACGAAGATCACCAAAAGCTTAATATTTCTAGTGTTAAAATATTTTTAAAATGCATATTTTCGATCAAGCAAACCATTCACTGCAACAGAATGGGTTTATAATTGAGTTCCCAGTTACATAAAACTGTGTTTAAAAACTGCAAACAGCAAACAACTCTATTTCAAAAAGATTGCAGTTGAGACATTCCTTTTACACAAAAATTCATTTCCAAAATTTTTAGGGAGAGAGAATTTTATTTAAATAATCACATTAACGCATAACATTCTTAGGTTCAACAAACTTCGTATTCATGGAGAATAGCATTCCACTTATTTTCTTTTTAAACCAGCAGCACACTTCAGTTTTAGTGTTGAGCATAATAATTCAAAAAAGTATAGCATAATGGTAAAACAAGTTTTATGTCATCCCTAGAGGAAAAAAAACCCAAAAAACCGGGAATATGGACACATAAAATAATACAACCCCTTAGTCAGTCTTACAGAGCAACATAGAGGGCAAAATCCCCAGCAGATGTTAAATCAGTGTAGCTAACCTCAATCCAATTAGTCTATGCTGATTTACACCAGCTGAGGTTCAGGAGGTGAATGCCTGAGGTACAGATGTGAACTACATAAGCTACTCCAACCTTTGAGGGCACTTCTGTCTTCAAGTCAGCAGTGTGTTACTTAGGCACTTTAATTATATTCATATTTATCTCTTGCCATTTACATGAGTTAGGTTGTAATGACAGCTGTGTTTTTCACTTACATAGCTAATAACACTAGTTCCTGCTTTTTTTTACACTAGTCTATTTTTCCTGATGTATGCATAGGAATGTGACTTTCAGTGCCTTTCCAGATTTAACTAGCATCGGAAATGTGTCTTCTTCAAATCTGTGCTGCATATTCTAAAGGTCATAGCTAAGATGAAGCTTTCAGATTTACGCATTATAATTCTTCTGGTTTTGCACTTATTGCACTGAATCTTTGTCAAATATTGTATTGATTTTTATAATTCTAATGTGCCTATTTTCAGAATCTTTCTAGTCTCTTTTACCTTAACTGACCAGTTAAATGACTGAGTTAGACACGTCTTTCTTTTAGTTTATCCAATCCAAATATGCCTCTGCATTTAGCGTATTTTAAAAAGGCTTTCCGTGCTTTGATTTCTAACCTGTGGAATATCCTCTCAAGGGCAAGTGAGCCTGAAAACCTCATCGCTACTTGCACGTTTCAAGGCCTTCCTGTTTGCAGTGCTGCCTCTTGTTACTGAAGCTTTGGCATTGGCTTAGCCGTATCAAATAGATAAAAATTTACTTTGTGTAGCTTACTGTCTATAAACTTAGCTATATAAAAATAGGAAGGGTGATATTCACTATTATTGTATGAGTACCTACTACCATATGAGACTGTGTGGCAATCACAGTGAAACCTTTCGAATCTATTCTAAAGAGAAGGTGCTATATCAAATATAAACAGCTGCTGCAATTACGTAACGTAGAATTCAGTTTCCAAGAGCTGCTGAGCTTTGGAGCACAAGCCAATTGCCAGCAGGAGTCAGAAATTGTTCTGCCTGGAACAATTATCTGAACTATACGGAAGGTAACAGGGATTTCCATTCTGAAATGTTTTAAATTCTCTCAGTTTTGAGGGAAACTGTTTCTTAGATAGCAATTGCAGTCATTCCAAGGCATTTATCTAGCCAGAGCTATACAGCTAAGGACTGCATCCCACAGCCATTGAAAAAACAATCAAACGGTGATATTACACATCCCACATAAACTTGGAGTAAACTCTGTACCATGTGAAAAGAGCTCAGGGGTTATCTTGCTCTGGCTCCATGGTTTCCAGTTAAGCAGCTTCTCTTTGCACGTAGTGGTGGTACTGGCTTCTTGTCCTAGATCCAGGCTGTGGTTTGAATTCAGCCTTTGCTTTATTTCCTGTGTTCCTACAGCAAGACATGGGTGGGTTTTTTTCATTATTTTTCCCCTGCACTGAAAGACACCAAACACCAACACACAGGATGGCAGAGCTGAGCCAGAGTCTAGGTGTGTGCAGAGCCCTAGGATCACCTTTTCCTAGTTCCTGTCCTCCATGGTACTGAACAAGATGTGTTGGTGTTATTTTTTTACAGGAAAAAGCTTCTGTATGCAATAGTAGTGTATGGGGACAACAGGTCTGTGAGGAAAAGGGTCCATTTGCATGGCAAACCCCATGACTATTAGTGGAAGTTAATTTTCTGGCAGGCCATGGAGGAGCACACCTGCTTTCTCATCCCCTTCAGGGAAGTTTTTGACACAGCATTTATGCACATATATAGATATCCTTGCCCAGACTTCTCTGCTTTCCTGGCCTTTATAATACACTTCAAGTCCAGCATCCAGCCTTACCTCCTGCACAACAGCTACAGAGTCCCCATGTTTTTGATGTTGCAGCCTAACCTGCAAGGCTTAATTTGACAATCCTGTGGCATGGCTCCTTCTGTAACTGCCCTATGAAGCCCAGTATCAATGGTAGTAATACACTTCTTGCTGTTTGAAAAATGCAAGTTGTGGCAGTCACCACAGGGTAATTGAAAATTGAGTGCATTGAATACTGGCATAGTTCAGAAGAATCAGTTTAGGGAGGGCCGTAGAGCCATATACTGGGTCTGCACAATTCAACACTTTGGCTATAGAAATCTATTTCAGAGATTTTCAATTATTTTCTTTTCTTAGTGAATTTATGACTTTTGAATTTATGACATCCATGCCAATGGCCATGGAGATGGAAATCCCTTATTCACAAAACAAGTAGTGGCAGTACCAGCTTTCTAACGGTAATAGGCCCCAGGTGCAACTCTATCCTAAAGAAATTATTGCAGCCTTTAGCTTCTTTCAGGACTTTGCTGGGAGATTAGAGGATGTGCTGATAAGAGCCAGATGAGTGTTTTCATTAGGTGAATACATATTCCGTGTGGGTAAGATTTATATCATCATATACATTCGTACAGTAGGTTACAGATCACAGAAATTTCTAGCCCATATGGACTTGAATGAAAAGTTAAATAGCAACTTACACGTGAAAGTGCTATCCTTTGCATCTTGGGAAATCTATAAGTGTCCCAAAACAGAGCTGATGCTTGTGACTCCAGGAAAGCACTGAGCCCTGTACTAAAGGCAGGCTTAGACTTAATAATAGTAACAAAGATGAAAAAAGAGGAAATGTATCAAATACTTATTACATCCTTTTAACATTTTCATTAACAAGATTTTCAGTGGGAAAAAAGTATGTTTACAACAGGAAATCTGTAAAGAATTTGAAATTCACAGTTTGTGTGATCTTTACCTAGGTGTTATGACAGCATCTATAATACATGGTATATGGTACATTCTGCAGAGAAAAAATATTCAAATGCACATGGAGCAAGGAGTAGGACTTTAGATGGGGGGGGGGGGGTGTATCTATCTATATATACACACCTATATATGTACACATAGCTGTAGTTTGCTTAGTTCCTCCAAGAAGTTACTATTCAAAACCTCCTAGAG
Source organism: Phalacrocorax aristotelis (assembly GCF_949628215.1). Taxonomy (NCBI): domain Eukaryota; kingdom Metazoa; phylum Chordata; class Aves; order Suliformes; family Phalacrocoracidae; genus Phalacrocorax; species Phalacrocorax aristotelis. The sequence continues at coordinate 48,701,886 of NC_134280.1, read as the reverse complement.
AAATTACTTACCTGCCACTGTGACAAATGAATGTGGATGTAGGGAGGTGCTTCTACACCTGGTGGCACTAACAGCAGTGTTTTCTTTGTATCTTTTTTCCTGCAACTATCTGCCTGCATAAATACCCACAGTACAGACAAATATCTAGGTCACCTTTGAATCTTTAAACAGTTAGACTCCCTAAACAGGACCAGCTACCAGGCTTTGAAAACAAAAATTGTTCTATCCAATCTTGTCTAAGAAAGTGCCTGAAGTTTATAGCAGCAGATACTCCGTACCCTGCACTGTTTTCCAGGCAGTTAGGTTGATGCCGTTCCTATTTGATTTTCAAGCAGACTTTAAACATGATGCACAGATTATTATGGTGGCCCAGAGGTCCTCAGCTCACAACTCGTAGGTTACATGCAGCTTTTCCAAGAGGTTTCCAGGAAGTTTCTAACTGAAGATTACAACACAATTATTTTGTTTTCTTCATATGGATCCTCCAAAGTCACTTTTTAAGCTTGAGAAAATGAAATGAAATTAAATTAATGAAAGAGAGTTAGTCCCTTGTGAAGTTGTCTGAAACGTTTTATTCTCGTGTTGTATAATACTCCATGAAAAAAATTATATGAATGAAAGTTTTCCCACTGTAAAAAAAAAAAAGTGAAAGCTTGTAAAAATATGTGACTTTAACCATCTGTGCAAATCATAATAGTAACTTTGGACCCACTGTGCACAGTAAAAATCAGCTACAGTCAACAGTGGCACTGTTGACCTTGACCCAGAGTGCTGGTCACATTTAAATAGCAATCTTTCCAGTTATATTGCTGTACACATTTATTTCTGTTTTCCTCTGACTACAGACTACACCCCTACCAGACCATTATTATGTGCTCATTCCATCCCTCTGTCTCCCCTGGATGGGTTGACAAATGTGTAATTGGAAAATAATGACAGCAGTACTGTTGGTAACCCCAAAGGAAGCCAAGAAGCTGGGTCAGATGTCGTTGACTACTTAACGAACATGCTACAAAACGCATGCATACACACACACACACACACATAATGCAGAGTTTGTCTCTTTAACTTCTTTTTTCCCAAGTGAGTCATAATGGGGCTAAGAGTCTTGTCTCCTCCTGGACTGATCCTGGAGAAAGGAGCCATGACAACTTTCTGCTTTGGCGCCTTCCAGATGCAGGACTTACCCTGTAGGGCTGTAGACAGCTGAGGAGAATTTAAGGAGCCCCAAGGCTTTTCTAAATTACGCTGAAGACTGAAGAACAACAAATATGATTTATAGCCACCTTGTTTTTTCCTCCTTTCCTCAGCCATGCCAAGCTTATACTGGCTTCCGTTTAAGCAACTAAATGAGTTCTTTTTATACTTTATCCATGCAATTAATGATAGGCATAAAAGGTGATGCCTTCATGAGGTGCTTTGGCCTGTGTTATGTAAGTTTTATATTACCACCCATTTCTCAAAAATGCAGATGATTGTAACTGCATTCTTTGTAATGGGTCTGCAACAATGACAACCACGTGCTCTCTGTTTTGAATAACCAGGTTTTTAAATCATTTAAATCATTAAAATTATTAAGGGTCCTTAGAGGCTTTGTAAAGAAAAAGGATTGCAGTAATAAGAATAATGCATAATATAGATTTCACATATTTCAGAAATGAGGTTTAATTAGCTGAAATTGTGTGACATGGTGCTAAATGGGGCATGCCACAATGCATCCTACAAGAATTTAATGCAAGAGCAACATTTACTACATAAAAATCGATGCTATTAAATAGGTAGCTCTGCCTAGCCTGTGATACCCCAAAATAACTGTATGGATACATCTATAGGGTTGCTGTAAAGATAGAAAAGTGATATGTATTCTGTGAGTAAAAAAAGAAGTAGAAATAATGCTAAGCAAATAAGAATATTAAGAACCTGCTAAATATGCTGGTTTAGTCCATTTTTTTCATTCACTCTTCTTTCTCTAGTCTTGTGTTCTGAGCACTTACTGATGAAAATAGCTTTCTTGGTTGTTATGTTTGTCTGCTGCAGTCCATGGGTTAAGGTTCAACTTAGAAGGGACCATGGAGCATAACCCATTTCTGCTCCCATTGAAAGTAGCTGATTTCAGCAGGAATGGAACTGGGTCATGCTGTGGTTGCAGGACAGGTACCCGTAACTTACTAACATCCGCTGTAACATCCAGTGGGATAAAAGTCCACTGGCAAAAGACTGTGGAATATCTGTGGGTTCTGCAGACTGCAGCCTACTTCATCATATCGTTACCCAATTTAATAGCTGTACCTTTTGCCTAAGAAGAATTTCCTTCTTTGTACTACACGAAACTAGTCTGCAGGTAAACTGCACTTTAAACACAAACCAAACTTTCTAAAGACTTTTTCAGTGGTGAAGACTTAGCTTGGCAGACTGTCAGGTTTGTTTCCTTTCTAAATCATCATGTAGTGATCATCGTTTCAGTGATCATCTCAGTTATGCCATCACACATTAAAATAACCTTATCTAAAAGACCAAGGTAACATGAAATGCTAAATCTTTCACATCTCCACATCTCTAGGCATTAAAGAGAAAAAATAAAGCCATAGGTTTCCAAAAGTCTTACTAAAAATACCACAGTGGCATTGTAGACTTTCAAGAAAAAGAAAACCATTATGCATAGAAAAAAATCTGAGTCTTACTCTCTCACCCACTTTGGTAGTGTGAAAGGGTTACACAATTTCCCAAATGCTACAGATTTCTTTTCTACAAATTGCTTGATGATGGAGGAATGTAGCTCTTTCTATGCTGTACTTTTCAAGCACTCTGGCAAAGACAAATGCCACAGGGTAATCAGTATGAGTGCATCAGAGTATTTGCTACCACAGACTTGAGGAGGTTCCTTTGGGATAACCACAGTGCCCTGAATTGCCAGCAGAGCCCTGAAGGATATCTCTCTGAGACAATGAATGTATAACACAATCATTGGCCTCATACAATCAATCCTTCTCAGAAAACTATAAAATATACTCTGCATAAAATTATATAAATCCATCCAAATAATTAGTATTTCTACCAGCAACACTTTTCTTGCAATTTGTCTGAATGGCCTCTGAACGTGGTCACTGCCTCATCTATTTCAAGGAATTTTGGCCTTGTGAGATAATAGCATGTCACATTCAGGGACAGAAAATCCTGCAAAAAAAAGAGCTGGCCTATTCACTCAGCTCTCAATCCATATTATTATACATTATTCATATGTTTTCAGTGTGCTGAGAGCACTTCCTGGTAAAAGCCTCTTTGTTAGCTCACACCATTTTAATGGAAGGCTAAATGTTTTGACTTCATGAGCTTTACTTCTTATTTATATCAGTGTCTTAGGCTCATAATTTACTCTCTGCTCAAGTTTAATCTTATCATCCTAGCTGGAGACAACAAAAACAAGGAAAGAAGTGGGTCTTAACACTTCTGTAATCAAAGGAAGTTGTTGACCCCTGTGGAAGCACATCTTCTGGCAAAGGACAAAAGATCTTATTTTTTCAAACTGTGGACATCATTTTTGGTGTAGTATTTTCATAGTTCTCAGGGCACAAGTTATATGGGTCTGAACTTTATGATTTAAATTAAGGCTTAAGTATGTGCAAGGTCCACTTACCTGAAAAAAGTATGGAAAACTGATAAGAAAAAGGAAAAAGAATGTTCTCCAGAGTTTGAGCAGTACAACAAGAGGAGAATTCAAAGAAACATGCAAGAACAGTAGCATCATTTGTGCTGAATAGTGGCACCAGGACTTTATATGCCTGCATTTTGGGATACTGGATAGAAAGAAGTCTGTGACCCCAATAGCCATGCAGTGCTTTTTTCTTTGCCTTTGTTCCAGATTTACTTTTTCATTGAGAGTCTATTTATGGAGAGGATCTGCAGCAGAGCTGTGCTCTCATGCAAAAAGGTGGTATGTCATGCTGCGGTTTCTTTTTGGACCAAGATCTTCCCCTGTATGGAGGAAGATTGATAGCTCTTGCATGTCATAGATGGCAGGGAAAGAAACTGAGTGGATTCCTCACTATCCCGAGGGAAAAGGATGTTTTATTTTACCTGTTCAGAAGGAAGAAATTTTTTGGGCCCAGGACATAAATTTCCCTCACCTTATTTCTCCCTCACTTTAAACAGACAAAGAAACAAAGAAACGACAAAAATTTCAGTTATGTCTTCCTAGTTATACCTTACAAACAGATTTGTGTTTGTTAAGGATTGGGATAACTCATAAAGATTTCAAAAGAGCCTCCAAAGAAGTAGAAGTAGGAACTTCAGAAGAAAGAAATTTAAAAGAACTACCGTTCAATGTAAGTGATACTATTTCAGCAACCCCAGACTAAGATGTACTGGGTGGCACTGGCTTGGAGAAGTGGCTCCATTCTTCAAATAGATCTGCCCTAAGGCTGTAAGCCAGTGAAGCAATTTGCAGTCACTGGATCTGTGTGAGTTTTATGATTGAATCTTAGTGTGGAAGAATAGGTATACTCTTAAATGAATGCATGGAATAAAAGTTAAAAGCAAATTAACTAAAATTGACACAAGAAATAAAAGATGATGCACAGCTGCCAAGGCTTTTCCTGGCAGTAGAAGAAAACAAAATATATAACCTTTGTGTTTGTCCACAAAAGCGTTACAGCCAAAACATTGCATCTAATCCTGGTTTCTGTTTTGGTAAGTGTGTTTCACTAACCTATTATATTACTGATTAATGATTAGTAAGTTGATTTTTGGAGGCTGTTTCAAGTTAATTACTTTCTTAAAAATAATGACAAAATTTAATCTAGTTGGAAGTCAATAATTATTTTTGGTATTTAAAATATACACAGCACAAGTAAGTGTGCTGAAAAAAGCCTATCTTCATCATAGTTTAATTAAACTGCTGAGAAGCAACTAGTTGCTATAATCCCTGATTTTTATCTCCTTTAAAGGAATATTCTTTATTTATTAAATTAACTGTTCTCCAGTTTTGAATCTGCTGATAGTAATCTGGTAATTCCTTTCATTCTCTTATTAGGATTTTTTTTTTACTGAAAAATTAATGTCTTAAAACAGTTGCGTGTAATATTAATTTTCCAATCTGAAATCCCAGCTCTGTGCAAGATAACAGAAAAAGTCTCATCTACTTTAGTAGGATCAAGATTTCATTCTAGCATAGAAAATAAGCTTCATAACTGAATGCATGAGGAAAGTATTCATATCTGTGACAAACTGTCTGTATAACCTTTATGATGTTTAAGTGCAACCCTGCCTGAATGCACAGCATTGTTAGTGGAAAGTGGTGTTTTACTTTTCTTTCGAGGTTCAGTATTAGCACACAGCACCAAGGATTCCAGTAAAACCTCCTGCACCAGCCATCAAAGGATTAATGTGAGCAATAGCTGGGTTATTAATTGAAAGGAGAAGGTCCCTATTAGCTTTCGTGTGGGCTTGCTGGCTTTCCTTTCTCAAAGAATAAGGTATGTGTCAAAGGAGGGCTGTGGGCTCCCAGAGCCCAGACAAAGAGGAGACAGTGGAGAGGAACCGACAGGGAAGTTACAGACATAAAAGATTTACAGAAGTCAAGCTGCTTCATTGTGTCAATGCAGAAGATAGCTCAGCTAAGGGGAATTTATAAAAGTGTAAACAATACCCTGAATATAGGTAATTTACTGTGTTTATGCATTAGTCTGAATGTGTTGCACCTTTGAGGAGCGGATGAACCATAATAAGTTTTGAAGCAGCAGCTTAGGCATCACTTTAGTCAACTTCTGTCATGTGTCTCCATTTGGAGATATTTGCAGGACCCAACCTGGCTGGATCTGCTGAAGTAGTAGTAGCTGGTACCCATGCGACTGCAGCATCAGCTATGGTCTGAGAGAAAATTAATGGGAGATTTCTGTTTTGGTTATAGGCTTGAAATCTGACAGCAAGGAGGGGAAGAGGAAAGGGGCTGGATGTGACCTCAAGTCAGCCACAGCTGTGCAGGGAATTTAGATCCTTGAGGTAAGTTCCCCAAACAATACCCAAAAGATTTGAAACAAACAAAATAACCAATCACAGTTTCAGCAGACTATAAAGTAGGTTAATTAACTTTTTAAATACAGAAAATTAAGATGGAATAGCAATAGAAAGGGACTGTAAACCAACTTCTTCTTGTCCACTGTGTCCTTGCAGGAAGACCATTGCCTCAGCCAGTTTAGTGGCTTTCTGAAGTGCAGCAAACTCTGCACCACCCCCTGGGTTGTAGTGCCTTCGGCCTGGCAGCGTCATCAGTTCCTGTTCCTCTGAGCAATATCTTGGCTGCTTTCAGAACAGCAGGCTGTCTTCCCCTTGACGCCCTTTCTGTAACCCTTCTTCCTTATACCTCTATTTTCCTAAAAATCTCCTCCCTGTACCTGTGCAATTCCTACCACAGAACATTTTCCCTCATCTTCCAGAGGGTTATATATGATCTTCAACTCCCTCTTTAAGGGGCATAGTGCCTACACTAAAGAAACAAAAAAAGGGTAGTCTGCCATATGGCTGCTCTTGTAAAAATCTTCAAGAAGGAAAATGGTCCTCTTACTTCTGTTGCCATGACAATGACCATTTTTACAGAAAGCCACATTCTCATTAAGCAACATATTATCTAGCAGTTTAAACAAAGCATAAGCATCATAACAATTACCTTACTGAATCAAACTAACAGGCTGCCAAGCCCAATATCCCTTTTCTGACAGTGACTAGTACCATATGCTTCAGAGAAAGATGACAAGAAACTAGTTTTAAACAATTATGGAATAAACTGTCTGTAGAGGACGTTTCTAACTGCTTTTATTTAGAGATTAGTTCATAGCATAAGTCAAGAGTTTACATTTCTTTCTGATTACATAGCTTTCCGATGCAATGTAATCGCACATATTCTCTCTGGACATATAAACGCTCAATTTTCTTTAATCATCTTCTAAAATCTTATTTCCGAAGTTGCCTGTGGCTGTGAGTTAGAGTCAATAGTTTTACACTGTTTGAAAAGGTATTTATTTTTTATCAGTTTCTCATAGATCAGCTTCTTTTTTAATGAGCGCTTTGTTTTACTTTACGAGGAAGAGCAAACAGAATCCAATAGAATCAGTAGTTATTTGGCATGTCTCTACCATATCTCACCTTACTTGCTTTTCTCACAAAACTAAATAGACCATACATTTTTACATTCACCTTGTCCATATGTTGGTCCCTGTCTGTATAAACTCTGACCATCTCCTCTAAGTGCAGCTATGTCTCTTTGGAATCAGATCTGAACGTGACCTGAACTCTAGGCTAGCGTGTACTGATCGCCTTTTCTGCGTTAAAGACTAGCTCACTAAGGCAGTAGAAAGGACAGATCTGGGGACTCTTGAGACAAAATAATGAAATAATTCTTGCCAGGGAGTTATCCCAAGTTTCAACCTGATAATGAAGTAAGATGCAATAATAGTGATTTTTCACCCTTCTAATAGAAATTTCTGTCACAGTATTAATTATTAATTACCCTCTTATACATTAAAAAACAGTGTTTGAAGTAAAAAGGAAGGAAATAAAAAGGCTTTGAAACAAGAACATTACTCACAAGTCAGCTCTAATTCCATTTCACACAGAGAATAGTGAAATTTCAGATAAAGCCTGAACTCAAACTTCAGTGAATGTAGGATTGTTAAAAACTAGGAACTGAAAAGATAAATTAAGCCTGGTATTTAGATCATGACATCAATGGAATTTGATGTAGTTACACAGCTGAGTTATGGAGCATTCACTTTTTTTCAGTACTTTAAAGATGTACATTCTTGGCAACTATGAATACATTAAATCATAAATCCAATAAAATAGAATACATACGATTAAGCTAAATACACAAGCATGCAACAAAATCACACAATCTATTTTTTCAGGATTTTAAACGTCTTTATTTTGCTTATATTAATTTAAAACAAATATTTAATGAGAAAATTTCTGGGCAGTAGTGCATTCTGGAACAGACAGCTACCAAATAAATATGTCAGAAAAGTTATTGTAAGATGTTTTGCAGCTTGTAATTGTTAGTGTTTACCCCCCAAAATTAAGCTTGGATAGGTAAGATGAGAAAGTGTACATGAATAGTACAGGCAAAAGAATGTGTTGACTACTCTGTCCATTTGAAAGAGTGCAAAAATTTGTAAATAAGATATTAAACACTTGGTCAATGATCAAGAGCAGAACCATGCATGAAAATACAGTCATACACATATCTCTTGAGTCCTAATTCCGCATCTTAGCTGGAAAGAATATGCCCTTCCTGCTCAAAGAAGGGATTTTAGGAAAGGAAAGGGAAGAAAAATGGCATTTGAAACCCTTTCTCTGTTCATTTCATAAAGATAATTGCAAGCTGGTCCAAACCAAACTATCTCTGCCCACTACTGTCTGTGCTATCCAAATCACCGGAGAGTAAAGTTCAGAAAAATGGGCAGGTTTCTATTTTCACCAAAAATGATATGTTACTAATATGTCTGCCAAAAAGCCAAAATTATCTCTTCAGTTTGCTAAAGAATAATCTGCAGAAAATAGCTAAGACACTTAGGTATTTAGAAGGAATCAAACTAAATGAGAACGGAGGGTGAGGGGAGCAGAAAATTTTCATGGGGTCTGGTTTGAAGGGGAAAAATAGACCCATAAGTGATCGTGCAGAAATCTAATTAATATGAGAGATCCAATCTCGAATCTCATTGCACAGTGCTTGTAGGGGGTGACATATTAGCAGAGCCGTGGTGCAGTGTGCATTTAAAATACTCCATAATTGAGTCTTTATTCATTTCTTCGTAGAATTACTTGTAATTGCAGTGGGGCCCTTGGTCGTCTAGTGGCAGCCTGCTATAGAGAGATTGAGCGTCCAATTGAATTAAGGCAATGTGCTCCAGCAAGGGAATTAGGAAGGAGAAATTGAACAGAAAATAGATGGAATATTGTATTAATCGGGGGCGTGACTTTTTTTGTGGAGGTCACTGTACATAATTCAGATCTACTGCCTAACAACATACAGACCGGTGTGAATACAATAAATTGATGTGGGCAGTGCAATAATTGCAGCCTTAGAACAGCATACATTGCCAGATGGGTCTTTGCAGGGCAGAGGATCAAACAGAGGTTAAGTTTAGGATTTACATGGGATAGATTCATGTGACCTTGGTGTTATCTGTGGCAGCAAGAGCACAGCTGTGAACCCAAATATGTGGCTAAAGCAGAAAGAGTTCCAGAATAGACATTCATCTTGAAAACAACATCAGAACAACTTAAATTGTTTTGTTTTGTTTTTGACAAATGCAGAGAAATTTCAAATTAAGAATCCTCCTGCCTTTTTTACTTAGCCTTTTAGGACTAAGGCCACTGCATTCTATAATGATACACTCAGTTTCATCAGTGAGCAATGATTATTGCTCCTACTTGCATGGGAGAACTCCGAGACTACCCCAGGTCATTCTTCAGAAATGCTGCGGTCATTTAAGCACTGTAAGGGTTATTCTTCCTTCAGAATGAGCACTGAATGAAAATCCTAACCTGCAACAGGCACTGACACTGTTTTCAGCTGAGACATTAAGCAAGAATCAAAGAGTTACAAAAGGACTTTAGTGAAGGGTGACAGTGTTTGAGTATCTCAAATCTCATTTGTCCATTAAATTTGGGCCCAAAATCTTCCTGTTTAGTAACTACTGTATTTGTCAATACATTTCTGCTGTGTCTTGTCATTTTAGAGGGGCTTTTCACTTTATATACATAGGCTAGACACCAGTAAAAATAAATTTTTAAAAGCATTTATTATTTTTTCTCTACTAGTGAGAAGTGTTGCCTTAATTTGGCTGACATAGCTCTAATGGACTTAAGTGAATGGATTTAAGTGGGTATCAAAGTCAGTACCTGCTGGGAATCACCCTCATATAGTGGTATAAAACCTTACTACTCCAATTCATTTATTTTGATTCATTAATTTATTTTCATTCATTAATTTGATGCCACTTATCATGCTGCCATAAATATTCACATCAAATATTTTTATTAAATACATTTAATGTAACCTAGAAAATTCTCAGCAACTGAGTAGCCCAACTGACAAACCTAGTTTATTTCCACTCCTTTCTGTCAGAGATTCTAGTTCCTCTGACATTAACAATTCAGCATAAGAAAAGCTTTTGCATTGCTCTGCTAAATGAATCTCCCTCTCACAACCACAGGCAACTTGCATAGATACTCAAGGTATTTCAGGGGTCATTAATTAACAGTCCTAGCTTCACATAATTTGAAATAACACTTAAAACAGGGATGCATTGTAAACCAAATATATCCTTCTCTCTGTCATTTCCATTTTCATTTGATCATAACAATCAACTCATATTACTCACCTGAATCTTATATCTTAGATACGAAATTCACAAAATTTCCGCAAGTATTTTACAGCAAACAGAGCAGCCATTCCCTTAAATGAAAATAATGTCTCTCATGAAAGAAGAAATGAACCAGTCAATTAATGTGTGTGCATAGCAGGATAATTTGGAATGGGAAATGATTATTGCATAGCATTTTTGGAGAACAGCACAAAATCAAAAAAATATTACTATATTAGAAACTTACTGTTAGTAATATAATCTCAGACCTGTGATTACATGGGGAAATTATTTTAGAATGGTCTAGATTTTATAATACATGTATCTCACAGTGGACTGTAAACATGACATGCATAATTAGAGGAAGAGAGGGAAACAAATTGACTAAGTAGTGAACCATGCCACAGCTCAGTGTTAGAAGCTGTTCTCTGTCTGCAGTAAAACCTATTTACTGCAGCTCCAATATTGTATTCAATTTCTGTACATTTTATGCTATAGTGGTAGGCAGACTAAAGGAGTTAAGGGAGAGTTATAAAAGCCAACACTGTGAAGAAAGCAACGATCTGTAACCATACACAAAGAAAACACTGTGGGCAATGTTAAATGCCAAATTGTTAACACTGAAGTGGAAGCCTAATTAGCACAGTGAAAAATAGGTGAATAGAGAAAATAGATTGAAATTAAGACAAGAAAAATGCATTCTTTGCTGAAAATCTTCTGATAGCAGCTCTATGAACCTGTAGAAAAATCTCCCATAAGAAATATTAGAACACCCATAACTTGGGCTGGTCAAAACAATAGGAAGCATCTGACAATAAATGGTGTACAAGAAGAGTGACAAACTAGATGTCCTACTATCACCAAGGCCCCTTTTCCCTTCCAATTTCCATGAGCTGAACCCCGTGCAGGTGCATCTCTAAAAACACAGAAGGAAATGGAAGATAGTTGAGCTTAAAAATTCTGTATATTTTTTTTTCCTGCTCTTCTGTTTCTGTGTCTTTGAGTAAACTATACTGCAAGACAATTAAAAATCACTGAAAGCACAGTGACTACTAATACAATCAGACTGAATAGGTCTGACTTGATGTTATATTAGGCTAAGACACTAGTAGGAGTTATGAGGAGCTAATCTTGACAAGTTCTACCAGCAGGCTCTCTTTGTAGTTGCAGCTAGCTGTGCTACCTTTGGTAGCTATGCTTATGCTCAGCTGCTCTGGCCTTGCTCGCGTTTGCACTACTGGCCCTAATTTACTCATGGCTCTTGCACTTGAATTCACTGCAGCCAAACTCAGGACCACTGCCTACCTCATACGGGTCTCTCTGGTGACTGATGGGCTCCTCTGAAACCTGCTCCTCTGTAGAGTGCACAACCTACGGTCTGCTGGTATAGCCTGTACTGATGCAGATGTGATGCTTCCCTGGCTAGTGAGATCCCTGAGGTTCAAGGGGTTTGTTTCAGGATTAGTTTTTTGGGAGAGGTCAGGTGCAGGAGGAGGTGAAGGCTCCTAAATCATTGCTAATGTCCCAGCAGGCAGAGTTACAGCTGCAGTTTGTCCAGTCTGTTTTGCCTGGAATGATTCTTTCGGGGGGAAAGTCAATGGGCAGAAAACATCTGTATGAAAATGACTCCCCTCTGGTGCTTTGTCTTGATGTCTGCTCCAACAGCCCTGACACAACGTTGAAGACCATTACTCAATGCCCAAAGAATCCATTAGTTTCTGGATTGTGGCTATTTGTAAGCAGACAATCATGCTGAGACGGTAAAATTCATCATTAAGATTATCATAATAAAGCTGAGAAGTCTTAATAGATGTTTCCTCTACACTGCTGTGGCCATCGTGCAAGTGATTGCTAAACATGGATCAATGTGCCTTCAAAACATGGGTTCACATATTTAGTCTGCTGCCTACTCCCAAGAAGTATAACTGCAAACAGAAGAGGATATTCTTATAGCATAAGGCCTCTGAACATTCATGGCCATCTCATGGGTTGTGAATACATAGGCTATACTGGATTCATTAAAGTTCTTGTGCTTTCAAAAAACTAGTAATTTTTGCTTTTAACCTGTTCAGTCTCAGATATTGCAAAAGCCTGGCAATGGGGGATAAAGGCTTATTGCATGGGCATTGCTCCAAACTCTCTGCTGCTCTTGGTCATTTGCTTGGACAAAACTGTGGAAAGCTCTTCAAGCAAGCACTTATTTCCTGCAAGGCAGCTGTGGAGCCTGCATTCAGATAATTAACTACAAATGGAGGATTTTGTATAATTTCCTGGAGTTCATTGCCTTAAATTTCCTCTACTTATTAGAAAATCCTCTGTGCTTCATAACTTCGATGTCCTCATGAAATTGTTCTAACAGAAGACTTCTCTGATGTCACCATGAAATTCTTCTAACAGGAGTGGGCTGAATAAGCCAGGCAGCTGGATGACCATGTACCTGCATATCCTGAGAGGAAGAAATAGTTTGGAAAGCCTTTCCCAAAGGTTGCACTAAGAGTCTCTTCAACAAGTGACTCTTTTGCACATCCTTATGTCTTTACACATCACTGTTTTTTTGCAGTCTCCTGCATCAATTCCTCCTTTCTGCTATGCTTTGCTTTTGTATTAATTCCCTCATCTCTTGTCCTAATTGCAGACTCTGAACTAACAGAATTTGTTAGATTGCCTATCTAAGGCTCTGTGTGCTATGAACGCTGCAGCTGCATATGGCCCCTCTTTGCAGGGCTGGCCACACTAACACAACATCTGGTCAAAGGGAATGAAAGTGCACTATGCCCAGAAAAGCATAAACTGGGAAGCGCTAGTAATCTGTTATATTCATTCCTTCAGGAGAGTGACAAAATGTCTTGCCATAGTTCTTTTTTAGCCTGCAGTGAGGGTATGAGCAGCAGGAAAACCCAAAGCTCACAGGCATTTTAAATACTGCAATGGAAAACATGACTGTAAAATAGCATCAACATTCTCCACCTGAATTCCAAATAATGTCAGAATATGTTTGGTCCCAAAATATGGTAATTACATTCTCTCAAGAAATAACTTTGGTACCATTTGTGACAACATATAGTACTATACTCCATTCCACTAGGAAAACAATTCAACCACATAGACACAAGATAGTGGCCATTCTTCCCTGAAAAGTAGAGTAACAAAGGAAAAGCTTGAAGGTTCCTCCTCCTAACCAGAGATAAGTATGAAGAAAGGTCTTCTCAAACTTGAGAACTTTAAAGAAATAATAAAACAATCGATTTTTTATCTCCTCCAAGAATGCAAGGTGAAATTCAAAATATTGAATAAAAAAATAATTAAGAGAAGACCTGTTAGAAAAATTTTCCCAGGAATCCAGGAAGAAAGTAGGTGTTCCCAAATTCTTGTTTGCATTCCCACTCAGATAAATTTTGCACTCTCATCCTCTGCTCCCTCTCCCTGAATGACACATGCCACAGGTAGCAGAGGTAGAGGATCCCAGTTACCCACCTGGCAGTGTCCAGGAGAAAATGTGACAACTTAATTTGGTTCTTTCCAGGGTTGTCTGAGGTGTCTATCACTGTCCAAGTATTTTCCCTCAGAATACATCTGATTAAGTCCTGGTAACTATTGCTTAGAGATGTTTTTAATGAAATCCTAGACCTCACATCCATTGGAAAAATTCAGCTATGCACAAAGTTTTTTAAAATCTTCCTCTGGTGATCGATGTAAGCAATACTTTAAAATATCACTCTAAGTCTGCCCTAATAGAGAGTTGTTTGCACAAGGGACTGTTTTACCCAGCACACAACAGGAGTACCAAACAAAGTACACACATGAGCTCTTCTGAAAATTATGAGTAGGAAACTAACAAAAATAGTATTAACACATTTCCTATTATTTCATTTGAGCAGTGAGGATGTAGACTGGCTGCCCAGCTTTAGCTGTGAGCTAAAACCAGGAAAGATTTATAAACATTTATTTACAGGATTTTTCCTTACCCCAATCCTGAGTTTGATGTGGCTGTTCCTTACATCCTGGCACACCACTGAATGGGGAAGTAATCTTTGCCAAAGCACATTAGTAAAATCTTTTGAAGGTACATAAGCAGTATGCCACACAAACCTGTATTTCCCACAGATGTTATAAGGCATAGTTAAAAACCTGTCTGGAAACCAGAGGCTGCTACTTTGTAGTTTGTCTTAAAGCTTAATGAAAGTCTAACGTTTGAAGTTAATACCTTTCTGGATAGACTGCTTTTTCCGTAAAAAGAATATCAGTGTTTCAAAAGAAGATGCTATGTGGTATAGCACAAACCCTGTACACATGTACCCCCATTTAAGAAGGATGTTGGTGCAGCATGCTGCCTACACCAAAATAAAAGCAGCCTAACAAACAATCAGAGTGCATATAATTTTAGCATGGTATTTAAATAAGTGACGTTTGACATATGTAGTACAGATAAAAATCACAGGATTGTGTTTGTAGAGAGCAACTCTTTTCCTTCTTCTTTTATTAGATGGGCTTTTTTTTTTTTTTGAAATTGCAAATTAATAGCTGACATTTCTCTTCCCTAACATTTCTTAAGCTGATTAATTCTGAGAACTAATTCCAGTAAAGGTATCAAGCCAGGCTACATTAAGTGATAAGGATTACACTAATTCATCTGCAGCATCTTGATAAACAACCTTTCGGTGATGGCTGAGAGGAATTTAATTTCTACCAACTATGGGCTGAATTCCTTCAGTTTTATGACCTACTGAAAAAGGTCTTGAATACAGACATATAAACTGACTCCAGTGACTGAAGCAATCAAAATAACGTCTGCCTGATTACCCACTGCAAATCTGCAAGCAGTAGTTTGTGCATTGGTGGTATTATATGCAGAAACTATAATAGGTTTATTGGGACAATTTAGAGGAATCTTGATACTCTTTTTTCACGGATGTGGTCTCCGGTCCCATTCTCAAAGTGCTTAGCATCTCAGAGGATCTGCATCTTTATTAGGCCATGATTCATGTTGAACTCTAACTGGGAAAAATGACACGGAACAAGTTTCATATAGAACAAAATATGATTTTTCCCAAAAGATAGGCAAGCCTGAGAAAGACCATCTCAGTCAGCATAAAACATTTTAACTCGGTTTTACAAAAATATTGCACTTCAGTTATGATCAATTATCCAGCTGGGAAAAGGACAGCAAAAAAATCATACCAGCTAATCTGGCCCCATAAATTTCAGTAGAATAATAACTACAAAGTATCATACAATATGAATGTGTTTCATTTCTCTGTAACACATACAGTCTTATTGCTTTCACTGATTTATCTTCAAGTATTTCTTTGCCTTATGAAGTCCACTTTATATATTCAGCATATGAACACATATGCTGAATATACTTTGTAATGGTGGGCTACACAATATATGTACATTTAGTTTCTGCACTCCAGTACTTTAAAATACATTTTTCTCCGTGACTAATATGCACACTAGGCATTTCAGACTAACCTCACTAATCTTCTTATCCATTGTCATTCCTAATAGGTGGATCTTCAACTCCTTTGGAAGGACAATATCAAACATTTTGTCTATTATACTGCCCATTTTGTTTGAAGTCAGGTAGTCTGGAGATTTTCTTTTTCAGGTATAAAAACTGGGAATACTGTTTTGCATTTTGCTACTGAGAATAGAATGATAATGAAAAATACAGATGAAAGATACACCAAGACATAATAATTTAAATAGTAGAAGTGTGTACACAGATTTCAGCTAAGTAGCCTAACCATAACACCGTGCTACCACTAACAGATTTCTACACCATTAAAAAAAAAAAGTGGTTAGGAAATTCATCTAAATATCTAGTAGCATGTAATCCTTCAATGTTTGCTCTTATTCCTTGTCCAACCAATATTGTATCTTTTAATATTTATATTAGAAAATTAGCTTAAACACATTAGCTGTTATGGAGTGAGTTTTCACGCTCTGTATAGAGTATGAGTGGTTGTACTTCCACTTGCAAAGTTACTTGTAGTATTCATTGCCTTGTACTCTCAGTTCTAACTCTGTATTCAGGCCTTTCTTTCATTTGTTTCAAGCCTGAATCATAATCTCATACCTTTTCTTTCTCCCCCTTTCCCACCCCCCCCACCTCCTCAGTTGTCTGGAGTGTCTTTTCTAGAGGAATTATGGCATTACTTAGATGTATTAAAACACATTACTGAATTGCCTTTATGATAATTATGAAAATAACAAAGTTAACACTGATTTTAGGAGGCTGTCAGGATTTTACAAGGCTAGGTCACTCCTGCAAACTATCTGTGAAACAAAAACTTTTTTTATAGCTAATATTCATTATTTTTTCATTGATGTCAGTAGTATTCTGTGAAGTAGTTTCCATAGCTTCTTATATAATGAGAACAAAAGAGAGTCTTGCATTCAAACTAGGGCTTAAGTAAATGTAATCCTGCATGAAATCTCAGCTATGACACAGTGTAAAGAGTCAATGACATTAAGGCAGAGCTGGTGACTCCTCTCCTTTGCAAATATTGCTGAACCAGCAGTTTTGCACAATGGGTTTTATCTAAATTAACTTGTTTCACACTCAATTTGTTGTGCATAGGTTACCCTGCCTTTCATGCCAATTAACTTCCAGAAATGCTTGGTGTGCAAAATGAAGAAGATCTAAATGAATTAAATAGGAACTTAATTGTACTATGTGGTAATAGCTGCTTTGCACCTTACACAGTGGTCTCCATTAATGTATGTGTGTTTTAATAAGTTGCAATATTTATGTATTTACCTGAAAACCATCTGGGAAGTCAAAGCAGGTAGCTGTTTCAAAAGCCTGAAATCTCTTCTGCTATCCTATTAAAGAGGAAAAATTTTACTTGACAAACCAGCAAAGATGCTAAACATATCACTGAGAAGTACCATGATACCAAGTGGGAACAAAATCTCTTGTGATAGTAAATTGTCTTGTCTGTTCATCATTAATAAATGCCAATTAGTTAGCAGAAAGTCCATTGCCTTTAGGTGCATTATGAACACAACTGAGTACATTTGGACTCGATGATCTTAACGGTCTTTTCTAAGCTATATTACTCTGAGTTGTATGACTGTAATAACCTCAGAGGTAAACAGATATATTTTTCAAATGCTGACCTAAATATTAGCAGGCATTTTCCACTGGTCAGAGCACCAGTCTAGCAGCCAGAAGTAATGGATGTTTATGCCTGGCTTCTCCACAAACTTAATCTGGTTATTTCTGAAATTCCCCACCATTAATACAGAAAATACATAGACTTACATATATACATACACATGTAATATATATGTATTTTCACAGAGATTAGTTAATTGTGACAGTTCTTTAAGATCTGTGGATGGAAAGTTTTGTGTATGTCTTGAGAAAGAGGTAAAGCATCTGCAGAAACATTAAATAAACTTATGCGAATCTGTGATCTTTATGAATGGTTTATGAATGCTATGAATTTATCTGACCTAGAATAGCAATATTTATTCAGCTCTTTGCCTACATTTGTATATGAATATCATTCACTCCCATAAACACTGTTCTCATTGTCCGCACCTAAAAATGCGAGACTGTTACACCCAGCGTGAACATCACTTGTGAGACTGTATACATTAGCTGTGAACCGCCATGCTGGAGCGAGCTCCCCGCCCATTTGTCTCTAGGCCTAGTAGTATAGGACAGCTCAGGAGCAGTATGAATTCCTCCCTGTGAGGAAGCAAAGGTGCTGTCCTGTCAAAAAGGGACTAACCATCTGGTCCTGAGAACACTGAATTTCCAAGATCAGTTGTCAGTCATCTGCTGTGGTAGTTATTTGCTAGCATTTTGCATGTCTTTAAATAAGTTGAAGTAGATCTCATAACATTCAGGTGTTAATGTATTTTATGAAGTTTACAACAGGCTGACATATGATGCTGCTTTGTTCACCTGTCAAAGCTGAAATACTATGTCACTATTCCTAGGTGATGAGGAGGTATGTGTACTGTAATGGTGATGAATGTGGCATAAGCATTAAAGAGAGAAACACCAAAAGACAAAATCAGACAGACAGATGTTTTCTTCCTAGTCCATACTGTAACCATTCTCGAACACTAGTAAGCAAAGAAAAACCTGACAAAAGTTGTTGAAGTAAGAATATAACAGAAGTTATATTTTGTCTCTTCCTTTAAAAAACTGAAAGCAGCACTCTAAATTTACCTGAATTCTGAAATGTACCATCTGTGAACGTAACCTGCAGAGAGCTCTCAAGTATGTATTAATACGTGATTACGTGACATAAAGAGTATGCGTAATACTGATCATTTAAACACGACTGTATATTCGTCCATTAGCACTCCAAGAAGTATAACTCCTGGCCACTTCTGGACCTTGAAGCTCTGGAAGATGGCTACTGTGGGCATCTCTTCTAAAAGATTGTGACTATGAAAATGAGCAGTCTTAGCCTTTTCTGGAAATTCTTCAACAGAAGTTTTGAATACTCTGTGGAGAACTATCCCATGTTTTTCCCTGGAGCCAGAAGAATTAATTTGGTGTGAACCAGAAATGCTGGGAACATATATGGCATCTCTCTCACTGCCGCATCTTTTTTTATCTGCCTCCTCTACCCCTTGAAAGGGCGGGTTGGGAGCTCCCCTTCTCTCATTCCTTGACAGCTTTCACCATTAGCAGGTAAAAGCT
Organism: Phalacrocorax aristotelis; assembly: GCF_949628215.1. Lineage (NCBI taxonomy): Eukaryota > Metazoa > Chordata > Aves > Suliformes > Phalacrocoracidae > Phalacrocorax > Phalacrocorax aristotelis. The sequence goes on along the minus strand of NC_134280.1, from coordinate 48,682,857 downwards.
CCTTGCCAGATGAACACCTGAGGAATCCCAGATCCCTTTACCCTCAGAGACGTCCAGAAAACATTGGGGCAGCAGTGGAAGTGCTTTATGTATTTGCACAAGTGTTGTGCAGTGCCAATGCTCATGCTGGTAGAAATGTACCAACAATGAACTAAGAACTGCAAATCTTCTCCTTCTAGCTCCCATCCTGGACAGCCAGTATTCAGAAGTGAAAAGCTGCACAGACACCACTAAATTTAAACCAATGTAATTGTAAAAATGGTCTTTAGAATGTGACATATGTGAAATAACTTTTACCATTTTTAGCCTGTTTTTACCCTCCATTTCATACCACAGAATTTTGAAATGCCGAACAGGACAGGATTTAGCTCAAATGGTACAAGAGAACAACTTTCTGGGGTCATTTCTGAGACATGTTGGCAAACTGTCTAAAAATTCAATGAAATGTTATGTGAAATACAGGAAAGTCCTTGTGCTAATATTTTTGGAAGATAAGCCTACTTTTAAGTTCATACAAAAGGAAATAACCTTGTAAAGCACTTCACTATGCAACATGAAACTGAGAAGGGCTGTTTCCTAATGAAATCCAGAGAAGCCAAATTAGAAACCTTTGTACAATTTCACAGGACACAGAGGGGTGCCCAGCATGATGTATCCACTCAGATATCTACACTCTCATGAAGAATAGTTGATGGAGCCTAATATGTTAGCCTGGAGGTGTGACCCATATGAGTGCTAATTTTGCAGGCTGAGGGACCAAGGAGTAATTAGACAAGCAGGGGCACCGTTAGAAGGTAGCACGTTTTCCTTTTCTTCTCATAAATTTCAGATGCAATTGGGTTGCTTATAGAGGAGAGAGGACTCAGTGCTCGTTGCATTATTAAAATTCTGAATTATGTTTTGAATCTTAACATATACCATCTTTCTCAAGCCAAATGACTATAGCTAAACACTAGCTTCAACCACTCCATGAGATAAACAAGGTAACTAGTTATATTCACTTTTCAGCAGAGGCAGAGGTTTATCTGTGCTCCTTTAAGGATTTGCTGAAACAAAAGTGGATCTCATTTGCAGCCACAATAATCAGCTTACCTTTAATCTTTTGTTTTCTTTATTAATAAAAAGATTTATTGCCTTTGAGCTGGCTAAAACCAGAGCCACCACAGATGATCCAAGAGCATTAATCTTTGTTCTCTGCAACCTGATTTCTGAAAACTGGAGGTAAAGCAAAGAAGCAAAGAGGTTTTCAAGTGCTTACAGAAAGTCAAATAAACACATTTATTTCCACATTCTGGGGCTCTTGTCACTGGGTTAAGGTGTGAACAAAAGCATTTTTCTCCCAGCAAACTGCAGTATTTCAGTTCAAGAGTAGTTTTGAACTAAGTCTTTATTGATTCAGACTTTTTTTTTAAATAGGTCTCTGCAAAATTTGCTGGCGAGTTGCTGTCCTTTATTAAAATGTCTCCTCCCAGAGTACCAAACACCAAGCAAGGATTAAAACAGCCAATCATCAGGGTCATTCATCATGCTGATGAGTGTCAGAATTTGGCAATACTAGTGGAATTAGGACTTAAGCTTCAAACTGAACCAAACCAGATATTAGTGACAAAGTTGATATGTAATAAACCTTAATTAATTTTATTAATTTCTTGCTTGCTTTAGTTGGAATGACAATTAATGTGGTTATGATTAATAATGGGATGGATAATTGCTATTTTTCCTCACTTCTCTATAAATGTGTGTCCTTTTTTTATTCAAGGACAGTATTTTGTGTAACTTGTATTGCATGTTTCTGAAGCCCTGATTTATTCTTCTCCCCAAGTAGCTTATTACAAATGTATGACAAAGCAGTAATTACTGTCAGATCTGGGCAAAGCATGTCACATGTTCCAAAGTATTATTTAAATCTATTACTGCATATGTCAGCTTAGTTTGTGCAAATGGGAAATTTCAGGAAGACACAAAAATAGTGTCAATACAAATGACAAAATTAATGAAAATGAATACTGTAGAAGGGCCTAAACCCAGCCATGTGACAAGGATAATAACCTTTACAACTAAGACTAGGTTTCCTACCAGAAGGCAATAATTAATTTCAGCTGCCTTAAACCAACCCATCTGAGCATCACAAATTTACTACACCAGTAAACTAACCAGAAAGCTAGGTTCTACACATCTTGGTTAACTCTTTCAGTGATCTTAACAGAAGCTTTTGAGGCTTAGAATCAGCTGAAAGGAGCACACAAGAAACCAGCATCATACTCTCTTCTCTCCTAGGTAAACGTATTTCTGTCCCTTAGGAGTGATGTTGGTTTAGTAGAGCTGATCAGTGCCTTCTGAATTTTTATCTTTCAGTGCCTTTTAGTGTAAACCTGTTGAATATTGATAAAAAGCTTTGTTTCTTAGTCCATTGAGATTTAATGGAACTTTTTTAACATCCAAGGGGTTTTTTTGTTTTAGTTTTCTTTTCTTTCTTTCTTTTTGACTGTTTCCAGACCACTTTGTTGTTTGGCTGACTAGATCATGAAGCTATCTAAAACTCAGCTGACATTATGGATCCTCCCTGCACTATGATGTAGCTCTTTTCAATAGTGCCCAATGACAGGACAAGGGGCAATGGGCACAAGCTGAAACACAGGAATTTCCAGCTAAACATGAGAAAAAACTTCTTTCCTGTGAGGGTGACAGAGCAGTGGCACAGGCTGCCCAGGGAGGCTGTGGAGTGTCCTTCCCTGGAGACATTCAAAACCCACCTGGACGCGTTCCTGTGCCCCCTGCTCTGGGTGTCTCTGCTGAAGCAGGGGGGTTGGACAAGGTGATCTCCAGAGGCCCCTTCCAACCCCTGCCATTCTGTGATTCTGCAATTATGGGGGAAAAGCATTATCATAATTTTGATGATGTCAAAGCTGCACCAGGTGATGCTGTTCCTCAGTATGGTTATAGTATTAATAGATCTTACCTTATAAGGTTCTGACGGTTGTCTTTCATCATTCACTAGTGACAACAGCTAGTCAGTTCTACAGATGTTATTCATGTCTTTAAAACAATACGAACAAATGAAAGGTGATCTCAGGACAGTTCAGTAGTTCTGAGCCTTTCTTCCAGCGGATTTCTAAAATGTTTTTTGATCTCTCAAGATAGCATCAGGTATTTTCTGACATTTTTAAGGGCTTTTTTTCAGGACAGTTATTTTTCCTCAAACTTCTGTATGCAGTTCATTGTGTAAATATACATCTAACTTTTTTACAAGATCCAACATGTTTTTCCTTACAAGATCTTAAACTAATTTTAAAGAAACTTCTTTCAGCTTAGCAAACATTTCTTTTACTGGGAAACACTGATGGTTCCAGTCAGTTTGGCAGCCAGGTTATGATGGACAATGAACTTACCAGTTCTTATTCTATGCCAGATTTGACCTGTCACTACTTGGAAGGAAAACTTTGGAGTGGTGTGTTTGTGACTTATTAAGGTTACTGTATTAATGTTATTCAGACTAGAATCAATGTTTTAATATGCAGTTAAGATGAGTATTTGTGCTGTTGCAATTGGCATTTGCTTTTAAAACAAAAGCCTTGACAACTCATGAATGTGGAAGATGAGTTATCACTTTTCATATGCAGTGGTGGTTGTAAATGTAGTGGTCTCGTTCCAACACAGGCAATCTTTTTGCATTTTCTTCAGATTTAATATATGTTTTCCAGTGGTTGTGGTGTTTTAGCAAATACCCTCTAAGCTGTTGACTAGTGTTTCTGCATGCTATAGATAAGTAATGTGTTCTACCTCAAAGAGGGCTACATTTCAGTTATAGAAAATCAGCTGTTAAACATCCACAGAAAAAAAGGTATCATTAAAAGCTCACTATTCTCTGCTATAGGTAGCTGCAGTATCCATGGTACTGTTGTACACGTAACACTAAAGGTACAGTACAACAATCCCCTTGGAATAGCAAATGTTGAATTTTAATGATTCCTGCTTTATTTAGGTTGTAAAGTGCTTTGGGATAGGTATCCTTCAAGATGAAAGGTAGTAGAGAATTATTGCTATTATGCTTTGAATTAATCACTTGCTTTCCCCTCCAGAGTGATGCAGAAAAACATCTTAACATCTATTTTACTTGCAGCCTGAAAAAAAGGAAACCTTCCCCTCATAAAATAGAATAAAGCAAAGCAAAATTAAAAAGCTCCTTCAAATCTGAGAGAGAAAAAAACCCCAGTTTCATATTGATATACTTAGCTTTTATCCTGCATTTCTTGAAAGCAATATTCATCTGAAGGAAAGAGAATGAGCTACAAAGCAGGATCGAGCCCTTGGTTATTAAATATCTGCTCGGAACAGATTCTGATTGGGTAATGTCTGTTAGCCCCTAAAGTAGGGGAACTGAGAGAAACCCTACCACCCACTTAACACTGCTAGTGTGAAAGAGTTGCTGTAATAATGCATAGTAATTATGGTAACCAAGATGCAGACCCTTACTTAATTAAACTTCACTGCAGTGTGTGAGTGTAGGGGAATAGACAGGGATCGGCGACCGGAAGATCACGGGATGTGACGGAAAGATAGACTCCTCCCCATAGGAGTGGCAGGAACAGGAAGCGCAAGAGCTATATAAGCGTGTGACGCAGCTAAATAAACGGACATTTTGCATCCATCATATTGATGTCTGTGTATCACTGTCCCCAGGGTGGGTAGAGCCCTGTGTCCCGGAGATATGCGGCCCAAGATAAGTTCTCCCGTAGAAGCGTACAGCTACATGTGAGGAGCAATAAATTAATACAAACTAAAAGTAGAAATTATTTAAAACTTGGCTGGCTAGCATATTCATGCAGTTGTTATAAAATTTATGTATACAGACACACTGATAATTAACACTTCTAAATCACTCAAAGGGGACCCTGTTTCAGTGTGCACTGACACACACATAAGGTTACACGCATGTATCAGTGGTTAATGGGATGTAAAGCAGCCTTCGTTTATTTGGTTTCTGCCTCAGAAAAGAAAATTAGAATCATAGAAATGAAAGAATTAACATTAAGGCAGGGACATCACGTTATTATTACATCTTGTGAAAGAGCACAGAATAACCAAGAAATACCCTTGTATTGTACAAATACCCAAGAAAATAGTTGTTGCCAAACCACTGAATTTATAATCTGAATGTGTGTAGGCTCAGATGAGGAGTACAAGAAGCAATGAAGTAAGTGTTGAGGAAGAGTCTGCTGTTCTGAGGACTTTGCCAGCAAAATTGTTACTAGAGAGACTAGCCATATAATTATGCAGTTGGTATAATTTATTACAGTTCCCCTAGAGCAAACAAATAGTATCTTCATAAGGGCTTTTTCAAATCTATATTTGCCTCTGCTCTTCAGTTTTAGCCACAGAGCTAAAGTTGGCTTGGAATTTTTTTGCATATTCCTAACTGACAAATCTTTATGAAGAAAATTTTCAGAATAAAATGATGGCCTCTGAGCAGGACAGAGAACAATTTCAGTCACCTGCTATAATCTCCTTGTTGCTAGTATAGACTTAATGTTGGCACTGGTCAAATGTGGTGGCACCTGAAGCTAGAAACCAAAAGAATTATATTCCACCCAAATACATGTAGAGGTTCAATTATAAACTGTCTTTGATGTGCATCTCTGGTCATCCAGGATCTCAGCTCCTGTGTGCTTAGAAGCAGTATTCAGGCATGGCCTGCTCAGGCAGGCAACAATGTTCAGAGAACAGAAATGACATCTTATCCAGTTTTACAAAAATCTGTTGAAATAAAAAAAATCTTCAAGGGCGAGAATGTAGATGAACTAGAGGCTGCTTCTGTGTGTGAAATCCTCTGGATGTGGGATATCCTCTGATGAGCTACCTGCACTACATGCTGAGGACTAGAATGGTATTGTCAAGCTGAAGATCTAGCTAGGGATTTTCAGCAAGGTATGTCTGGTAGGCAAGCACTCCTCCTGCTGAGCGCTGCCTGTATGGCTACTGCAGACAAAATACAGGTTATAGACTTCTGACAGTATTCTGCTTCTCTCTTATTGCAAAGAGCCACATGTCGTCTGTGTTCTGCACAGGTGAGATGATAGTCTAATCACAGTTTCATAGAATGGTTTGTGTTGGAAGGGACCTTTGAAGATCACCTAGTTCCAACCCTCCTGCCATGGGCAGGGACATCTTTCCCTGGATCAGGTTGCTCAAAGCCCCATCCAGCCTGGCCTTGAACACTTCCAATGATGGTGTATCCACAACTTCTCTGGGCAACTTGTTGCAGTGTCTTACCACCCTCGTTGTAAAAAATTTCTTCCTTAATATACCCTCTTCCAGTTAAAAACCATTGCCCTTTGTCCTGTCACTACAGGCTCTGGTAAAATGTCTTTCTCCATCTTTCTTAAAAGCCTCCTTTTTATATTGAAAGGCCACAATATGGTTTCCCCAGAGCCTTCTCTTCTCCAAGCTAAAAAACCCCCAACTCTCTCAGGCTTTCTTCATAGGAGAGGTGTTCCAGCCCTCGGATCATTTTTGTGGTCCTCCTCTCAATCCACTCTAACAGGTCCATGTCTGCCTTGTTCTGGGGACCCAGTAACGCATGTTTGTAACTTTGATTGTAGTGAAGAAGATCTAGTGCTACTTCTTCCATGCTGCTACTTAGCAGTTGTAGGAAAAAGAAAGACGCTTTTTAATATTACCCAGTCTGCTAAGAAAAGATGTTCACCTCAGCTGTTATACACAGAAGTCCACATGGGAACTAGTGCTGGTGTAGGAAAGGAGCACAGATGTCTGAAGGGCTTCCATACTACCTTAACTGATAACTGTAAAAGAGTCACGGTAATTTTTAGATCACTTATTTGACTGATTCAAGAGCAGTGGGTCTAATTACAGATATCACAGTAGCATGGAGTACCACATACTCCATCACAGCACCCATCAACTATACTGAGAGTGTAGAACTGGTGGGGCACAGGAAAATATGAAACATCTCTCTAGACCTGTCCTTCTATTCTTTGGGTGTGTAACATATGTATATTATATATACATATGTGCCATAAATATATATGTCGCTAACATATAAGCAGCTTAGATACTTTCAGTCATCTGAGGATTTCTGTTCTGAGGAACGTTCTGTTAGCAGGTGGATTTCATGGTGTGCTGATGGACAGACGGCCCTGGCCTTTGACTTTAAGTATATCTGAGATACAGTTCTAAAAAAGTAGGTCAATGAATCAGTGATGACTTACACAGATTTAATGAAAAAAAAAAGTCATAAAGGGAAATACAGCATTGGAAACCAATTGGCTATAGTTACATCAGTGAACAATACCTCAACTATAGCCCCATCCTGCCACACAGGTATATATTTTGTACTTCCTGAAAAGTTATATCAAAATCAGGATTTCTGCCTGGCCATCTAAGTAGGCTCCAGTCACTCCTTTATGGGACTCCACTTAGATCACATTCCTTTAATGGTTGCTTTGAACAGACACCTTCAAACTGTGTATACAATGCAAGAATTCACCAAAGTTACTGGTTCAGTATACACTCCTGGCTTACTGCAAATTTTCAAACGCTTTGTCAGTTATTAATGTCTTCTTCATCTCTTTCTGAGAGTTTAAACATATTAATATGTTATTTACTATAATAAAGCCAGAGCTTGGTGTTAAATTAATAGAGCAACTCAACCAAGAATCCTGTAAAATCTGTTTAGCCCTGATTTCCATGCAACTGAACTCTAGCTAGTGTGGGTTTGGCCATCTGAATTCTACACTGTTCCATGGACAATGCCAAAATATTGTTTAATTATAGATGGTTATCATACTAAAGTTAATTTGAATTTTATGCCCCTCTTCAGCCAATCATTTAAAGCAGCAGTTGGTAATTGAATCTACGTTTATTTCACACTCTGTCTTCTTTAGCTTTAAAGAATCACTTTCCATTTCTTCCTACAGATGCAAGATGTGTCAATGCCTCTTGAGTACCTTGTCAGAAAACTAAACCCTTTCCCCAGTGCTAAGCAAGTCTAGAATTGGGTTTTCCTAGATCTGAGAAGGCCTCAAACACCCAAGGATATTTTCTCCAAAACCTCATTTAAACCTGAAGGCTGGAAGATTTTTAAAATCCCATCTCTAATTTTCCATGCTACCACTGTTGCTATGTCTATTTTGCATCTGAAGAGATGCAGAAGAAAGGGACTTAAGTCACAGAGGTTTTGTTTCTACTGAGAAGTAGAAAAGAAGGGATTTAAAAGATGGCACTCATCTCACTGTCCTCTCCTATTAGAAGACACACTAGATAGAGTGGACATCTAAATACAGACTCCAGTATGAATGGCTAATCAAATTTATTCTCAGAAGTCCCCAGTATTGTTTCTGAAGTGACTTTTAATGATACCAGCCTTCTGGGTTAAGTACTCAGGTGGTGTAAATTGATGTAATGTCATTGACTCTAATGGAGGCAAACTGAGTTAGATGAGCTGGGTAGCTGAATGTCTGTCACGGTTTATTGAACCAGATGCTTTGTACTAAAATTTGCCTTTTTTTTTTTTTTTTCAGACTTTATTCCCAAATAAAGATGTCATGTCTAGCAGGAATTCTCAATTCTTGTGCTGTAGATTTTGCGAGTCTTTCTCAGGTATCCCCTGTCTTGCTGGGCTTGGATGATGCCTTGTTAAACAGTGCATAAAACTGTTTGGACAAGTGAACACAGGGAGAATTTTCATTTGTCAGATGGTCACAGCTTGCTTACTTTCTAACATAATAAACCCCGCACTTCCTAGACCAGCTTCCTCGGACAACTGCACATCCAAAATCCTTTAAACATCTGAAATCTAAAGGAAGAAAAATAAGCTATTTGTTCTTAAAAATGATGGGCCCAGTAGAGTTACTCCCAAGGATTTGGATCTCCATCTGCTAGCAATAAAATTAAACTGTTGGTCTAGTAATATCAGTGCATGGGTGTATAGTCTGTCTCTCTCGCTCTCCAAGACTGCCATATTACTGCTGTATCAAGGAAGGTCTTCATTAAGGATTTTGCAGGTCTTTGAGGTTGAGTGTGAAGATGTCAGCAGGATGGCTGAGTGACCCCAGTCAGAGAGGACTTTTTTGCAGTGGCTGTATTGGTCTGAATGGTAGTTCACGTGGAGCAGAAAGAAAAATGTTACCAGCTTTTGTTATTTTATAATGAACCTCATAATATTTAGTGTCACTGAAAGACCCAAATCCAACAATTACTTGAGACTGTAATGCATTTTTTTCTTTTATCTTTTTATTTTCTCTTCATTGTGGTTGCAGAAAAAAAAATCCTGAAAAAAACAAATGTAAGCCAAATGCACTTGAAGACTCCAAAACCATAATCTAAAGGAAATCACAAAGACTTTATTGTTTTAAATCTCTTTTTGCAACCTAACTTCTCTTCCATTCCCCCTCACATTAAAAAAAAATAAATCAATGATTAAGAAGGCTTGACCTGTGACATTTGACTGCTTTTTTTTTTGGCGTTTCTTTTCATCCCAGATTAAAGGGTATTCATTGAATGTTATATAATAATGAGGCTTTTATGCCACTCCCAGAGTTTCTAGGGTAAAGTTTCTTAAAAGGCTTCATAGCCAAAATGTATTTGCACTATTATGATCTTCCAGTGTGCTATGATTTCTTTTGATACTTTTCTAATTAGTAGAATTAATCAGCTAAAACTCAGAGCAAGGAGGGAGGGCTGTGGTCAGCTTTTAGGAAAACAGATTGCAAAGGTGAGTTTTAGGTCCATTTCTACAGACACAGACCAGTTTTGTTTATGTAATGCATATGACAGAAGCCAAGCTATAAATCCTGTAGAGCATGAAAATGCTAGTGAAATTTATTTGTTGTGATTTCCAATTGAAAACCAGTGTCTGTTTAACAGATGAAAATAGGAGCAATTTGGATAATTTTTTTTTTTGTTTTGGATAGATCCTAAGAAGTTAATCAGGTTTAGTTTTACAATTCACAATAAGAATTTTGGTTTTGACAGCTCAGCTTGGCCTAAGCAGTGCTCTTGATGTGGTTACCTGTCATTTACAAGTGGCAAGCCTCTACCGATTTCCTCAGCAGATGTCAGCCACCATCAATCACAGCTGAGAGACAACTTGCTTAGATAGAAAAAGAAAAGAGAAAATGAAAACACATTTCTAATTTTCCAACCAGCAGCCCTCTATTACAAAATCTGTAACTCTTAAATCCTAATTCAACTGAAGCACCTTTCCCTGTCCCAGCGACCACCACCAGGGCTTGTAGTGTAGGTGCTAAGTACTGGCCATAATGCAGCTACAGTGCACGTTTTCAGGTACCTACCAATGAGTTTTAGAAGGCAGACATATAGGATCTTTTTCCCTTGTTAAAATCATGAAACCTAACAGACTGGCCTCATAATCTGCTCACTAGAACAACCCCTTATCTCTTTTTTTTTAAAGATGTGGGTGTGTTCTGCTGTGTGAACTCTTATCTCCCACTGTGACCCAATCGCAGGATAATTGCTTGTTGCTGTGTGAGTATTACAAATCTGATTTTATGGATGGAGCTCAGATCTTCCTGCAAAGGAAGTACTGGCCTCTGTTCCCGTAGCTTAAGGAGTGCATCAGCTTTTAGTAACATAGAGGCAAAAAAATATGAAACTGTTCTTAATAGTTCTAGGAGAACATAACGATATTACTCATCAACTAATGACAGTATTTAAGCTCCCTTTTTGCACATAGAAGAAAAGCATTTACTCAAACTAGTAATTATTGCTAATATTAAAGAACTAAGCTAGCTATAAAGGATGAGTTTGAGGTAGCAAGCCCTAGAGAATGAGAAGGCTGCATCTTCAACAGAAGCAGGGAGACAGACCTTTCTTGATTTATGAAACTGTTCATAGTTCAGTAATTTATTTGCTTCTTGAAACTATTTCAGAAGAATGAACTGTAGTGGAATAGCTGGATGTTACTTTTATCTGCTAGCATGGACTTCCTAGAAAAACTGTACATCCTACTGTCACCCGAGACAAGAATATCACAGGTTGGAAGGGACCTCAGGGTTCATCTAGTTCAACCTTTCTGGGAAGAGCACAGTCTAGACAAGATGGCCCAGCACCCTGTCCAGGCGACTCTTGAAGGTGTCCAACGTGGCCGAGTCAACCACTTCCCTGGGGAGATTATTCCAATGGTTGACTGTCCTCACTGTGAAAAATTTCCCTCTCGTGTCCAATCAGAATCTCTTCAAGAGCAACTTGTGTCCATTCGCCCTTGTAAAAATGGAGTCTCCATCTTCTTTGTAGCTATATTTTAAATATATTTTCAGAAGAATATTAATTGTGAAAAGATACCAGTAGTTTATTAGTATTTTTATTTCTTATTATTTGTTCCTTAGCCTCTTCCATCAGAAGTTCTATTTATTTGAACGCAGATCAAAAATGGTATTTTGTAAGTTAATGGCCAGTCTGCTAATTCAAACGATGAACTGGCAAACTAAAAGTTGTTTATCTAGTGCAGAAATACAGTTAATTTATGAAAAGAGAGTAAAGGGTAAAACCCACCAGATAATTTCTAGAATGAGTACACTCCAGAAGTTTCTTTCGGTTATCGAGTTAATATTACTGTACACTCGGAAATATATATAACTATATATATAAATGTTTATATGTATATACATACATATATAAATGTTTATACATATAACTGGAATTAACTTTTTAACTGCACCTTCTCAGTTTTCAGTGAATAACTTAAATCTTCTCTGATCTAAGCATACCAGCAAATTACGAAGTATACAGATAATTTGGTAGCTTTCAACACACAAAGCAACAAATCTGATACAGAGAAGTGGAGAGGTGGGAGGGATGCTAAATAAGGGTAAACATACCAATATACTTACAAGGCCAACAGTCCTATCACAATTAATAAGGATTCTAGAGTAAAATACAGGGATTTGAAGCAGCAAACACAGGGTAATACAGATGTTATATTTATTCAGAACTGTGATAATTCTTATCCTTATAAGAAATAAGGTATACACTTTTACTGACTTTTGCTGAATTAAGTAACTAACTTCAAATCTCTCTTGTTCATTCAGACCCATACCAAAGTACCTCTAACCAGAATAATTATTTAGAAGGGGAAATATATACTTTCTATTAATTTTTGTTATTTTAGCAGAATGAATATTTCCTTTGGTAACATGCTCATAAACTTCATATTTATGAAGTAGTATTAGCACTTTGTAATAAAACTACAGTCACATTATGTAAATGAACTCTACAATAATATCTGAAAAAAAAATCAAACCAAAAAAACATTCCTGCAGGTACTTAATGACTTCTGTGCTAGTATCCCAAAGACCAGAGTTTATTTCTTCTCAGAGATGATATAGACTTCTATGTTCTATGCTGAGAATAACTCAATATTGTTGAATGTTTCAAAACAGAGGATTGTGGTTAAAGAAGGAATATGATTCTATACCCTGTCTTTGTGGTTAAAGAAGAAATATGATTCTATATACTGCCTTTCAGCACAGCTCTCAGTTATAGGTGTGATTCAAAGTTACTGAGGTCAGCGGTAGCTAGTCCATTGACCTCATGCTCCCTGGGAACAGCCAGAGGAACATGCAGGTGCTTTGTTATTTCTTTCCTAAATGTTTCCTTTCTTGCAGTTTGCCCTTTCTAGTACTGCTTATGGTAACAAGGACAGATTTCACTTTCACACCTTATTTTCTTGCTCTCTCTGGGTCTAGCAGTCCATGAAGTACCGTTGCCCCTCTCCTGACCACCCCAAGGGGCTGTATCTATCACTCACTAAAGTCAGGGTTGATTTTCCTGTCACTGTTCCTTATCCACCAACAGAAAGACAGAAAATAACCCTCTCATACCTCTGTATGTGGCACATGCAATAAACTATAAAGCAGGGACCATACCTGTGAAATGATAGCTGGATGGCCAGGGAAATTATGCTCTTTAAGCATCTTTGACAGATTGATACCTACAAGCCCTGAATTCTCACAACTGGAGAGCACACAGCCATCTCTTCGCAGTACTTCATAGGAACAGATTATTTGCACTCCCTCCTAAGTAAAATAAGGTTGCTAAAAAATATCTGTTCTTCTCTGTTTGCAAACTATATGAAGAGATTTATTATTTTCTAAATCCATTCTGCAGAAGCGTGTCAGTTTATAGATCATTTCCAATCAAGTGAGTGTGAATGTCTGATATGCAAAACGTGAGCAGTGTCACTGGGCACACAATTCATATAACTCACTGGTACAATCTTTGTGAGCCACGTTTGTATGCAAAAGGTCACATTAATTCTGATTTCAAAATGAAGTTTCTGCAAACATCCACCAGTGTCTTCTTTCCTCTTGCTGGTTGCACCCACCATAGTAATCTCACTGACTGTCACATTTGCAGAAAGTAACAATAAAGGGAAAGTAATGGCAAAAAAAAGGAGCAAAAATTAAGACAAAGTTCACAGAAAAATATTTGCAGTATTATCTAACATTAGTTATCAGCAATGAATTGAAGCCTGCCAAGGTCAACCTGAATTTCTCATTGATTTATTTGACTTTTGCTGCTTCCCTCTGTTTCACTAACGCACCGTTTAATTTCTGGTCAGCATGGAGAATTCAGGGCAAGACCCAAGGTTCCTTTTTGTACTGAACTGCAGCTGACATTAAGCAGATGTATGAGGCAGAAAACCAGTCTGTTTCTGTATAATTGGGGGGATGCTGTATAAAATTGTAGAACATAGTCAGAGGGATGCATCAGTTAATAAGCAACGATGACCTCAGTTTGTGCACTCTGCTATGAATCCTGCTGTTGTGAAAGGTTGGATTTTTTTTTTAAACATCAAACTGTAGAAGCATAAAAGCTACAATTAACGTGCATAGATCTCAGCTTAACTGTCATTGTTATCACCTTAGTTGTCAAGAAATCCCTCTCAGAGCTCACTGGGGCCACTGCAGGGATAACTTCACTGTTTATAGAGGCCAGCAGAGCCTTTACAAGCCACACACCAACTGATTCTAGTAACACAGCATCTACCTCTGTTTTCCTCAACATATAATTTGCAGCATTTATTTGCTGTAATTTGAAGCAGTTTAGTAGCCTGACAGATGAGCTATCTACCCAGTCAAGTGGGGATGAATAAGCTGATGGTTGGAACTAAAATCAGAAATAAGCCATTTTTTCTCATCAGATCACTCTGATTCACAAAGCTGTCAGAAAACAAAGCATCTATAGTTTTAAATAGAACATGATCCTGTATTCTTGGAAAAATATTTTTCCTTCATTTGTGGTGATAATATAACATACCAGTGTAGGACTGAGAAAGCTACTATTTTATTTATTTCCCAATGGAAAACAGACCCAGAAGTCTCCACATTTTTTAATTATTTTTTTTTGCACAAATTTTTGTCAATTTTAGCCAATATTTTATGCTGAGTCAGACCACTTAAATGTCACCCTAATGAACAGACTCTGTTCACATAAGAATGTAATAAAATAATCATTGCTTTATTGTAACTCTTCATTACTCGGAAAGAGTATTCAACTGAGAGAACACAGGAGTAATAATGAAGTATGTTTTCTCGTGCATTGTTGTAGTGAGTCCTTCTTGTAGAGACAGTCATAACAGCGTACAGGCACATTCCATTTACAAAGGTTTAATTACACCCAGATCAGCTAATTTAGCTTACATGTTACCATCAAACAGCTGATGGAATATCAACTAAGAAATGCTTTCAATGATATTACGTTCATATTCACAGAAAGTATTTCTTCCTGACTTTTTAATTCTAATGATTTCCAAATTGAATATTCAAGTGTTTAGCATCATCTAAAAAGTGAAGATTCATACATGAATACAGTGATTCCAACAGCACTATTTACCATATTTAATTCTTCTGTTTATATAAATACACAGTAGGAAGGAAAGATATGCAGAAGCTATTTCATTACTGTCTCATATAAACTTTAAATCATATTGTAGTTGTAGGTGCAGCACATGGACCATAGGCAAACTGTGATGGATCAAGTATAAGATGTTGCTGCTTTTGCTTTTTACAGATACCTAAATTCTACTCAATGCATTCTTAATGCTATCTTTTCACATAATTTTATTTGACCACTGATGGAAGAAAAGCTGCTCTTTTTAGAGCTGGCTATGGAGAAGGAGTATCTACAAGAAAACTAATTGCAGGTGAGATGTTCACTGCAAAAATTTTTTGCATTTCTGGAAGAAGGAACAGATTATTAAATCTTATTCTTTAAATGACAGCATATATGACAATATTTGCCCTTTACATTGCTCAAAATAAGAAAAATATTAATTTGAAGAGCTTAGGGTCTAACAGGCAGATACTGAGAAGAGGACACACAAGTAATCCTGTAAGTTGCAGTCACTAACTTTTTAATTAACATTAACTCACTTTATGATGGTATAATGAAAAATGTATTTAGCAAGCAGTCCAGATAGAAAAGATGACTTCCAGAACTGGCATACGTATTACACTGTGCATAGCCATGGGCTTATTGACGCATGGGCACCTGATGTGGCAAAGCACACGGAAAAGCTGTATGTCCTCTGAAAACTCAGCTCCTAAGCTTGCCCTTGTTCTGTCCATAGCGTTTACTGAAGAGCTGGAGGTTGTAACAAAGCTCACAGCTATGTGATCATTCCTTCTCATTTGCAGTAAGCAAACAGTTAAGCTCCCACTGTGGTGCATGCCTCTCATTCCCATAACCTGGCTTCCTCTTCGGGCCCATCCTCACTCTAGATTTTCATCATCAAATTTTGTCTAAAACTTGCGTATTCATTGTCCACAGCTGCTCAAAGATCTAGCCATGCCCCTTTTTCTGTGCTTCACCTTCTGATTACTGCTGCATATTTTGGCTGATAGATACAGTCTTACCCTATTAATCCTTATTCAGAGTGCTGATGCTGTAAAAATTATTCTTTTCTTCAGTCCCTTTGGCAAAACCTTGCCTCCTTTTGTAATTTTCCCTCTAGTTTCCCTTTCTCTATTGCCTTGAACATGAATACTCATCAGTATCTTCCCCACCTAAGAGCTGCACTTGCTTCAGCATTAAAATTATGGCACCACTCTCTATCATCAGTTAAGTTTTCAAAAAAAAGCTCCATCTCTTGAGTCCTGCTCAAGGTTAGAATGGCAGGCATGACAGTGATACTGACAATAACCATTAGAAATAGGCCTTCAGACTTTTTGTGCTATCTTCCCCTTCCACTATCACAGGTTTTCCTAACATATCTCAAGGTTCCTTTCTCCCCTCTTGCATATCTTGAACTCAAAATTTCTGTACCTTTTCTGTGTTTGGGTCAGACTTTTCACCTCATTGCAATGCACGTTCAGTGGTTTAATTCCAGGTGGAGTAGTACCTTCGCTTTAACAGAGTGGTTGATCAATAGTTTAATCATACTTTTGTTTCTAATTCCCTCTGTGCTGCTGTTCTATTTCTTTACTTTTGAATACTGCAGATCCAAAGTCAAACTGGGGTCATGCTGAGACACAGGGGCAATGAAAAAAGAAAGCAAGCATACCTGGCTGCTGAATGTCTTTGGAGCTGCCAGATGAAAGCAAGTGTGATATGTAAATCCACTACCTATACAGACTCTTTGTCTCTGCCTCAGGAGCAGTTTGTTCTTATGTAAAGATCACGAAGTGGCTTTAATGAGTAGGAAGCTTTCAGAAGAGGAAGCAAGAAGAGTGACAGTGTTAAAGGAAATTAAAATGTATCTTTTCATTCCATCTGAATGAAAAACTAGAACTCAGTATATTTCTCACTGAGGTGCTATGATTTACAGAGTCTAATTTTGGAGCTCTTTATATTTTTTTTAATTGATTAGTATGAGCTACTAAAATATCTCTGCAGCAGTCTTATTTCTGCAGATGCATTCATTGATATTCACCTGGTAATTTATGCTAACACAGAGAACATTTACAGCTGTTCACTTCCAGTACCAGCACTTCCAGACATTTTGTCAGTCACTTAAAAACACAAGCTGTAGAACTGGGTTACTTAAACACTTTAATTAGTACTGTTGCTGAGAAATGATGATGAACTACAGAACATATTTTTAAGTGAGTACTCAAAATAAATCTGTGAATAAACAAAAATCACATCGGTGGCTGCTGTAATATGAAGGAAACAATAATCTTCAATAGATCTGTAATGATTTTCACCAGGCTAGGATCTGATATACAGTATGGTGTCTATAATGAAAGCACTGAAATTAATGCAATACGTCTCTCTGAAATGCTTAGGATGGGAGAAGGGCAAATTTCCAAATCTTGCCATCTCAAAACATAATCAATGTTCATTTTATGGTGTTGTTTTTGCTTGTAACAGAAACAAATGTCATTTTACACTAGCCACAGAGGTTTTTTCCTGTCTTTTATTTTAGATGCCTTTTTAGACCCAGTTAGGCCGCTTGCATGTCAGAACTAATCAGTAGTGAATTAATTACAAACACAGATTTAGTAATTGCTTCTTGCTGGAATTTAATATTTGCCTTCCAGTAATCTAGCGGGGAGTCAGCACTGCGTTGTTCAGCATAGTTCCAAGGGATTAAGAAGCATTTCATAACTACTGTATTTTTAGTCTTTTGGATGACTTGTAATTAACTGAAGCATAGAGTACAAACATTGCTTTAGTAAAAAAACTTATCATTTTTCTACCCTGGGAGAGGCCAGTCACAGTTTTAATCTTGTTGGAATATTTCTCTCATTCTGCAAATACCTGCCTGTTTTTGAATCCTGGTAAAAACCCTGTAAAGCCATATAGATTAGAAAGCACAGGAAAAACAAAATACAGCCTCTCACCTGACATGTTTTTATTGCTTAGGGTGTTAAAACTAAACCAATACAGAGGCAAGGCTGCATGATTTTTAACTGTCATTTCACTATTGCAGCTAATGGTCTTCATAAAACCCAATATTTAGGATATTAATAGTCTATTAATCTACACATAAAAGATAAAAAGATCATGCTGGAACAGAAGGACTGGCAAGGTACAGGTTGTTAGGAAACAAAATGTAGTATGGTTAAAGAATTCTTGCATAGAAGCAGTGAAATCTTTAAAAAGGTGGTAGATCTTGTCCTATTTCAGAAGAAGTGGAGTTCTGCTCTCTCTGGAATGAAATGGGACATGACTTGGCAAGAAAGGAGGTTTGGGAGCACACGAAAAACTGCTATCATGTGAACGATGGCACAAGCCCCCTACAATTAAACAAACAGCTCTTGGATGTCCCCTGAAGAGTCATAAGAGACAGGGCTGAAGTCCCAGAGCATTATTGTCCCTACAGGTTCTTTCATCAGCTTCAGTGAGGCTTTAGCTCAGAAGCAGACTCAATTTTTTTTGGAAGGGCATTTTGTTGTTTTAAGCACCCTCTTCAAAAACAGGCTCCCAGCTGACTGAACAGTGAGTTCTGTAGTTTTCTTTAAGAAAGAGCACAGATGTTTCCCCAACGAAAGACATTAGCTATCTTATTTAATAGTGTCTATCTAAAAACAGATTCTAGAGTAAAGAGTTATCAAATAACTGGCCCATTGGAAATGCTTTTTTCTAAATCCCATTATTTACAGGTTGGTTTCTGTCCTGAAGCAGCTTTTTACACATATGTATTATATGTTTCTATGAGTTTTGATAATTTTAGTCTCATTTCCATGGAAAGAAAAAAGTTAGGGATAATAGAACTAGGAAGAACCAAACCCAGAAACTAGCTATTGTATCAGAAGATCACCCATCTGCTTTTGCAGTTGAATTTAGAGCAGGAAAAAAAATGATTTTGGGAATAAACCAGTATGGACGTAAAACATTCTCTATCATCTGACTTTCTGGAGTTAAGAAACAAAGAAAACAAAGGTAAATGTTATAATTCCTGCTATTTGCTTTGTTTAGCTGGCATAATATTAACTGACAGATTACATTAAAAACATCTGTTTGGCCATGAATACTTTTGGCCAACAGTATCGTGGTTGATTGCACAAAAAACGCAGTCACGATACAAATTGGGCCAGATCATCAAGCAGCTGTAGTTAAAATAACACCTGCCAGCTGAATGTTGTGCCCAGTATCTTGATCTGATTGAAATAAAATAAAAATCTCTAATTAAATTTAATAGGGGTCCTTTCCTTTTATGTAAGATTGTGACCAGATATAAATTAATGTAGATGGAAGGTTTTCTTCTTCAGCATAGGGGAAATGGAAGTCCTGTAGCATTATTTAGCAGAAAAGTACACAGGTATTCCTAGTTAAATTACTCTAAGTGAGGGTTTCTGATATAGGGAAGTTTTGGGTTTTGGCAAATCAAAGCAGGGTACTCGTAGTACAAGTTTAGTGATTTTAAATAAACATTGAGTATATTCCAGTACTTGGACTGGATGCATTCTTTTACTTTGATTTCAATAGAAATGAGGTAGTAAGATGTTATTTTCAAATTGTATGCAGAGTGTGGTGAGGGGCACAGAAGTGTAACGGGCTGTTATGTGTTTTAAATTCGTGAGCAATGGTAACATGAAACATCAAGGATTTTTCTCTGAGGCTTTCATAAGACATGGGTAAGGGTGTATATTATGCAAAGCTGCATACAGTATTTGTTTCTGAATAGTACTGTAAATTATCGCCTTGGAACTATGCTCATTACATAATATTAAACTGTCTCAGTCTAGAACAGGAATATTTTGTCCTAAATTCACTTATATATTGTCTATTGCTGACTGATAATTTAAAATATGCAACTGATACTGTCAAATACTTGAAAGTTTTTTCGTATCCGCTTAATACCTACAGTGTAGTCTGTTTATCATATTGCTAGAAGAGGCAGACAAACACCTTTTTAACTTCCTCTAAGTTTGTCTAAAGCTTAGACTCAAGAGTGGTGTCGGTGAGTTTAACACTGAACACAGTGTCTCGGAATAAGATTTATTTACACAGTTTGGGATTAGCAGCAATTTAGAATTTATTAATAGTTTTGAGATAGATCACAAAATTAGGTTTTATAATTCTCAACCATCAGCCAATTTACAGAGTGATTCAATTAAATTTGTTACAATCAAAATAGCGACCAAGTTACAGATTTGAGAATGGCAAGGGTCACCCGAAACTTACAGCAGGGTTGTACACACAGATGGGTTTTAAATCAAATCACACACCTGCACAGACAGGCCAACCGACAAGCAGCTCTAAATAAAATTGAACACATACAGACAAACAATTTAAATCAAATTGCGTGCACACACAGACACACAGAGCTTAACCTGTGATTAAAAATTCCCCTTTTCATGAGTTTCACGTATTACTCACTATTATGTCCTGGCATTCATCAACGGATGGTCGGTGAACCTTACGAAGTCAGGCCTTTGAGTCCTCGTGAAATTGTTGATCGACAATCCTTCAATCCCTGCAAAATCTACCCTGAAAGGTATCCCATCCCAGGGGGAGATACTGGGTCACACAGCCCGCTGCAGTCCCAGGTTGCTCCAAAGGTCTCACTTTTGGATCACTATTTATAGAGTCTCAAGATGATTGGCTTTGGTCAGTATTTCACATTCTGGCCACAACCTGTGCTGAGTAATTCTGGTACGTAATTCGGGACACAGAAGGCCCAGGTATGGCCAAAGAGTGCCTGACACCCAAGCCACTGCTCTTGTGACCAAGATAACTGTACAGAGGGAGTTTCCCAAAGCATGCATAGCTTATCCTGATATCTCAGGGCAGGTCCTGATGTACCCTTCAGGCAGCAGATGACCCCCTGTCCTGGTTTCAGCTGGGATAGAGTTAATTTCCTTTGCAGGAGCTAGTATGGGACTATATTTTGGATCTGTGCTCAAAACATTGTTGATAATATGGAGATGTTTTAGTTGTTGCTAAGTAGTGCTTACACTAGTCAAGGACTTCTCCAGCTTCCCATGCTCTGCCAGGGGCACAAGGAGCCGGGAGGGGGCACAGCCAGGACAGCTGACCTCAACCGACCAGAGGGATATTCCATACCATATGACATCATGCTCCATACATAAAGCTTGGGGAAGAAGGAAGGGGGGATGTTTGGGGTTATGGTGTTTGTCTTCCCACGTAACCATTATGCTTGATGGAGCCCTGCTTTCCTGGAGATGGCTGAGCACCTGCCTGCCCATGGGAAGGAGTGAATCAATTCCTTGTTTTGCTCTCCTTGCATGTGCGGCTTTTGCTTTACCTGTTACACTGTCTTTATCTCAACCCGTGAGTTTTCTCACTTTTACCCTTCTGATTCTCTCCCCCATCCCACCAGGGGGGAGTGAGCAAGCGGCTGTGTGGGGCTTGGTTGCTGACTGGGACTAAACCACAACACCCAGGTGTAGCCACAGAGTGCCTGGCACCCAGGTCACTGCACTTGTGACTAAAATAACAGCACAATAGGGCTTATCCTGAGATCTCAGCATGGCTGGGGGGGGTGAGGGGGGAACAGCACAGGAAAATGGTAGTACCTGGGGCCTTCACTAATAGTTGGGCATCCAATAGACAATGAAGCTGTTCTGGCAACGTAGACTCACTTATTCTTCCGTGAAATAGGTGCTGCGTTACTTTTGCCTACCCAATCATCTATCATTTATTTTGAATTCAAGTTTCTTAGGTTTGGTAAGTTTTAAGACTAAGTGTTAATACTTGGTGGTTTGGTTTTGTTTTGGGTTTTTGGTTTTTGTTTGTTGTGGTTTTTTTTAAATTTACTTGCATTTCTAATCACAGAAAAGCTGGAAAGAACTGGTTTTAGCTAGAGAAAAAGTTGGAGAGGACTGGGTGTAGCTAAATAATGCCCTTCACCAAGGCACTAACAATGTTTATTGCTTCCCAATTATCCTTGATCTAAGAGACAAGTAACATAGCTTTTAGTGTATAATGACTACTACACACAGGAATTACATAAGCTTAGCAAACTTTAAATAACACAGAACAGAATTTCTAAATGTAAGTGTGTATTCAGAGACACTTTTTACAGGTTATCAGTATGAAAAATCTCAACTTTAGAGAAATATATATTAAGAGATATTTCCATTAACATCTATTGCCTTTCATTCTCTAATATTGGTTGTGTGCCATGAGATGTCTAAGGCTTCATACTGAATTCCTGTCACTTGCTACAATAAATTAGAGTCCTGGCTACCCAATATTTCTGAAAACCAGGCTTAATTATCATCCTATTAAAGGAAGGGATTGATAAAATTAGAAACTTTATTATTTTAGGAAGTGCAGAATAGGATATAAAGCACTACAAACAATTAGGCAACTATCTGTGGGGGCTTGAGGGGGACATAAGCAAATGCAAGTCAGATTATAACTCATCAGGATGGATAAGAATATTAGATGTGTAAAATTTTACATTGCGATAAAAGCTGTATGGTTTTTCTACCTGTAAAAAAACACATGAGAGGAAACCAGGCTATCATTTAGTGGTATTCTTCTGGACAGAGACATCCAGTAATGAATACCCAAAGTCCACTGTAACAAATGACACATTTCTTCATGGAGGTCATACAGTAATAAATGTAAAAGAAAGTACATTACATAGCACAGAAAAAGGTAAATTCTCATGATTGAAAGCTTTCTATATTTCATGTATAGAGACTTAAGTTTGTGACGTATAGCAAAAGCAGGAAGAAATTCTGGCATTTCTAGTAAGAAAGGTGAAAAAGATTTGTTTCTGAATTTGGGAGATCTGATGTGTTTAGAATTAAGAAAACTCCACTCTCTCTTATGGCCTAGCATCATTGTAGATACCATCTGATACAAGATAAGTGCATTATTAGAGGAGATTGAATTTGAGTGTGCAGAAGAGGCTGAACAGTTAGTAGACGAGATGTACTGGTCAGTGCTATGTGCAAGAAGAGATACAAGAGATGCCTAAAGTAAATCTGATGTGCTGCTACCAGCAGGTACCAATGGTCCCACACTGGATGCCCAAAAAAAGAATATATGCTTAATTTTAGATGGCTAAACATATCCGATGCATTCCAACTTGAATGCATACCTTCTCAGTGCAATTGAAGTTTGAATTTTTTTCAATTTTGAAATTTCTCACTATTGTGATTCTTGTCAAAGACAAACACCAAAATAGAAATGGCTGAGAAGATGTTCGTATCAGGTTTAAATATCTAAAATATAGCTGCCCTGTCTACCCTGGATTCTAATGATAGCATGAAGTTCACAGGCTTGGAATCTCATGAGTTGTTCTTCTAATATTTTGGTCCAAACTTCTGATTTGGCAGCGGAAATTTTTCTATTTTAATCTCATGATGTTTGGCCCCTATTAGATTGCAATTTATTATTTTTCACACTAGAAGCTGGAATAAAATCAACAAAAGGCATAGAAGAATGTGGAATACAGCTTCACGTAAGGAAATTAATTCTGGTTTCCTATTAAACAGGTAAGACATCCAAAACAATATTTCCCTGATTTGTAAAAATTATGCAAGAATGGATTATGCAAAATGTGAACTAGGAAGGGCAGTCAATAATTCTTTACAATCTTCCCCTTCTTCCAGTTAATCTCTGAATTATAACAACTGCCATCAAATTGTATCACTTCTCTCTATTTTTGGGAGCTTTCTTATGAAAGCCACAAATTATGAATCATCCCATAGTTTCAGGGAGGAAATTTGGGAAAGAAACTTCTCACTGTTATGAAGGCCCATCTCACAATGGCTCTGAAGTCCAGCAATACATATGACTGGAATCTTTGTCTGCAGGTGAAAAGATATCGCTGTGGCAGAACATCAAGGCAGTAGAGATTTTTTTCTGACTGATTATTCTGCCTTGTTCATTTATAGCAGTAGCTGTTGCCTGTGGCTTGCAAGGAGATTAGGATAGCAGTATTTTCTCTATTTCTATGCTCCATTGTTGATGTGACCGAATGATTTTGAATCATGGTAGTCTTCATCTAACACGATAGTTACTATGCCTTTGTGGCTGGAAAATTGTTGCTGTATTACCCAATCTTCAGCATTCTTTCAGGAGAATGATAAATTTCACTGTCTTGAAAATGGATTTTCTTTTCTTTTCTGTCCCCATCATTGGACTACTCAAAACTTCCTCTATATGTAGAAAATGTGGCACAAATCTCTTCTATACTTTTCCTCTCCCTGCAAGATCTTGGTATGGCTTTTTGTTTGTTTTCTCTGATCTTTTAAAATATCAGATTAAGCATGAAAATAAGGGTACTGGTGGAGATTGGTACTATTGAAATCACAAATAAGTTAAGTCCTAACTTAAATATATTAAGAATTTCAGTAATTTTCCTGATATTTCAGGTAGCACTTCAACTCTGACATGATCATTGGTGGTTTTTCATCTGTTTGGTGCTTACTCATGTCTCTTAGCTTGCATTTCTGGTGTTCTGCAGTATATTTTGCACTTAGTTATTTTTCATGCAAGGAAGCACTTTAGAAAATAATAAGTATTACATGCATTTTGTTGGTAAGAAAACTGAAGCAGTGAGAGAATGAGTGATTGGATCAAGGCCTCTGAGCAATTCAATAGCAGAGTTAAAGGTACAATTTAAAAATCCCGGCTCCTGTTGTATTTCAAAGGTAAAACACAAGGCTGTACAGACATTGTCAGAAAGCTCAGAACAAAACAGATATGGCAAGCGATGGTAAATTAATGCACAACAAGAACCACAGGTATCTACTGAAATCTGTAATTTTGAATGCAACCAGTTCACTGTGAATGATACTAAAAAATTCCTATCATTGTCACTAAATGCTAAAACCTATCTGAGGCTTTTTGAAAGGGTGTATTTTGTTTTAAATTTTCCATTTGATGCAACAAAGAAACAGGATTACTGTGATGATTTGATGAATTTTCTGATCACTGATGATTTTCTTACAAAATATGAATTAGATAACATCTCCAATCCCATTTTGAAGTTCCTTGATCACTAGCTACATGCCAATCCCTTCCTTTCTTCCATTTGCTTTATTTGCTCACTATGCCATCCAGTTTCTCAATCTGTCTGTTATCCAAAAGCTGACGCAGGGATGTCGGTATGTCTCTGACTCCTGAAAGACTCCTGGCAGGAGATGGTGGATTCTGTTGAGCACCAACAGAGCTGAGAGTGACATAAGAAGAGCTGCTGTCACCACTTCGGCTGAGGAGGAGCAGTGGGGAATAACCATATGCAGGTAAATTATATCTGCTGTAAAGTGATGTTTTTAACCCAGACATCCATTAGTTGACACCAATACACGTCAGTTGGACAAGGTTGGCACCTTATATAGCAGCGGGATTTTCAGGTGGTAACATAACAGAAACAATTAATCATAGAATCATAGAATCATAGAATTGTTAAGGTTGGAAAATACCCTCAAGATCATCGAGTCCATCTGCTAACCTATCACTGCCAACTCCACCACTAAACCATACCCTCAAGCATCACTTCTACCCTTCTTTTAAATACCTCCAGGGATGGAGACTCAAGCACTTCCCTGGGCAGCTTGTTCCAATGCCTGACAACCCTTTCGGTGAATAAGTTTTTCCTAATATTCAGCCTAAACTTCCCCTGGTGCAGCTTCAGGCCATTTCCTCTCATCCTATCGCTTGTTACTAAGGAGAAGAGACTGACCCCCACCTCGCTACAATCTCTTTTCAGGTAGTTGTAGAGAGCGATAAGGTCTCCCCTCAGCCTCCTCTTTTCCAGGCTAAACAACCCCAGTTCCCTCAGACACTCCTCATAAGACTTGTTCTGTAGACCCTTCACCAACTTTGTTGCCCTTCTTTGGACATGCTCCAGCACCTCAATGTCCTTCTTGTAGTGAGGGGCCCGAAACTGCACACAATATTCAAGGCGTGGCCTCACCAGTACCAAGTACAGGGGCACAATCACCTCCCTGCTCCTGCTGGCCTCACTATTGCTGATACAAGCCAGGATGCCATTGGCCTTCTTGGCCTCCTGGGCACACGGCTGGCTTAAGTTCAGCTGGCTGTCAACCAACACCCCCAGGTCCTTTTCCTCCAGGCAGCTTTCCAGCCACTCTTCCCCAAGCCTGTAGTGTTGCATGGGGTTGTTGTGACCCAAGTGCAGGAACCAGCACTTGGCCTTGTTGAATCTCATACAGTTGGCCTTGGCCCAATGATCCAGCCTGTCGAGGTCCCTCTGTAGGGCCTTCCTGCCCTCCAGCAGATCAACGCTTCTGCCCAGCTTGGTGTCATCTGCAAACTTACTGAGGGAACACTCGATCCCCTCATCCAGATCATCAATGAAGATATTGAACAGGACCAGCCCCAGCACTGAGCCCTGGGGAACCCTGCTCACGACCGGCCACCAACTGGATTTAGCTCCGTTCATCACAACTCTTTGGGCTTGGCTGTCCAGGCAGGTTTTTACCCAGTGCAGAGTGTACTCGTCCAAGCCGTGAGCAGCCAGCTTCTCCAGGAGAATGCTGTGGGAGACAGTGTCAAAGGCCTTACTAAAGGCCAAGCAGACAATGTCCACAGCCTTTCCCTCATCCACCAAGCAGGTCACCTGATCATAGAAGGAGACCAGGTTAGTGAGGCAGGACCTCCCTTTCATAAACCCATGCTGGCTGGGCCTGATCCCCTGGGTGTCCCGCATGTGCTACATAATGTCGTTCAAGATCTGCTCCATGACCTTTCCTGGCACCGAGGTCAGGCTGACAGGCTTGTAGATCCCCGGATCCTTCTTCCGACCCTTCTTGTAGAGGGGCATCACATTCACTAGTTTCCAGTCATCTGGGACCTACACGGTTGACCAGGACTGCTGATAAATGATGGAGAGTGGCTTGGCGAGCTCCTCTGCCAGCTCCCTCAGTATCCTCCGGTGTATCCCATCTGGCCCCATGGACTTGTGAACATCCAGATGAAGGAGCAGGTCAGTGACTGCCACCTCTTCAACAACTGGGACTTCATTCTGCATACTAGCTCCATTTCCCAGCACAGGGGCCCAACAACCCTGAGGATGACCAGTCTGACTGTTAAAGACTGAGGAAAAGAAAGCATTAAGTACCTCAGCCTTCTCCTCATCTTTTCTGGCAAGGTTACCTTCTGCATCCAACAAAGGAAGGAGATTCTCCCTGGCCCTCCTTTTGTCACTGATGTTTTTATAAAAACATTTTTTGTTATCTTTAATGGTGGTGGCCAGTTTAAGCTCCAGCTGGGCCTTTGCCTTCCTAGTCTTTTCCCTCAATAACCTCAAAACATCCTGAGTCACCTACCCCTTCTTCCAAAGGTGGTAAACTCTCCTTTTTTTCTTGAGTTCCAGCCAAAGCTCCCTATTCAGCCAAGCTGGTCTTCTCCCCCACCTGCTCAACTTACGGCACATGGGGACAGCCTGCTCCTGCACCTTTGAGACTTCCTACTTTAATAACACCCGGCCTTCCTGGACTCCTTTGCCCTTCAGGACTGCCTCCGAAGGGACTCTGTTAACGAGACTCCTTAGCAATCCAAAGTTTGCCCTTCTGAAGTTCAGGGTAGTGGTTTTGCTGACCCCCTTCCTTACTTCTCCAAGAATCGCGAACTCTATCCTGTCGTGGTCGCTGAGCCCAAGACAGCCTCCGACCACCACATCACCCACCAGGCCTTCTCTGTTTGCAAACAGCAGGTCCAGCAGGGCACCTCCCCTGGTTGGCTCGCTTACCAGCTGTGTCAGGAAGTTATCTCCCACACACTCCAGGAACCTCCGAGACTGCTTTCTCTCTGCTGTGTTGTATTTCCAGCAGATATCTGGTAAGTTGAAGTCTCCCACGAGAACAAAGGGCTAGAGATTGTAAGACTTCAGCCAACTGCTTGTAGAGTACTTCATCTGTCTCCTCATCCTGGTTGGGTGGTCTATAACAGACTCCCACCAGGACGCCTGCCTTATTGGCCTTCCCCCTGATCCTTACCTATAAGCACTCAACCTTATCATTACCGTCGTTGAGTTCTAGACAGTCAAAACGCTCTCCAACAAACAAGGCTACTCACATAACGAGCAAAATTGTGTGCTGTGAAATTCTGCAGCAGCAGTGTGAAATACAGAAGTGTCTCCTGACAGCAGCTTACTCCTGCCAAGACTCAGGTCTTTGTGTGCACAGAACATCTCAACCTGTCTTCATTATTCCAGCTTTAGGGTGGATTATCCCCATTTTAAAAATGTGTGAACATATAGTACATGCTATTAGAAACGTTTGCTGCCCGATGAATATTAGATGGTATCTTCACTTGGTCTCTAGCTTATCCCTTTGACTGCAGCATTTGACGCACTGAAAATACATTAATGAATTGCTTAAGTGCAAATACCATTTAATGCCTATTAATCAAACAGCCCCAGGAAAACACACCATACCTTGTTCAGTTTTCAAAATCCATGGAAGCTGCCCTTATGACAAATGTGGCTGAATCATTGTTATGTACCTGAACAGTGCTGTGAACCAAAAAGTGATAAGGACACTTGATGGCCAAAATCCTACACCTTCAGGAATTGATGGCATCCACTCTTTTCACTACAGGAGTCTGCGACGTAAATACCGCAGGTCAAATATTCGTTGTAGCTAATTTAACATGCACTGGTGCCACCCTGTGGATTTCAACTCAAACACGTTGGTATAGCTCAAAAGGAGAGGTATTACAGTTGCTGTAGAAGTGAGACCCTAACACTCATACCTGCTTCTCCTTTGAAATAACATTTGTATTTTCACAATTACAGTGCCCTGCAGAAAAGCCTTGCTATGAAGTCTAAAATACCTTTGCATTCAAGGGATTATTTTTTTTTATACATAACTTTAAGTTTGTTGGCTTCAGTGAGATTGCTTATGTGAGCATATATTTCTATCTCAATATATAAAGTCCTAATCACTATCATATATTTGTGTTTTAAAAACATTTATGGACAATCAAGGCACAGATAGATTAAATTACCTGAGTGGAACATATATTTAAAACAATGAATTCCTCATTTAAAATTTCTACTCTATTTCTGCCTCATTTCTACCATGTGAAATATTCAAACTAATGAGAACGTAAGTAGATTCTTTAGTCTGTTCACATTCAAAGCACTGGAAAGAAACACAGTTTTACTGCTATTCATATGTGCCCTCCAATCGAAACATCCATCTCCATGCTTGATTACCGGTAGCCAAGGCTCTTGGCATGCACACTGTGATCCACCTCCATGCCTGATTGCCAGTACCCAGGACTCTTGGCTTGCACACTGTGGAGTTCCAGAACAGATGCTCAGCCATCTTCCTTTGTGTGTGCTGGGACGTGCTGATGATCTCCCATTACACTGCTCTGGGAACACTTTCCCTACCCTAAAAACTACCTTATGTTTTCCCAGCAGTCTCAGAAAAATAAAAAGATGCTGTATACCAGCTCCTGCCAGCTGCTTCCTTTTGCCTCAGGAAATAACCTTGTAGGCAAAATCCACAATGGCCTCAACAAACAGAAGGTGGTTTTTCTTGTGTCAGTGTCTTATCCTGAAACAACTTAAAAAGCTTCTCCCATATGAAGCATAGCTCTTCATACACCAGTTTATAGAGATTCTGCTTTCAAAAACTCTGAAGAAAAGCCAGGAGGCTAAAGGATCCTGCTGGCCGCCAAGCATTAGATTTTTGTTCTCGTCTCATATACACATGTCATCGTATGCAACGCTGGAGTTAACACCACACTTACACTGGGAGTTCAGCTGAGTGCCTGGTGTCAGAGGTGACCACTGCAATAATTTGGTTTGCTTTTATTCAACCTCAGCCACAAAATTTCCTGCAATGATCCTTGTATGAATTCAAAACCTTGTTTTAAACCTGAGGTTTTTTTCTGCATTAGTGCTTCTGAAGCAAAATGTGAGGTGAAAAGTGGAAAGAATGTGATTGGCATGTGGATGGATGTATCTAATGAAAAAAGAATTAAAGTAATTACAAGGTAGTACATATGCAAGGAATCATGTCTGAGTTCACAGCAAAATGTCAGAGGATGATTCTTATCTATAACAATTTTTACAGTACTCTAACTACATTGTGCTTGGAATAAAAGGACTTCTGATTTATAGGAGCATGATCAGGCTCATATCTGAATTGCAATGGAGTTTGTACTCCTAAAACACTTGTTTCTGGAAGATCACATCAGCAGTATACTTAAATTGGAATTTAAGGAATTAATTATCTGCTTATTACAGGTAAGCTTTAGTTTTGCTCCAATGTGGCTGAAATATTAAGCGAGGTGCCCTATTTCTCTTGCTGCCTACCCCCTCTCCCACCTGAATGCCATGCTGATTTATTTCCTGGGTAAAACAGTCTCTCGCCATCTCCCCATTTCCTTTTCTTCTCATTTTATTTTTACAGTTACTTGCACAAAAAGCTATTTACCTCAGTCTTCAACATCTGACCTCAAGCATTTCCATAATATATATACTACATAAATATCTGGAGTTTTCTGAGCTGTATGTTCACCTCATGTTCCCATTCAGTGTGACTGGAAATCTATATTTAACTCTCTTCATTAAGAAGAATTGCCACTCTGCACCAGGGAAAGGTACAGACACATCCAAGAAGCAGCGCCTGGGCAGCTGCCATGATACACTTCCTGCAATAAGGTGGGAGCTTGGATGGGTGACAAAACTCCTGAGCAACAAGGGATGTTACTCACATAGAGCAGTGGCGGAGAGGCATGTTCCCAAGGATGGCATTAGTCAGAATACTTGCAGTGAATAATATCTGCCTTAATGTGCTGTCATCACTCAGGATCCTAAGAAACAGGACAGTGTAATTGTATAGCTGTTAATGAAGGCAGATTTCTTCGCGTTCATCCAGATTTAATTCTGGATTCCATCAAATGAGCATGCTGCCATAGAATTAGCAAATTAAAAGTTCCTGTTCAGATAAAGAGAAAAAATACTTCTCAAAATAATATACTGAACTTCAAATTTAGTACCCTAAACATGAATCTTATTTCACTATCTATAGTTCTCTAATTCAACTTGCTTTAAATTAAGGGGAAAAAAAGTTAGCCTAGTTAACTTTTTTATCATTTAATTTGGGACAGAACTTGTTATTCACAATGCCAGTCTGAAAATGAGTTATTGCTATTATAATTTTTCTAAAGCATCCACTTGCATTAACTTGAAAAATGAAATTATTGTAATATGGATATATAATCAGTTTATTTGACTGTAAGGAACATTGTTCAGTATGCTTTTTGAATTTAGGGATAATAAATTATTTCAAAATTTTGGTTTTAAACATAGCATGTATTAATGGCCTCAAGATATTTTGGTCCTGATGAAGATTAAATATATGTTTACCTGTAAGTACCAAAGCGATCCAGTGAAACCACAGGAATGATGTCCACATACACAGAAAAGTTATTACTTTGGTTAGTAAATCATTCTAGAATAAATTTTTAATTTCAGGGGTTTTTGTTTGCTAAACATGTTTACAAACCGATTCATTTAAATTGACCTGGATTTCCTTATTATCTTGAGCGATTCATATCACATGATGTTTGTGCATTGATTCAATTACCTGCAATGTTGCAACAGCTGAAGAGTGGTAGTTCTTTTTAAATTTATAAATTTATATCCATTTTAAAGACAGAAACCTGTCTCCATTGAAATAAATGGACTTTTTTTTTTAATTGCCTCTGGTTTTTGCTCATTAGCTGTATTTGTATTTCAGTTGAAGAGTTGTGCCTGGGACAGCAGAAAATGGGTACCTTCAGGCCTCCCCATCTTCCCGGCTGCTCTTTGCCTGCCTGTTTCCCTCTCATGCTTTGCTAAACCAGGACATGGCTTAACAATACCCAACTCAACTTACAGGGATGTTGTTATCCATAAGGTGTAAAGTGCATCCTGCATTAGTCTAAATGTCTCGGCCTCTAGATCCATTTTTGCTGGCAAGGGCAGTAAATCTGGTTTTGAGGGCAGTTAAGGGCATTCTGCAGCAGAGACTGGTCAGACTTACCTAACATTGACCATAGTGCTTGGACAACCCAGGGGGACAGAGCAGAGCTGGGAACAGAATCACTATCCCGCCCTCTCCCATTTCCTTGCCCTAGCATTAAAAGGAAATACAATCAAGGGTAGGTCTGGCAACAAGCACATTCTTAATTTTTGAAAGGCTACAGTGTGTGTAATCAGAGATATTTCAAAGCCATGTATCCAAACAATGCTTTGCTGTCCTTAAGCTACTGAAATCATTTGGAAAGAATACTGTGATAGAATAACCAATATATTTGAAAATTAAATACAGAAGTCCTTTGATTTTATTTTTTTTCTCCTGCAATATATTGTAAATGACAAGATTGCTGAAACTCTCTGTATTGCAGCATCTGAGGAGGACTCTAAGGAGACATTCTTTAGTTTGTAAGAGGAATAGGTTACATATGTTTACTGCATCATTTCTCATTCTCACTGTGATTGTTGCCAATGAATGGATTAATGTTGTTCCATTTCACAGCAGCAATGCACCTGTAATTCCCACGTACAAAATGCATTCTTTTTGAATAACTGCTTCCTCCTACTTAGAGAGAGAAAAGTGTTATATTAATAGAAAAAACTTTCTATGTGGTACTATTTTGTTACTGCTTTATGAAACCATAAGCTCACAAGGTAAAGACCAGCAAAAAATCAGATACAAAGATTGAAAGAAAAAACTGATACCTCTTTCTTTGACCGATTTCACACCAGCATCACTGAACGAAACGTGTTGGCTAAATAACAGATAAGAGACTCTCAGGACTAATTCCCCTAATGACAGTTTTCAGCTGATTCTCTTTACGGTCTGTCCATGTAAATGTAAGCTGATTTTAGTCTTCTGTATGCATGTTTTTGGTTTATCCATTACCAGCTATTTATAAATTTAATTTTCAGGGACAGAAATAACAATGACGGAAAACAGCAGTTTGGTAGCTAACTTGTTTTAAAGATTTTATGCTAGCATTAGGGGGTAGTCAACTACTGCCCCCTTGATTCTGCATCTATGCACTTCTGATCTAATTCAAAGTTATAGTACTGGACCAACTTTGCTTAAGATACAGGCAAGCTCTCTCTTCTGTTCAAAATATAGACTGAACTGGGTTTTTTTTTTTCCTCAGGGCATAAAAATTAGTTTTCATTCTTTCTTTGCATTGATCACCTATATCATTCTTGGATCAGGAAAATGCTGTGTAAGTCCTACTCTCAAAAGACACACAATTCAGCATGCTTTTCCCAACTCACTCAGATACTTCAACAGGACCACGGAAAAGTTAGGGTTCTCATGCCAACCCCAATGGATCTACATGGCCAGTTCATACAAGGTCCTGCTGCACTTACAGCCATTCTCAGTTTTCATGCTATAAAAATACCACTCTCATCATCTACAACATAACCTCCACCTTCTTTCAGACATTTAATTTCAGGGAAGTATAGGATCAGCAGGGCATCTCATGTGATTAGGTATGTACTACTTGTGTGTTATATACAGACCACTTAGTACACACTAAGTGTTATGTACATGTGGATATGGCATGCTGCTTTAGAGGACCAGCTTGATGTCATATGGCTGTGAATTAGTTTGAGCCATTTGACTTCAGCAACAGGAATTGCCCCATGGTCCTCTTTTCTTTAGGTGAAATCTCAAGTGATTTAAATATACCTCCTCCTGTGGTTATTTCCAGCACTAGAAACAGCTAGTTAGTGATAAAGAAGCTGATCGCTGAAATCAGTGCGAGGATTCCTATTACATTTTGCAGACCTTAATAAAGGCCCAGATGACCCGTTTATCTGTGAAATTGCTGCTGTCACTAGATGGATGAATTCCTGTACATGAAGGAAGATAGTAATGGTGATGAGTTTGATTTAGGACCGATATATAGTGTCTGCCTTGCTCAAGGAGATTCTGTGGAAAATCCTGTCTGAAAAGATGGAAATGTAGC
Source organism: Phalacrocorax aristotelis (assembly GCF_949628215.1). NCBI lineage: Eukaryota > Metazoa > Chordata > Aves > Suliformes > Phalacrocoracidae > Phalacrocorax > Phalacrocorax aristotelis. The sequence goes on along the minus strand of NC_134280.1, from coordinate 48,648,984 downwards.
CTCTAGATTTCCTTGTACAGAATGAAACGAGATACATAAGCTTTAACACTTTTTAATTAGTTTAAAATGTTAACAGTTTTTACTATTAACTTTCTTCATTTTATTTCCTTACTAAGCTTACTTATGTGCAAATTCTGAAAAGGATAATAAGTAAACAATCAAGTTTATTAAAAGGTTTAGTGGATAAAGGATCATACCATGATTCTTGCAATTTACTGCAAGTAATCGTGTAGTCAAGTGAAATTATTGTACAGAGATTTACAAAACCTGGTGGTGCCAACGGATACGTCACTGTGAGATTCTGTGGAGTAAAATAATGGTTTTCAGAAAGGACCTGCAGTAAGCTCGAATCTGGATTTTTCTCCCCTTTGTCCATAGTTACTGCAGTTCTTTAACCCTTGTAATTTCTTGTAAGGCCAGGTTGTATTTACCAGATACTGTCATGATTTAATACCGGCCCAGCATAAAGTAAAGAAGGCCAGCAGTGCAAGCAAGGGCGTCTTTATTTGCAAAGTGTTTGTCATCAGAGCAGTAGGTAGAAATCCCCAGTTAGCTCTCCAAATTTGATTTAATCTTGCATTTATAAAAAATGAACAAAGACAGGAGAGTTGCACAAAATGCACAGCCTCACAGTACTAAAACCTCACAGTTATTTTTTGTCTTCAAGTCACAAGGTCCTAGTGAGAAGGCTTTATGGCAAGGTTAGAGTGAGAAACTCTGAAGGCATTGTGGTAGATCAAACCAGCCTTCTGACCCCCTGAAAAGGGGACATAAAGCAGCACTCATGCACTGATGGTGTACAGCTGTGTAGTGGGTATGGGGATAGTTTTTCTATATGAATAGAAAATTACTTTTAAAAGACTTTGCAGAAGGGAAACCAGAACAGATCTTGGTATGGCTTCGATCACATAAAGGCAGTTTTTGTCTCTCCCCTCAAAGCTTTCTCTAAGTCCAGTGCCAGCGTGGGGACAAACCTGACAGCCTGGGCTGCAGTCAGCCATGAAGGGCCTGATTTTGCCTTGATACTGGCTCTTTGCTAGCAGAACTTTTTTGACCTCAATTTCATCTTTCTGAATGCAAGTTAAAGAAGAGTGATGTCTGATACCTCTGAAGGAACAGGTTTCTCCCACAAGTCCTTGCACAGGAAACAATTGCACATATAAAGCTACAGCAAACTCTCTGGGAAACCCTTGAAGTTTAACTGGGTGGGAATTGATCTAGAAGAGTTATTCTTGTTACAGAAGGTAGGAAGCAAGCACACAGGTATGTTTAGCATAAACAGTGTCATGACAAGCTAGCAAGGATGTAAAAAAAAGAATTTCCCATATGGGTAAGCAAATAAACAGAACTGACATATGGTGTAATACTATTTCCTAGTGTAAAAAAGGTGGTATCCAGATCCTGCAAGGCCTAATTCCTGCTAGCAGGTCCTGACTCCTTTACCTATTGCAGTATTTCTAATACCCCTATAAATGTGGAGGACTTTATGCATACACGTCATTGAAAGAAAATGAACTTGTACTTAAAATGTAAATTCATCAAGTGCATCACTCCTTTATATCTATGGGTAATAAATACAAATTTATTTATAGATTTATATAAATATAAACACTGCTAACCCAAAACCCCTGCTAAGACTTGATGCCACCTTGCATTCAGTCATTATTCACAGTAGAAATGGTCCTCTGTTTATAGTCCTGATGTGATGAAATACGACTAGCAATAAAGCCAGAAAACCAAACATTGCTTTCTTAAGGATATTTTTCTATTCCTATTGAAAAAATACTCATGTTAGTATATTTATTGTTCATGACAGTATGAAATATGATTTTAGGATGTTCTTTACTATTAAATGATGGAATTTGCTCAATGGGTCTATCAGCAGCAGGACACTGGTGAGTCCTGAATTGGGAAGACCAAAAATAAGTACATGCTGTAGAAAAAGGTGTTTATTGATCATTATGGGATTATTTTCTCTTTGACTTACTGCTACAACTGTGGCTAAAGCTGTATTCTATTTAGATCAGCTCTGAAATGCAGTATTATGAATGTTTATTACTAAGGTTATTATGATGATTATATTTGCATTTACAACTCTTGTGCCTATTGTATAAGCCTCTGGGCATGTTTACCATTGTTCTAAAGACACTTTCTAATATTGAAGTACTAAGAACTGGTAACAGGCTGAAAATAACAATATTAATCAGAAGCAGTCCATAACAGCACTTGACTATTAATCAAATGCTGCACATCTATTCCACAACTGAGTACACTAAAACTCCCCAAACTGAAATGGGTATAGCGGTTTGTCCCCTCCCCTGCCCTGCCCCCATTTCTCTATCATGCTTTTGATTGTAAATCTTATAAGTTCTCTTTTCATCACTACTGAAGATTAATATTTATATATCATAAATATTCTTTACTTCTATGTGATTTGCACCTGTCACTTTCTCCTTTGGGATATCAAAACACTGCATAATGGAGAAGACATTCTCACACAAGGCCACCTTCAGCAGAGGTCTACAGTGTCCTTTCATGCCCTTATTTCATTGATGATTGCATGATTAGAAGGTAGCTTTCATTCAAATAAATTCTATAATAATTACTTTCTGCTGTCTGCCTGAAATGTATTTATTTTTGTTGAAGAAATAACTCTGGAAGTTCAGTACTTTTGCATTGTGCTAACCTTTATGCTAACCTTTTCCTGATAAGGCATTAAAAAGCAAGTTTAGACTGCTTTGGAGCCGTCATTCACATTGACTGCAAAAATTCACATTGATTCCAGTAGAGAGAGAGGAAGAACAGAAGAGAGGCAGATCAGAATTTAAGTGCAGTATTATACAAAGAACTGGCAGAGAGCTTCTCATAAGAAATTAACTTCCAAATTTGTATCTTAAAGTGACTAGCAGCAAGTAAAAAGACGCTTTCGTCTTGCTAAAGCCAAGAATTCGAAGATCAAAAGACAACCCCACAGAAATGAGGCTGATTTCAAGTCATGGCTTGCTTTATTATAATCCCATTTTACTGGCCTTCTGAGATTTCAGTGCCATTTAAATTGTGTTTCCAAGCTTTTCTCTGCAGCTAGAAGCTCTGGACAAAGTACTTTAAAATATAAAAAAACCACAGACACACATAACAGCTCTAGGATGTCGGAATGTAAAGGCAATACCTACAGGCATGACAGCTGGTATGACCAGGAGGCAGGGTGATGAACCTAGATGGCAAGGACCCTGCTCATTTCTCTAGTAGTGGTACCAGTTATGGAAGTAACGGATAGGGAAAACATATTAATGACTTATTTCTGTTTCCAGTAAAGGCTTGCTTCTTGGATTAGGTTTTTAGTGCTACGATCCCTCTAGGTTTAAAAGTTTCAGGTGAATAGCTCTTAGAAGTGGAGAAGCATTCTATATCAACTGCATTCACTCGACTACTTGCACAAAACTTTTTCTGTATGACTCGTGTAACAGCACACTTTCAGCTCTTTTCCTGCAGATACATAATCATGACCGACACTTTCAAAAAAGGTAAGTAAGGTTGTGAGCACGCTCTCATTTCTCAAAAGACTGTTCCTAAGCACTGCCTGAAAATTATGTCTTTGTGTGATCTCACAGCTCATAGCTGCATTTGAAAATGTTGATCTCTGCTGTTAAAAAGACCTTTCTAGTTAATATTCCAGACTCTACTCTTTATCCTTACAAAGGGAAAGGAACAGCTACTAAACATAATAGAAAGGTTCATTCAGAACATGTAAAGAAAATGCACAGGTCTGAAGACTGTTTCTCTCGTTCCATTGGAGGACCTAATTGAACTACAGCAATACAATTAGATCTTCTTTACTTAAACAAGAACTCATAAGTAGTTTAAATAGAAAATGTCATCTGAAGAAATGGTGTAAATATCTGTTTAATCAGCCCTACCAAAAAATAGCCCAATACTCATCCCAGCTCAGCTGGGAGTGTAATGTTTATTAATACCTGACTGTAAAACCAACTGAAATTAGCAAAAGTCAACTCCAAAACTAGATTTCGGATTTTCTCTAGACTGAAGAATTAAGCTATTTAGACCATATACTCCTCTCTAACAATCAGAGCTAACTAATAGTGCAAGAGTTCCACTGGCTGTCATACAGATTTTAAGAACAGCTATTTTCTTCTTTCTATGGAGCGTATATCCAAGGCCAGTGGTATTCTCTTCAGTTTGAGATGCATAGACATACTTCACTTGGTCAGAATCTGCTGCTTCTTCTGTAGGCTGACGTACTAATAAGTAACTTCCAGCAGGTGAAAAAATACTGCAGAGCAATAGTTAGCTTCAGTTGTTTAATGTAAACATTAAATATTTCTCTTTATCACTGTAATTTTCACATTTAAATTTTCAATTCTCTTGTCAAACACAAGGTTGTGTTCATGGTTCCAGCACTGCAAGGAAAAGTTTTACACCCACCTCCTCATGGTTATTATTCTAATGCAATTTAAAACAATCGCATGAAAACATGATTCCTCATATTTAGTGAAACACAAAACGCGGCAAATTAATGTTATCATTGGTGGCTCATGATAATGTTGAGAAATGTCACAAGAATTTTGCTTGGCTTTATAGCTTGTAAAAAACATTGTGTACCCTGCAGAGATTATAATTTTCAAGGAGCAAACAGGTTTTACATGCTTACCCATACCTCCACCCCAGCGCAAGATTGAAGAGCACCCAACATGTACACCTTTTTATTTTAGACCATTCATCCACCATACTGCACAGAACAGCTGGTCTAGCACAGGTAAAAGAATACAATCATTTTCCATTACTGACTACTACGAATTACCACCCAGATTAAAGGGAGTAGGGGAAAAGCAACTGAATGTTCCCTTAACTTTCTCAACCGGTATTACATATTTTAAACTCTATTATTTAAGGTGGGTTTTTCTGTTTCCATAGAAATCCAGCCACAGTTAAGAGAAGGATGGATGACAGAAGTGTAATTATGCAAACTTGTTATGGGTTAAGGTTAGCAGACAGAGGGAAGGAAGAAGGAAGGATGAGAGAGGGGAGCAGTCATGGTGCAAGCACAGAGGCATTTGGTGAGGGATCGATCACGTGACAAGAGACAGAACTGATTTATTTCACTTGGGTAACACCTAGGAACTATCCATTTGTTTCCTAGGTTGTGAATCCAAATTGCAGTCCATGTAAATTGCCTATTACAATATGACAGAGGTTAGAAAATGAATGCAGGGAAAGACTGACCTACTATTTTCATTCTCAGTCATGATCATCCTAAACTTTACTGCCAGCAGGGCCCAAAGCACAATCAGCTCAATCATTGTTATTTCAGACTAGTCAGCTTCTTTTCTACTGAAGTGAATCACATAAATACAAAAAGGTTTTGCTCCTCACCTGTCAACTAATAGTTCCCACACAGTGTTCCCTGGTCTTTCATTTTTAAAGGCAGTTCAAATTAGAAACATGGCTTAGTTCTTGAATGGCAGTAAAACTGAAGGTGAAAAGCCAAGATAATCAACTATATTCCAAGAAACCATATCTTCTGGAAGGTGTATGCTCTCCGTGTAATTGCTAATGCTGTTTAGGTTTAACTATTGGAAATCCACAAAAAATTAGAGACCCAAGGTAAATGTTGGACTTGTGGTAATGAGATATTTGAAATATGATCTTATTGGGAGAAAAAAAGACTCAGAATACAGTATTTGTGGCAGAAGAGTTGAATGCTGAGTAATGAAGAGAGAGGAGAGGAGAGGAGAGGAGAGGAGAGGAGAGGAGAGGAAAGGAGAGGAGAGGAGAGGAGAGGAGAGGAGAGGAGAGGAGAGGAGAGGAGAGGAGAGGAGAGGAGAGGAGAGGAGAGGAGAGGAGAGGAGAGGAGAGGAGAGGAGAGGAGAGGAGAGGAGAGGAGAGGAGAGGAGAGAGAGGAGGAGAGGAGAGGAGAGGAGGAGAGGAGAGGAGGGAGAGGAGAGGAGGGGAGAGGAGGGGAGAGGAGGGAGAGAGGGGAGGGGAGGGGAGGGGAGGGGAGGGGAGGGGAGGGAAGGGGAGGGGAGGGAGGGGAGGGGAGGGGAGGGGAGGAGGAGGAGAGGAGAGGAGAGGAGAGGAGAGGAGAGGAGAGGAGAGGAGAGGAGAGGAGAGGAGAGGAGAGGAGAGGAGAGGAGAGGAGAGGAGAGGAGAGGAGAGGAGAGGAGAGGAGAGGAGAGGAGAGGAGAGGAGAGGAGAGGAGAGGAGAGGAGAGGAGAGGAGAGGAGAGGAGAGGAGAGGAGAGGAGAGGAGAGGAGAGGAGAGGAGGGGAGGGGAGGGGAGAGGAGGGGAGGGGAGGGGAGGGGAGGGGAGGGGAGGGGAGGGGAGGGGAGGGGAGGGGAGGGGAGGGGAGGGGAGGGGAGGGGGAGGGGAGGAGAGGAGAGGAGAGGAGAGGAGAGGAGAGGAGAGGAGAGGAGAGGAGAGGAGAGGAGAGGAGAGGAGAGGAGAGGAGAGGAGAGGAGAGGAGAGGAGAGGAGAGGAGAGGAGAGGAGAGGAGAGGAGAGGAGAGGAGAGGAGAGGAGAGGAGAGGAGAGGAGAGGAGAGGAGAGGAGAGGAGAGAAAAAACAACCCTGTAAAAGCAGCATGCTAAAATCAGCACAAAACTTCCATTTGCATGGAAAAAAAAAAACCCAGCCACTACCAATCTGCAGTCCCATGGAACACTCCAGGTAGATTGCTGAAGTGCTGGCACACTGAAGTGACTCAGATAAACTATAGGGATTCAATTTCCTCTGTTATGTGATACAAACCATTGCTGTTTTTCCAAAGAAGGTGTGGAGTAACAGCCACATAAAACACAGTTAATAAGAATGAGCATGAATTATACCTATACACTGGAAGGCAGAGTTTTGCTAGTGCTGTTCACTGGGCACTTTTTCAGAGTTTGCATCGCTGTACAATCCCACTAGTGAACCACTGATCTGACCTCTTTTTGACTGAATGACCTATCATATCCATTTATGCCCTCCCCCCCAACATTTGAGCATTTAAATATACTACTGGGTGCTTTTTTAACCAGGGCAAATGTTTTATAAATTCTGTTTTATGACTTAATCACCCTTATACATAAGCTATGTTAGTTTGTATCATTGCAATATTTAAGCGATAGAATAAAGTTCAAAACTTTATTGGAGTATATCTAGAATAAGAACACTGAAATTTGTTTCACATTTTAGATAGAATGAGCCCAGACAAAGTATCTTGATTTATATTGCTATTACTGGAAGCAGTATTTGGCTCAGCGTCTCCGGACAGCACTAAATTTAAACATGAGAGCAGCATGTATGGCATTACCAATGGATACAGCCTCAGTAGACAAATTAAAATCTGGAAAGTTAAGTGACTAGGAAAAAACAGTACACAGATAAAAATGCTTCACTTTGTGCTGGTTTTTAGCTGGGATAGAATTAATTTTCTTCGTAGTTGCTAGTATAGTGCTGTGTTTTGGATTTAGGATGAGAACAATGTTGATAACACAGGGATGTTTTAGTTACTGCTGAGCAGGGCTTACACAGAGCCAAGGCCTTTTCTGCCTCTCAACCCACCCCACCAGCAAGTGGGCTGGGGGTGCACAAGAAGCTGGGAGGGGACACAGCTGGGACAGCTGACCCAAACTGACCCAAGGGGTATTCCATACCATATTCCATTCCATACCATATTCTCAGCATATAAAGCTGGAGGAAGAAGAAGGAAGTGAGGGACATTTGGAGTGATGGCGTTTGTCTTCCCAAGTAACCATTACACGTGATGGAGCCCTGCTTTCCTGGAGATGGCTGAGCACCTGCCTTTGATGGGAAGCAGAGAATTAATTCCTTGTTTTGCTTTGCTTGTGTGCACAGCTTTTGCTTTACTTATTAAACTGTCTTTATCTCAACCCGTGAGTTTTCTCACTTTTTCTCTTCTGTTTTTGCCCCCCATCTCACCAAGGGGGAGTGAGCAAGCAGCTATGTGGGGCTTGGTGGCTGACTGGGGTTAAACCACAACAATTTCCACTCATTATTTCTTTCTTACAGCTTTCAGCAGGGAAAAATAAGCCTATAAAGACTCAGGTTGAACAACATCTTCATGAAACCATCCATCATAACTAAATCTCAGAGATGCAGTACAATATAGAAGGCTAAATTATATGTAATAACCCATTTCAAATGCTATACATGTAATACAATCAATAGCCTATTACTTTAGTCTTAACCCCAAACCAAAGTAACAGAATTAACAGATCACAATCTCCAAGCCAAGTCCAAAGAAAGCAAAGAGTGGACTAAAATTTGCACAGTACAAGCAATGATCCAGAACACCGTAAAGGATTGCGTTGCCTTGAAATCATTAGGACAATGAAATTCTAAAGTTTTGCTTTTAGTGGAATATATTCTTGAGAGCTATAACTGCTATACTGCTAAGTTGTGGTTTATGATAGATAACTTACCATCATTAGATTTATTTCTCAGCTATAAATACCAAGGATAAAATATTTATTATTTGCAAATATATAGTTCTTGTAATTAATGTAGCAAGCATGAGTAACAGCAGTAATGGTACCTCACCAACATTTATTACATTTCATGTAACACCGGCCCTGAGGGTGGCGCTGGTTATCAGAATGAGATTTGGACAGAACTGTTCCAAATTCCCTCATTCTTAATCTCTTACCAATTAAACAGCAAGTTCCAGCTGATGTCTGTTGTTTCAAAAGTTAGCACCCAGATGCCAAAATGCTGTTTATTTTTCATTTTTGTGGAACACACCTGCATGGGTGATTTAAAAAAACACCCAACAAAACAACAACAACAAAAACCAAACCAAACAAAAAAAAAAAAGGAAAACAAAACACTTACAGTATGGTCTGAGGCAGCTGGGATTCTTGTTACTGTGGTGATCATCAGCTGAAGTATGGTCATTTCATTCTGTTACCCTTTATTCTTTCAGAACAGGCTTTCATGCCACATGTCAGATAAATACCATCAGAGACAGGATTCAATTTTTCTTTGCCTGAATGATATGGCTCATCCTCATATACCATCAAATGGTCCATGCACAGATATCAACACCTCTCTCTTCTTTCATTTACAAAGCATTGTTCACTGTGGAAACAGACAGGTCTCATTTATTGACAGAAAGTGGGCAGTAATCCTAACCAGGGAAAGGTCAAAGTAGTCCCTTGGTGCTCTGAACAACATAAAGAACATAAGAAGACACCTGCAGGAGTTGACTGATGATGTTTGGTTGATCTTTCAGAATCAACAAAATAATATAAAGGAAATCAGGATGATTTTTGGTCCAAGTACAAATAGGTGACTGCATGTTAAACAACCAGCACACCGATTCATCTGTCTCCAACTAATTCAACTAATATTGAGCGAGTATATAGGTGAAACCTACACTTACCAGATTTGACTGAATACTGTAAATAACTTAGCTGTCATGCCTATTTATAAAAATTAATGAGTATACGGTGTCTCCAGCTGTTATATACTTTATGAATACACGAATGAATATGTATGTACCCTATTTGTTATGGATATTGAAACACTTGTATGCAAACACTGCGAAGTAAGGTTTAAGGGAAATTTAGTACATACATTTAGGAGTATTTGCTCCAGAAACCTAGTTCCAGTAATTATACACATTCAAACTGCAAAAAGAAACATATGCTGTGACCTTCTGATATAGGTCCAGTGAACACTGCTTAAACTTCAAATGCCAAAATGCTTGACTGACCTACTTACAAGCAAACTGCAGCACAGGAATTAGCTATATAAATTACATTTTTCAACAAATTCTAAATGGAAGGAAGTCATGCTCAGTTTGTTGAGAAATGCCAGATAGCTACAAAGAGCTGAAAGTGAAAAATAAACATATTTGCTAATGATTGTTTTCCGAAATCAACATCTTCCACTGACAAATGTCTTGCAGCTTTTTTGGAGGGGGTTCTAGCTGCCTACAGATGACAGGACTCAAAAATCAGATTTCATCCATACAGATACACTTAAGTTAATATTCTTTGGTTGTTATATCTGAGTATAAATTTAGACTGAATGTGGATTTCTCCTAGACGTATATAACACAAAAAGCTGTATTTGTTTGAGGTGGATTAGGTATATGGAAACAGAGGGTATGGACTATAATACCAGCAAATTTGAGGAAGATATGGGAGTTCTATCTGGTATATTTTGTAGAGTTCCTGATAATTTGTTTCCACCTGTTCTTAGTACTAATCATTTGCTCTTTTTTTATGCTAGCAAAAAAAAAAAAAGCAAGTGCCACAACACTGCAAGACAGTGATGGTTTTTTACTGCTTCAATGGCTGGTTTTCTGGGAAAGAGTTGTGTCCCCTGCCTTGCACTGATGTCTGCCTCCCTGAAAAATGAGGAGATTGAAGCATACACACTGGCAGCAAACAGATTAGGAAAGAAAGATCTTGTGATTCTGTGAGAGGTTAGGGGTCAAATTGCTCAGCACTGGTAAGCAGTGTAGCAGGAGATCCTAAATGAAATGTAGGAGAGCGTTTTTGTTTCCAACATAGACTCTCTTGATCTTGAACAAACGCAATAATCTCTCTGGGCTAGGCTGAGTCAACAAATCAATCCACATTTCCTCATGGGAGGCTGTGTTTGAAACAGCTGCATTATGAGAAGTCTTTCTTCTCACCTGGGAAAGTTGCCCCTTCGATAGTTCTAAAGGGCCTGTGCTGTGGTACCTTGGAAGGGGGAAAGAAATGACCCTGCATATTTACTTCAACAATAAAGTGTTAAAGCAGCTTTACCTATACCTCAAATCCCAATCCAGACAACATTAGAGACTCTTTGCTGTTGCCTGGCTTTGCAAAGTCGTAAGTTTAGTCACTTTCATTTTTCCATTTACAGCATGGAGTTAATAGCACCTATCCACTCCTTGAGAAGTTCTTTTTAAACTAAATTAACTTTTGGAAGACATCAATCATTTTACAAGCCAGTACACATAGAGAGATGCAAAGTATCACTGTCAATACCTCCACCTCTACAACAAAGTCCAGAATCTTGAGATGAGACATGTGGGTACCCTACAGTTATGTACTGTTTCACTCAGTCTCTCCTTTTAGCAGCTGTGATGCTGTAACCATGAAGCTCTCAGTTTGTAGATAGATACACTAAGTCAGCTGGTCCAACAAAAAATAATGCCTCTTCCTAAAAATGCTGTGTAGCTTATAAAACTTATAAAAACTTATAAACTTATATAACTTATATAACTTATATATAATATAACTTTTATATAACTTATGTAAGTTATATAAGTTATATATAATATATATAACTTATATATAACTTATATAACTTATAAACTTATATAAAATTTATAAAGCTTATAAAAGCTTATAGTTATAAAACTGCCTTTTAAAACAAAACTAAAAAATGCCCTACTATATTTCATATGTCTCCAAGAAAATATACTGGTGTTAGTTCAAGCTATTCAAACAGAAAAAAGTATCGGTCCATAATCTGGTCAGTAGGCACATCTATGACAAACAGAATATTATTAGTGGGCTGATATCAGATTCAGGTTGATATAAATTTGAAGGTATATGTTTAACAGAGTATTCCTGATAGCTTGTAGACATCTTTAAAACAAGCTTTAGGAGCTAAACCCCTGTTTTTCCTAGTGGTTTATGTGAGTACATTTCAGATTATTAGCTTGGCTACATCGGTGTAACAACAGTGTGATGACCTGACTAATTCATCTGAAGTTCAGGGTCTGCTTTAGTAACTAATCAGAATTATCAAATGTTGCCAAACTTGTTTTCTTTCCTTTTTTTTTTTGGTCAAAAAAAGAAGAACCAACAAGATCAGTCTATAACAGTTAGCCAATTAAAATATCTAAAAATAAAGTGTAAGTTAATTTCACTACATATGGAAATCAACAAAGGAAGAAGTTATTAGAAATTAGAAGTTATCAGAAATTACAAGGAATTGGATTACTTGGATTACTTCTGTTACCTTTGAGAAGTAGGCACATGCAAGACACAGTGTACAACAGCTATTATGATATTTTCACGGAAAAAAGCTGGTGTTATTTTTACGTTCCAAATAATATTGTATTTTTTTCTTATAAAATCCTCTTATGAGAAAATACCATCAATGTAAACATCACAAACCTAGATGTAATATATTAAAAAAACCAAAAAAGATTGGTGATGTTCTTTTGCTTTATACTCTCTGGAAGTAGTCCTGAATAGAAGCACAATATAGTCCAGCACATTTTGCCAGATTCTTCCTCTTATGGCTCAGTACTTCACAAAATAAACCCTGCTTTCCTGTGCAGTGAGTGGGAGGTTTCCCATTACTTTTCATGCAGAATTTCAGGTTGCTATTACTTGGCAGTGTGATAGGAATCCATGTAACTGTTACTATATCAAGTAAAATAAACAAATTGTGCTCCATGTTACCGTGTTGTACTGTTCCATGCATGAAAGGACGACGATGGGGTACCAAGTACTCAAAGAAATGTCACAATTTTCCAAAAGTTTAGTGCATTTTAATGTAGTTATTGTTTCATCTGTGCATTTACATTGGGAGATGCAGTGTTTGCTGTTTGTTCTTTAGCACATGTTCACCTGTTTGAAATGTTTCAGTCATACAGCTGGAGAGGCAAATTAACCAATCACATAGCAAACAGTCAAAGTGAATGGTTCACAAGTATCCCACAGGTTGACATTTGTTCATGCAAATTCCTGGAAGAATACTTATGAAAAACAAATATATTAGCAGAAATCTGAGTCAGATGATAGAACTGTGTTGACCAGTGAACATCACAAAAGCTCTATCCCTAGTTTGTTAATGCTGATATTGCTTTTGTTCTCTACCGCGAAGATGAGTCACTCTTGACTGAGCTGCTGACAGAATTGGTTTTAATGTTTAATTTTTCTTGCTAGAGAGAAAACTTTGTTTAGCTGTGAACACCCTCAGCTGACCAGATGGACATAATACTTGCACATATATGTGAAGATTACCTTATAAAAGGACAGCAATGAGCTTTGAAACAAATTCTGAATATTACATTATATTATTTCTGAGACAAAACAAAAGCTAATGATCCTCAGTTAAAAAAAATATGAGGAAAGTGAGGCACAGAGGGTTAAGCAATTTATTTGTATGTCAGAACAGGCAAAAGTGCTCAGATTGCTGTTCCAATGGCAACATCATAAACAATCCCTTTTACTTCCAGGTCACTAAGTAACTTATTTCCTATTAGTGTCACGCACGTCTTTGCACACTAGGGGACAGTTACCAGGTTTATCAGGTATAACCTTACGCCCTTTTTTTTTCTTTCTTTTTTTTTTTTAAACTATAGCTTTGGGTACACATAAATCTGAAATTTTAATCATAGCCTTTGCACTGACTCATGACAAAATAGCAGATCCTTTGGCCTGAAGTACACAGTGCCTAACACAGGCTCACGCATTTGGGAAGTATGTTTGCTTTCATGTTTTCCTTTTTTACTGACTATAGCTATTATAGCTGGAGTGACTCAATTTTTTCATCCTTGCTTACCCATATCTACTGCTATCGTCCAATTACCTCAGGACGACCCTCTACACTAATAATAATTGAAGATGAAAGAAACTGAAAGGAGGAAAAAAAAACATCAAAAACCACCTCCTTTCTTTCCTCTATGTAAAATGCTTCTGTTATTTCTCCCTGTAATCAATCTATATGATCAACATGGGCTTTGAACAGTACAAACTAAATTTTCAAAAGTATTTCAATAATATAAACAATACGATAAATATAATGTAATAAAACACTTTTCAAACTCTTTATGTATAGTTGACCTTGAGTTCTTTAAAAAGTTGACTCAATTTCAGACCATACTTCGATTACATATTAGAATAACACACAATCTTTATGACAAATAGATTAACAGCTTGAAAATACAACGGTAAAAAACCAAACCTTTTATATGTTGATAATGTGGTCCTGACCTTGCACTTTTGACAATGTTTACCAATGACTTTTCAGCAAGTCTAGAACAGCATTGGTGAAATTTGGAGGTAACTCACAGAACAGGCACAGATATTTATGCACAGAAAGGCTTCAAGGTATCATCATGGGAGTGATTAAAGAACTGGGAACCATGACTTTCCATAAAAGACAAGAGACCTAAATGTATTTATCTCCCACAAAAAAACCCCTCTGCTTCAGTTATTTTAAAAATACTAATATGGGCAACATTTGGAAAAGTATGGAAGCTAATCAACAGCCTAGTAAACAAAAAAATATATTTATAGCTGAAATGTGAAGCTGCACATAATGAGACTACGATAGACTGGACAAAGTGCATATTACCTACGTTGCAGAATATTTGCTACTGGAACACAGAAAACACTGCAGTAGTTATTATATCACTGATGCAGGGTTTAAAAATAAGTTCTGTCATTTTTTTCCTAACTATTACACTGTAACTTGAACGGGATTTAATTCAAGGAAGTTCTACAGTCTGTATCACACAACCCAGTGAACACTGTGGTCCTATTTGACTTTTCATCTGGGAATCTGGGTAATATCAGGACACCATCTATCTTTGCACAGGACTGAGCAACCAGCCATCAGAAAAGCCTCACCCTAGGCAGTTTGCCTAGTGCTTTGGCTGTGAGTTTTCTTTGCTCATGCTAGGCTGCTGCTTTTTTCTCAATTTGTAACTCCCACAAATCTGTCTTGGAGTACATTTGTGTGAAGACTGCTGCTTCTACCCAAGTGCTTTTGATGAGTGATGAAGAGGGCTGTGCTGTTTGCACTGTTGCTATGTGCAAAGTTTTGTGCTTCAGTCCATTTATGTGGAATCTGTCCCACATTCCTCTCTGATTTTTTTAAAAATATTTTAGTATAGAACTTTATTTCATTTTGAACTTTCATGTTGCTTACTGGGCCTCTTCATGTCAAGCTAAAAAAATGCAGGGAAAGGAAGAAATCTTGCTTTGATTTGTCCTTTTGAGAAAACGGTTTCGCTCCTCATAAAGGAAAGGGACATCTCAAAGCCCAAGGATCTCAAAATCCCATGGAAGACACATATTGGCAGCCTTCCCTCCAGGTAGGAGAGCTCCACGTGAAGCCATGCATACACACAGTCTCTCTCATTACTGGCTGAATATGACTCATCTCTTCAAAGAAAAAGACAAGGGATTTTACTGTTTGGGAACAGAGTTAAAGATGTGAATATAAGTATCTGTTTATCACATAAAGAGTGCAGAATAGATACTGATGGCAATTTGGTGTAAATCTGAAGTAACTTTATGGAAATTCAGATCAGGCTATACCCTCAAACTCAAAATGAAACTGTTTGTCAGAGAAATTATTTCATTGACAATGAGGCCCTGAAAATAGAGAGAAATTGTAATGCTATCAGATTTTTTTGACAGAACCAACTTGAGCTTGTTTTGGCTTTTTGAAATAGAGCATAATAATTACATTCATAGGAGCTGGCTGAGACTGGGCAGCTAATTCACAGGTGGAAGGAACATCTGACTAAATCCCTTTTAGCAGAGAAGCCGCCAGTGCACGCACCTGGCATTTTGTTGGAGTCATTTCCATCTGCCAAAAGCATTGTTGCAAAATGATGGGGAAAAATAAACAAGGAACAGGCATGCTGGAATTTTAACTAAAACACGAGTTTCAGTTAAACACGCCTGAGTTTGGGAAAGACTAGGGGTAGCACTAGAGGGCCCAGTGCCTTCCCACCTGCAAAACAGGGGAAAAGGAAGATTTTTGGGGGGCTTCATCTATGTTTCTCTTGTTTTTATAATATTTGTTATTTGGTTTTCAGTGGTCATGAGGACCATATTGTTGGACTAAACCTCCAGTCTTTGGGGATTTTAAAAATGCAAACAGAATTCTGGGTCTTGTTCCAAGGAGATAATATACAGTGGTTTGTAAACATTTGCAAATTATGTCAAGCTCTTGTTAATAATATTTAAGAGCTGACAAGTTTCAGCTTACAGGCTGCGTTCACAAATGAGGCATGTCACTTCTGGATAAGTATGGTGTAGCACGACTTGCTGGTCTTACTAACTTTTGTAATTAAATGTCCAGAATGTAACTTGAGTGCTCAGGAACTAAAGGTGAGAGTGTGCAATGAGGACTGACCAAGTGGAGAATACAAGAAAGACCACAGCTCCTTCACAGTATAAACCTACATAATTTGCTACAATGACTTCTTTTCCAGGTATCCACTAATTTTTTTTTTTCTACTTAAAAATTACAATAGAAATAACACATATTATAACCCAAAATAAGTGTAAAAGAGAACTGGGTCCTCTGGGCTTGATCCATATTGAATCTCCTAAAAATCTCACAAAATCTTTACAGGCTTAGAATGGCCAACATGGCTCATTGCCACCCCAGAAGGTTTCTGTATATGGGGCATGCCAGACAGATTCTTGGTCCCTGTCCTGTTGGGTCATTCTTCACGCTCCATGTATTTCTGACTCCTAAAACAAGCTGTTGACAGCCAAAAGCAGCCACTGTGCCTAATTCCTTAGTGCCTTTGCCAAACTCATTGCTGGCAAGAGGTGAATCCAGCTCTGAGCCTATAAGCTAAAGCAAAATGCTATAACTTACACCAATTTGCTGCATCTCTGTCTGCTGCATGCCTTGTGTATTTTATATTTCATCCCATTCTGCCTCCTTATTTTGTATTGCACTTCTCTGCATGTGGAAGGCAGTTATTTGTCACTAGTAAAAACACGTCTCAGAGAAGGTTTTGTATCATTCTTCTTTCCAAGCCCCTCCTCAAAGAGGAAAGACAGAGCCTTCCAGCTTCTTGCATTTGAAGAGGAAGATATTTTGCCTTCCTTTTACAGAAGAGGAAGAGAGAGCAGAGGAGGTCTAAGCTACTGAAACCTACTGTATGCAGCAAACACTTGCTCTCTTTCCTCTTCCCTCCTTTAAAAGGCATTGCAAGACTTGATTGCTAACTGGAAAATCTCCTCCTTTTTGTGGAAAAAAGTAGACTATATCCTTGTATATCTAGACATACAAGCTCCTGATTTGAGCAGCACTTGGAACTGGAGAGAAAAAATTATCCTAAACTTCATTTAAAAGAGCAATAAAGAAGGTATTTCTAGGGACATCAGCTGTAGGTCCCTGCAGGAGGTAGTGTTAGTTGAAATTCATATGAATGAAATTCATTTCATAGGCAGTGTATACCCTGACATTCTATCAAGGATAAAGCAACTCCCCGGACAAGTATCTAGTAACAGTTTTTGTGTAGAAAGAGGCAATTGTGGTTTCATTATATTTCCCAACTTTGGCCTGAGTAATTTACAAAAGAACTCTCTACCGAAATACGTTCCCAAAAAGATTGGCCCTGATTCAGCTTCCTTTATTTCCTCTGTATAACACCAGTTTGTTTAATGCATGCAGTGAAAAAGTACATGAAAAACAATTTTCCTTGTTGCACAAAATAAAATGAAACGCAGGCATGTCACAGCCTTGAAACCTTTCTTCATGGACTGAATAAAGGATTGGCAGATATGAAGGTGGACGTTTTTTAAAACTTGTATTTCTGTTCATGTTCCTTTGACCTATGGTTGTGTTCTGCGTATATAAAAGCAGAATGATGAAATGGCTGAAGGTACTGAATACAGTTTGGACCATTACTTAAGAAATACATTTCAGTCAATTCTGACTGGGGAACTATGTCTGAAGCCATAGATGGTTATAGAAGCCAGTGTCCTGAACCATGCAAAGAGATCATTCAAGTGCCAGACATTCTCTGTCCCTTGTCAGTGCTTTGCCATGGGAACCAATACTCTAACATCTTCTGTATTAAAGCCAGTAAGATCCTTCAATTTATGATCACATCCTCTCTCTCTGTGAGGAGATGCACATTTTTTCCCATTTTGCATTTTCTCCCCTTTGCTTTTCTTTAAAAAGGCAAATGGAAAAGAAAATGAGCAATACATTTTCATGCAAAGATGACTTTTGTTTTGTAAGCATTCATCTGTTCCAGCTGCTTATTCCTCACTCAGAGTCATAATCCTCTGTTTGCCACATCACAATTAGCAGTAGAGAAGTCTGGGATTCACATTCAGAGGATTAAGACTTTCAGAAAGGAAAAGGCAGCAGGAGTGAGTGAAGTATGCAACATAAATCCTGTCTTCATGCAAATATATTTAGCAATAAAGCAAAGTTTCACACATTAAAAGAAGAAGAAAAATAGATTTGCAGTATTCTCTAAGACATCAAGTGAATAGAATGGTCCAGATCCCACTGAAAGTTAGACTCATAACTCTCTTCAGATTTTTAAAAAAGTGCATACAAAATATTTTTCAAGTTTTTCAAAAGTTCTATAACTTCTGACAAAACACAATTAATTTCTTCAACAGCTACTGTAACACAGAGAACCAGCCAGGCACAAGCTCGGTGGCAAGAAATATCCAGAAATTTACTGGCAAAACTAATCAGTTAAAGTAGGTGGTATTCCTACACCCAAACCCCGTGATTATTCTCTACTTCAGTGATTTCAGTGATAAACAGAAGTGCCAAAGTAGAGTGCTTTTTTGCCAGCTGAATTAGCGACATAGACCTAGCCCTTGAGTAATGACAGACCCAACCCACTTGCCGTTTTGATGACCTCAGTTGGGAAACACATTTCAACAGATACACTCGTGTGAAGATGAAAAAGAAGTGATCTGGTGCTAAATGTATTTAAGACAAAATTGTAAATTCTATTGATCTTGGGCAAAAGTTGATGAGTAGGAAAAATGTTTTCCTGCAGCTCATACATTCATCATAGCAGACCAAGGGTTTGGAACAAGAAAGAGTAATCATTCTGGTCCTTCTAAGGTTCTATTTTTGTTCTTGCAAGCAGTCTTCAAAATTTTCTGTAAACACTGCCTTCTTACTTGAAGTCCTGTTCCTGAGCTGAGGAAGAGATAATTTCTCATCTTAAAAATCTCAAATTGTAATTCTGATAGTACCCCTCTCTCTCGGTGTCATGGTGAAGGAGAATAGGAACAGAATTGTTCAGTGCAGTGCAGGGCAGGGGACACAGCTCACAAAGAAGAGGACATACCCACTCCTTTACCCATCTCCTTCCTCCTCCTCTAGGACTTTATGTCTTCTGCTCCTAAACTAGCTATTGGTAACCTCCACGTAACATGTAAGTAAAAAGTGGCACCTTATTAGGCAGTTTCTGTTCCACACAACCATATAAGTACATTACAGGGCTTAACTGTCACCTCTCTTGCCTGTCAAAAAGAGTACTTGATGGCAGTGATACTTGTAATCAAGTCCAGAATTAAGACCCACATCATCCCATGTTAGTCTTTTTCTACACTCAGTATCTATTTATCTTTTTCCAATGAGTTATTTTAAGGTAAATACACATTTATAGAATAAGATATAGCAGTTAAGCTAAAGTTCCTTCCATCCCTGACATCATCTGTATTAGCTCCGGTGATATTCTGTTATTAACATTGAAAGAGTAAAACTCTGTCTACCCTTCCATAGTAGATAGAGTAGCACCTCACTCCGAAGATTATATGGAGGAAAAGTTGCCCCATATTTCTTCCGCTACAAAACATGCAAAAAATTTACACCATTTACTATAATTACTGTGGCTGGATTCACATTATAAAGAAAAATAGCATCAGATAAACTATTTGAAGGGATTTCTTGCTCACCATAATCTGCAGTGAAATTCTATTCTTAAAAGCAAGTAACATTTTACTCTGAAAATTTCTCCCTTCATCACTGCTGAAATGCAAGTGGATTCCCCTCTGAAACACTCTGATGTTACTTTTACTGTTACTCACATGAATGAGAACTGCACAGAATCACAGAATGGCAGGGGTTGGAAGGGACCTCTGGAGATCATCTCATCCAACCCCCCTGCTTGAGCAGGCACACCCAGAGCAGGGGGCACAAGAACGCATCCAGGTGGGATTTGAATGTCTCCAGGGAAGGAGACTCCACAACCTCCCTGGGCAGCCTGTGCCACTGCTCTGGCACCCTCACAGGAAAGAAGCTTTTTCTCATATTTAATTGGAACTTCCTGTGTTTCAACTTGTGCCCATTGCCCCTTGTCCTGTCATTGGGTACCTCTGAAAAGAATCTGACCCCATCTTCTTGAAACCTGCCCTTCAGATATTTATAAGTATTATAAGATGCCCCCTCAGTCTTCTCTTCTCCAGGCTAAACATACTCAAGTCTCTCAGCCTTTCCTCATAAGGGAGATGCTCCTGTCCCCTAATCATCTTTGCAGCTCTGCGCTGGACTCTTTCCCGTAGTTCTCTGTCCTTCTTGAACTGGGGAGCCCAAAACTGGATACAGTACTCCAAATATGGTCTCACTAGGGCAGAGTAGAGGGGCAGGATAACCTCTCTCAATCTGCTGGCCACACTCCTTTTAATGCACCGCAGGAGACCGTTGGCCTTCTTGGCCACAAGGACATGTTGCTGGCTCAGGGTCAGCTTCTTGTCCACCAGCACTCCCAGGTCCTTCTCAACAGAGCTGCTTTCCAGTAGTTCAGCCCCCAACCTGTACTGGTGTGTGGGGTTGTTCCTCCCCAGGTGCAGGACCTTGCACTTGCTCTTGCTGAATTTCATGAGGTTCCCCCCAGCCCAGCTCTCCAGCCTGTCCAGGTCTCGTTGGATGGCAGCACAGCCTTCTGGCGTATCAGCCACTCCTCCCAGTTTTCTACCATCAGCAAACTCGCATGAGTCAAATGTATAATTACTCAGAATAATTTCACATGTACACAGAGCTGTATGTCAGCAAAATGCAACCACACTGTCATTAACAGCAAAAAATTAGATCTGAACTTTTAAAAACCAGTTTATTTCTTTAAACAAATCAAGCTTTGTATATATTGTTAATTTAAACCAAAATTCTCATGCTTTACTGCTGAGTTTATTGAGAAAGTTTGTTAGCATATACTCAGAAATGGATGTTAACAACAAAGAAATAGATGAGGCAGATCAGTAATCCTTCAATCAATAAGCATTAAGAATGAGCTTCATCTAATCACCCATTTTATTCCTTCACAACTCCAAAAGATAAATTGGTGAGGTATTGTGTTTTCTGCAAGTTAGAAGGGCACCTGACTTAAATTAGCTACCTATTTAAATGCCTCAGAGAGTAAAATAGACATCCAAACAGCAGAATTACTTGTGCTTACAGGTAGGAGATGACATGTTTTAGATTCAAAATAAGACTGCATTTCAAAACTATTTTAAAGTCACATTTGAACCTCTCTAAATGACTGCAACACTCCAAATAGCTTTTGGTCCACTAGCTTGAGCTGATATTTACATACAATGTATGGGTAACAGTAAAGCTTTCATCAGATGGATATGAGAAATAACATTTTTCAGGGTTTATTTTTCAGTGGAAGACATAATATGGATGCTTCAGAAGAGATACCTGCTTGTCACAACAACCAATATAGTACCCTAAAAGGTCCACCTACACCAGTGGGGGCTCTCTTAAGGTCTCAGTGGAGCAAGGAAACACAATTCTTTTTAAAACACGGATAAACTGAAAAAAACCCAAAGATGCTGGAAGTAATACAGCATGTCTAGTCATACTACTAAAATAAATTTTTAAACAAAACTCAAACTCCAACAGAAACTGTCCAGCTTCAAATAGATACGTCAAGAGAATAGATGGTTGCAGATCAGTTTTCCCAGGATGAAATTCAAAAGGTGAGTCAAAAGAAAACAAAGAAAAAGAAATAATAACAGAAGAACTGTATAGAAGAACCTGTTGGAAATGCTAGTTGGAATGGTAATTCACTAAATCAAACTAGGGCTAACTAATTGCAATTGCAATTGCAAGCCTGAAGTGATCTCCACAATTGCTGGGTTATCAAGTTTCAAACCATTCCAGTTGCTTGGTTGCTTATTACACCTGTAAGCCTATTAGGTGAGTTGTTGCAGGAATGTGAAAAGCTGTGAAAATTCATCACTGTGTTTAGATTTTCTGGAACAGGCATCAAGACTATGAAGCTAATGCTGCAATTATGGTGAACATTTTCCTGATAATTGTATATAATTTTTCACAACTGAAACATGATTAGTAAATCATCAACACCTGGTACTGTATTACTTAAATATCTATGATAACACTAGGCAAAATGACTGGTTTGCCTGAATGTATTCATGCCCTTTGTATTGCTTTACGTTCTTGCTTCTTGTTACTGAAATGACTGTTTTCCTCATTTCTCAGCAGCCTTTATCATCCAGAAATGTTTATATGGTCTTCACAGAGAAGCAATTTATTTATTTTTATTTGCATCTGTGCTGGTTTTGGCCGGGATGGAGTTAATCCCCTTCACTGTAGCTGGTACAGTGCCAGGGGCACAGAGATGCTTCCGTTGCTGTTAAGGAGCGGCTCAGTGTCGCTAAGGAGCGCCTGCAGCAGCCAGGGGCCTTCCCAGCTTCCCGCTCTGCCACGAGGGCAGGAGGCCGGGGGGGCGGGGCCACAGCCGAGACAGCTGCCCCCGGCCGGCCAATGGGATGTTCGTTCCCTACCGTGGGGCGCCGGGAGCGGGACATTAGCGGGGGCCGGAGGCGCGCGGGGGGGCGGTCGCGGCTCGGGGACTGGCGGCGGCGGGTCGGCGAGCGGCTGCGTCACGTGCGGTTGGTTTTGGTGGTTCCTTCCCCCTTCCCTCCCAGCCCGGGTTTCGTGCCTGTCTCATTGTTTTCCTTTCCATTGCATTATTGTTGTTGTTATTGTTTTATTTCAATTATTAAACTGTTCTTATCTCAACCCATGAGCTCTCTCACTTTTACCCTTCTGATTCTCTCCCCCATCCCACCGGTGGGGAGTGAGCGAGCGGCTGTGTGGGGCTGAGCTGCCGGCTAAACCATGACAGTATCTCATACACTCACAGAATAAGTGAGCCTGAAGGATGATGAATCAAGAGTTCAAGGCCTAACTTTGTCCCATAAATGATACTCTAGAAGGAAGGGGTGGCATCCAGAGGCCTTGACAGGCAAGAGAGGTGAGCCTATGTGAACCTCATGAAGTTCAACAAGGCCAAACGCAAGGCTGCGCCTTAGTTCGGGGCAATCTTAAACATGGATACAGGCTGGGGGATGAGTGGATTGAAAGCACCCCTGCAGAGAAGGACTTGGGGGTACTGGTGGGTGAAAAACTGCATATGAGCCGTCAATGTACACTCACAGCCCAGAAAGCCAATTGCATCCTTGGCTGCATCAAAAGAAGCATGGCCAGCAGGTCAAAGGTGATTCTCCTCTTCTGCTCTGCTCTTATCAGACCCCACCCAGAGCACTGCATTCAGCTCTGGGGCTCCCAGCATAAGACATGGACCTCTTGGAGCAGGTCCAGAGGAGGGCCATGAAGATGACCAGGGCTGGAGCACCTCTCCTGTAAGGACAGGCTGAGAGGTTTGGGGTTGTTCAGCCTGGAGAAGAGAAGGCTGCAGGGAGACCTTATTGCATCTTTCAGTGCTTAAAGGGGGCCTACAGGAAATATGGCAGGGGTTCCTGCCATAGAGAGTAGCGATAGGATGAGGGGTAAGGGTTTTAAACTGAAAGAGGGAAGATTTAGATTAGCTATTAGGAAGAAATTCTTTACTGTGAGGATGGCGAGACACTGGAGCAGGTTGCCCAGAGAAGCTGTGGATGCCTCATCCCTCAAAGAGTCTGAGGCCAGGCTGGATGGGGCTTTGAGCAATCTGGTCTAGTGGAAGGTGTCCCTGTCCAGGGCAGGGGGGGTTGGAACGAGGCGATCTTTGAGGTCCCTTCCAATCCAAACCATTCTATGATTCTATAAAGGACAAATGGCTTTATTTTCCTGCAAATTATTGGGGGGGGCGGGGGGGGGAGAAAAAAAAAAGATATTGATGAGTCATGATCCTTGAAAATAAAATTTGTAAGGTCTTTCTTAGTAGTGACACACGGAAAAACAAACCCTTAGTAAGTAACAAATTTAGTTTATAGGCTTCCCCACTCCAATACTTTTCATCAGTCTGGTAGGCAGGCAATGGTACAGGTGGTTCATATTTAATAACATTTAGCCCTTTCTTTTTAATTGTTAAGGTATGAAAGCATTACTTCTCCAGTCACTAACAATCCTGAATTTTCCAGAGATAATCTGAGAAGGTAAAATCCATTCTTATAAATGCTATTAGGTTAATTTACTGCTAGCTGAAAGATCTGATTTGATAAGAACTCATGATGTCGAAAACACCTAATTATTGCCAAATCAGCCAGCACTAAGAATATAGTAATCGTGGAATCATAGAATAATTTTGGTTGGAGGGACCTATGGAGGTTGTCTGCTCCAACTGCCTACTAAGAGCAGGGCCAATTTAGATCAGGCTGCCAAGGGAGTTTCTGCAATATAAATTCATTCTACATTGCATCACTAAATATGATCTGGTGAACTATAAGGAGTGTTGATAGGTGAGAGAAGGTTTTCTTTACTCTATTTAGTTTTTTAACTATTGAGTAAAAGAGAGATCAAATGCTACTATGATAAGTTTCTTCTACCTTAAGTTGAAGTTGCAGCAGAAAAATTAAAATTTAAGAGCTTTGTAGTCTGTCATCTTAACTATGAATATGGCCCCCAGATTATACTTGTTACAAAGCTCATCTCTCCAGTTCAGCTTACAGCAATTAGTAAAATAAGCAAATGGAGTCTTTGTCCAGATAAATTGTTTGTATGCTGTGTTTAGGGACAACTGAAGCTGAATCTTCTTTGATAAACTAAAATAGTGCAATGTGTACATCAGTGTTTCAGTGAGAATCAAGGGTGCAGTTTTGAAACAAACCTGACTGGGCCCAGTCACTGAATAGCCTTGGAGCATATCAGCTGTATTTCTTTTGGGTGAAACTAAAGTGAAAGATGTGCACAGAGTACACACCTGATGCAATCCAGTAATTAATCCATGTTCAGTCCTGGGGACCAGAGTAAAGCTACTCCAAAACAGCCTCCCTTCTCTCTCATAACACATCCAATCCTCCTTAATAACACTCTACACTTAATAACACACTACAGATATCTCCTTTTTTGCCATACTACTTGCTAATATAGCTATAGACATTTGATGACACAAAGGGTTTCGTGTTCCTTAGGAACTTGCTAATATAGCTATAGACATTTGATGACACAAAGGGTTTCCTGTTCCTTAGGAACTTTATTCCTCTGAATTTACACTAGGGATATGTAATTATGTTGAGATATCAGTATTGGCATGAAATCTATTATCAAAGACTATGGAAAATCATCTTGATTAGAATCTAAAGGATGATGAGATAACTCAGCACTATCAATGTTCCAGCCAACAGTGTATTATCACAAATATTTTACTGTACAGCCAAATATACTAATTCACATTCAAGATTAGCTATATTCATATCACCTTACATAACAAAACATAGAGCCCTGCTGGATATGGGTTAAAACTTTTTCTCAAGCACTCAAAATTTGCTATATATTTATATGTAAAGTTCCATGGCTTAGGGAAAGGCAATAAAACGTGCTCTTTTTATATATATATTCCAGTTCTAAACTACAGATGTGATATCAAATGGTTAGAGATGAGCCGTTTCTTGTCATTTTTTTTTCCTTTTAAATCTAATGTTCCCATTTATGTTCTTTTCACACAGGAAGCTGATAAAACACCTTTTGTTTGATTGACATTCTCTAAATCTAATAAAAAGCTGCAGCCTGCCTTGGC
Source organism: Phalacrocorax aristotelis (assembly GCF_949628215.1). Classification (NCBI taxonomy): domain Eukaryota; kingdom Metazoa; phylum Chordata; class Aves; order Suliformes; family Phalacrocoracidae; genus Phalacrocorax; species Phalacrocorax aristotelis. Next base: position 48,623,289 of record NC_134280.1, on the reverse strand, counting down.
AGTCTAATCAACATGAAACAGAAAGACAGAAATCAAAGTGTTGGTAGTATATTAAATATAGATGTCCTCTAACTTTGCCCTTGATAATCAATACACAGTTAGATAGTTTTAATGCATGTGGAGAAGTACCAGAAATGGTTCCAGGCTAATAAGCCTATGTTTGCTGCACAGACTGTCTTAAATATTTTTTCTGCTCCCCAGAAACGTGCACCTGCGTGTGCTAAGACCATGCAGCAGAAATGAGGGATAAAACCCATCCTAGTGAATAAACATTTTTGTCTTTCTCTGGGCTATTAGGAAACCATTTTGCATAAGGCAACTCTGTCTGATGAGACAAGTTTTAAGGCTACTTTCAAAACCAGATCTGGAGCCAGGACTACACTGACTTTAGAAGCAGAGTTGAGGCAACCTGTCATGCAGTGTCCAGACTTTATACTAGTGGGTACCCCTGCACAGAGTCTCATAGACATTCAAGTCATGTATGCTGAATGCATCTGAAATAAGTTGTCAGGTCTCAGGTATTTCCATGAGATATGCGACGTCATTATGGGAACATAAATATCATCTACTTCCCTTTGGAGATCACTCACAGGACGAATGTGGAGGCCATCATCCATTTATAAACCACTGATATGGGTTTCTTGAGTATCTTGAGACTCATAATGAACCAATAAACTTGTTTTTGTATTTCAACCTTCATGACCTTGCAATGAAACTTTTCAGCAAAAAACCCAAGTGCCTTCCCAGCTATGAGAAATGTGAATTTTCTTCCTACCTAGATGGATTCCATTGACTGTGAAGTGAACCAAAAAAATTGTAAAGTTAGGGAGAATTTCCCTTGAATAAATATGGCCAAATGAGCCAAGGAAACCACTCCCAGAAGAGCTAAAAGAAGTGTTTCACAGATGACTCAGAAACTGGATCTAAAAATGTATCCTATTCCCACATCATCAGGAGAGTACTTCAGAAAAGTTAACAGGCTGTATATGATACTATTCAAAGAAATTCTCCTTGCCAAAAATATCATCCTAATATTTCTAGTACGTTTGAGATTAGTCCCATAGAATCTTGTTAAAAAGACTATATTAAATGTCTCTGAATACCTCACCAGAAGCAAGAAGGCACTGGTCAGATCTGTTAGATACAGAGATCCATCCCTTGGGTAGATACAATCCTCTAAATGAGTAGAATAATATTATGGATTTAGTAGGCCAAATTTTCTATTTCTGAAGGAAGTTCTGCATGTGGGATACAGCCTATGATGGGCTTTGTGCCACTTATACTCTTACTATTACCTGTTGCCCTGGTTTTGGCTGGGATAAAGCTAATTTGCTTCCTAGTAGCTGGTATAGTGCTGCGTTTTGGATTTCAGATTAGAATAACACTGATAACACACTATATTTTAGTTGTTGCTGAGCAGTACTTACACTAAGTCAACAACTTTTCAGCCTGTCATGCTGCCCTGCCAGCGAGGAGGCTGGGGGTGCACAAGAAGCTGGCCAATTCCATACCATATGATGTCATGCTGAACAAAAAACTGGGGGGAATTGGCTGGGGGGCTGCGGCTGCTGCTTGGGAACTCGCTGGGCATCTGTCAGCGAGTGGTGAGCAATTGCACTGTGCATCACTTGTTTTGTATATTATTTTATCATTTTTATTATTTTCCCTTCCTTTTTTGTCCTATTAAACTGTCTTTATCTCAACCCAGGGGTTTTACTTCCGATTGTCTCCCCCATCCTACTGGTGGGGAGTGAGTGAACAGCTGTGTGGTGTCTAGCTGCCTGCCAGCTTAAATCTTGACATGTGTGAAGACAAAAGGTATTTTGTTCACCAAATAGTTGCAGAACATCATTATTTTTACTCAGGATCATCAGCCACCATGAACTAGAATTCTATTAACTCAGTGGCATTAAGGACTAGGAACTGGTATTCCAGTATTGATTTCTGCAATGTAGTATTATTCAATTCATTTATTAAGGGTAAAACATGTGGTTTCTAAGCTGATAAAGGAGCTCTGCAGCTGTTCACAGATAATATAAATGCAGATCCCCACACAGAACAACATTTTCTTATAAGTAGCGAATACATCTCTGTCAAATAAGCAACCTATTTTTACAGCTGTGTAGTCAAAACAGAGGCCTGTAGGTTATACCTAAGAAGTGCATTAATCAGGGTAAAATCAATATTAGCTTGTCTTGAACCCAAACGTAAGCATACAAAAATACTGTAACCAACATATTTTGTAATACTGTGGTTGCATGGCCCGGCACAATGTATAAGCATTTTGCATAACTATGAGAGCAATGTGACTCCCAAAGAAGGCAAACAAAGTCTTCTATAGCTGCACTCAGATGGCATAGGAAAACATGTAAACAGCACTACAATTATCACAATTTTCAAGATCAAGAATAGAGAACAAAATAAGCACAAGGGACTGCAAATGAGCAGGACATTCTGCTGAACACACAAGAAGGACAACTGACAAAACCAGAAATGAGGTATGCAGCATCAGGAATACATGAGATCTCCTTTTGGGAGGGGGGAAAAGCAATATAAAACCAACATACATGAGCAAGGAGAGATGGGTAAAAAAAGAAGTCACTCTCTTCAGCTCTGATTTTCCTTTTGGAAGAGCTCTGAAGCCTGGTTAACTTGACCTCAAGGACTAAGAGGCATCAAGGACATCAGCCACCCGCGCTAACTGTCCACCATCATCCCTGTGGTACTGTATAGTCACAACTAATTTAGTTAAGTGTTAAGTTCTCACTGTGTAAGAACTAACCATTAGCACAAAGTATGTTGTTAATAATGTCAGTCTAGCCCAGTGTTGTTTAAAGTTTAAACCCAGCTTAATCTATCAGTCTTCTAAATTTTCCCATCACAGCAATCTCTAATCCCATTATTGAAATTTATATGTGTGCTAATATAGAGAGATGCACATTTATTCATTTACGGCAGCTGTATTTTTGTTCTATGTAGTTTCACTTGTTAAAATGGAGGAATCCAACAGAGGTACCAAACGTTTATTTCTTTGGTACTTAACCTTAAATTAGGAAGAGGCAGATGAGATTATTGCTTTCCCACAAAATGTGAAAGTAAACAGAAGATGTCAAGAGGTGGTAGTTTTCACAAGCAGTACCTTTGCAATAGCAGAGATAGTGGTTCTTTGAATCAAAACTCTCCATCTCCAACAGTAGCATGTGTGCGTTTCTTTTGGGTATCACTGGAAGCACTAACTGTGTGTGCAGATATTCACTGCTTGTTGGGGACACAGGAGCTACTGAAGGTTTCTCCGGTTACGGAGGTATGAAGTTAGAGAGGCTGATCACTTTATTTAAGCATCAGCATTTGCCCCTCCCAGTTGCAGACGTACAGTGAGGCTTACGCAGAACACAAGAGTTTCTAGCGGAGTCATTCCTGCTACAGGCTAGCCCAGCACATTCTTTGGGAAATAAAACCCCCAGTTACCACTGTATCAGCTTCTTGTTTCAACAGTAGTATCTGGACAGTTTATACTTAATACTACATTCTGCATACATTTACTGCTTCCATTTGTGGTTTATTTTTTTATGTAACAACTGCCATATTTGAACAGTTCTTTCTTGAAAAAGTGGTTTGTAGGTTTTTTTTTCTAGAATTGCTGGTAACAATATGCTGTAACAGTGGTCGTCTTTGCTCTCCATTTAGCGGAAATTAATTATTTTAGCTAACAGGAATACTTTTTGCTTAATCTAAATTATATCTGGGTTGCTTGCAATCAAATATTGTACATGATACTGAGCCCATTAACTAGAAAACTGAATTTGCTTTCTAGAAGTTGTATATGCTTACTGTCAAGCTAGAGTTATGCAGCTGGGATGTCATAAAAATTTTGCGCTGTAACTGAAGACCTTCTATTTTTCCTTTCTGATTCTGAGCTACTATCTTCAAGAATGTCTAAATATGATATTTTAGTCTGTGATGCTGGGATGATGCTTGTCTTTTACAAGTGAACTGGGCCTAGAATAAAATCCCTGACTGAGGGCACAAAACAGCAGATGCTAACTGAAGCACTCAATACATCAGCATGGATGTGAAAGCTATAAACAGTTGTGTTTGTGTAGTCACTTGACTCTGTGTAGGTGAATTGAAAGTTAAAATAGAACTATAAAAACATTTGGTTACCAGATAATGGTAGATGGAAGCAGACACTTCAGACTGCCTAAGAAATCACAGTCATTTCTCTAGTAGGCATGTGTAAGTTAAGTTCTGTTTATGATTTGCAAGAAAATAAATTCTGAAGAAACACATGATCTCTCTGAATTTGCGTGATGTCCTCTTTGGTCTCAGTTGTCTCTTGTTAATATTGCCATCACCTAAAGGTCAAGAACAGCAGGGAAAAAAAGAAAATCTGTTCCAAATACTGACTAAATAATAAATTAAGCATTAATGAAATGAAACTCTGCGTGACTAATAAATTCTGTATGGATAGAAAATAAGACAATCTAGATCCGTTTTGACTGTAGAAGAACTTTTCATGTGTAGTTTGTTCAACCTTTCTGTTTCCTGAGGGAATTTTATTGAAGTCTAATTAGATAAAAAAAATCGTAAAAGCTAATTTTATGTTACATTCCCATAGGCCAAACTATAGAAAATACCAAGTTTTCATTCACAGGCAATGTGGTGCAGAGTACTCTGAAAATGAACCTTATACTGACAGAATCCACAGAAAACACTGCATATATGCTCCCCAGCCAAGCCACTCATTTAATGAAACCTGTAAAAAGTTGTTTGGCTTTTTTGTTGTTGTTGTTTAGCAAATGGCTCTTTATGAGGTTCCATTTCTGAGATTCTTTTAGATTTATCATTAGGAAATCAAAGACTGGAGAGCTGAAAGGGTTTTTCAGAGGTCATTAGTCACCCTCCAAGGCAAAATCCTAAGAGATAGCAAAAGCATTTCTGGAAGATGCCAGCTTGATCCATAGCTGAAAATCTCCAAATATGAGATTCCTGAGCCTTATAGCAGTCTCAACTCTGGTGACTGCTGTCTGCTTTTATAATTAAAAAGATCTTACTCATGTTTAACAGAGTAATGCTGCAGTTTAAATACATCCTTTCTTTTCGTGTTCCCAGTGAACACAGAACAATTTCATTTCCTTCTTTTTTAAAGCAACATTTAATATATTTGAAGTCTGTTTTGTCTTGCCACAGTCTTCTCATTTTCTAGACTAATCAATTCTGATGTTTTATTAGGTCAAAAATGGAGGAAGGCTTGCAAATGTGCAGGCATTCTGAGGTCAGAATGGACATAGTACTTCAAATGAAGCAGAATATTTGATTCACATGACTTATAAATAACAACCTAACTGCAACTGCAGAACTGCTGCATGTCCTGTAATTCTCTGTATTAGAATCATAGAATGGTTTGGATTGGAAGGGACCTCAAAGATCGCCTCGTTCCAACCCCCCCTGCCCTGGACAGGGACACCTTCCACTAGACCAGATTGCTCAAAGCCCCATCCAGCCTGGCCTCAGACTCTTTGAGGGATGAGGCATCCACAGCTTCTCTGGGCAACCTGCTCCAGTGTCTCGCCATCCTCACAGTAAAGAATTTCTTCCTAATAGCTAATCTAAATCTTCCCTCTTTCAGTTTAAAACCCTTACCCCTCATCCTATCGCTACTCTCTATGGCAGGAACCCCTGCCATATTTCCTGTAGGCCCCCTTTAAGCACTGAAAGATGCAATAAGGTCTCCCTGCAGCCTTCTCTTCTCCAGGCTGAACAACCCCAAACCTCTCAGCCTGTCCTTACAGGAGAGGTGCTCCAGCCCTGGTCATCTTCATGGCCCTCCTCTGGACCTGCTTGTGTTGATGTCATTCATTATTCCTATTCATGTAAGGTGCTTTCCTGTATTGACTGATTTTTTCAGACCCTTTCTTCAGTGTATCAAGACACTTTTGTATCCTAATCCTCCTGCTGAGTCTCTGCAGTTTAACCTGCTAAGTGTCATTTGCAAGGTTAATACCCCTATCCTGGAAGTTCTTGCAGTTTTATTTAATTTTTTTAATTCAACCCCTCTTATCTGATTGGATTACACTGCGCCCCATTTTCTGGCATGACTCCCTGTACCCTCTAGTGAATACATCTTTTCCCACCCCTACTAGTTGTGTTCCGAGTCCTCCCTTTGTTATCTCCAACCCTTGTCATTCCAATCCATCCCTTTCCTCCTAAACAAGTATCTTCTGGATGACTTGCTCCCCTCCTTCGTATAAGTCAACCTGCTCAGCTGCCTTAGCCTTCCTGTGAACTCTTAAAAAATAAGCAAAAGTCCTGCTTGCTCAGCAGATAAGGTGCTATGTTTTGTTTCCCTGTCATGCTGCGTGAAGGCTGATCATAGCCGCTGCATGTACAAACCTCGCGTAGAGTCCAAGCCACAAACTCCAGATCTGTTCACTTCTGTGTTTTCTTCATTATCTCATAACAGAAACTACATTCTTCAGAAGGTTCACATGGAGAATGGGTACTATTAGACTCAGGATAGGTCTTGTAAAAATCTACTGTACACATCCTTCCAGACTGACAAAGACCACAGATAACTGAGGGTAACAGAACAACTGTTGGGAAAACTCTCTCATACTAGAGTTACCTAGGCCATAGCTGCTTAGTTTGCTCACAAGAATGCTGTAAGGCAATATCAAAGCCTTTCAGAGGCCATGATCATTGCTACTCTCACCTATAGAAATGGTATCTTTGTCAGGTGAAAGTTGCCATTAACGCAGTATATTTTGGTCGAACATCTGATGACAATTATTTGTTTTCCTGAGGGCTTTTACAAATTGATTATTTGCTGTTTCCTCCTAGGAAATTAAGCTAAACCAGTTAGTCTGGAATTCCTTCATCTTTATCAGATATTTTGTACGACAGGTACATTTCCTTTCATCCCAGTAACTTGAAATAGTTTTCAACTAGTATTTTTTTAGCTCAGAAATAGAACTGCTAATGGTCCTGGGATTGTTAGAAATGCTAGAGGTTAAATTTCATTAGATGACTTGAGAGCATCTGACTTAAGTACTCTTCATAATGCATATTTAAAAAAATTAACTTCCAACTTATTTCCTCCTAAACTAATTTTAAAGAGGAAAATGAGAAGTCAAGATTATGCTGTCAGATGAAAATTATTTCTGAGGAAAAGAATATTACCATTATACCTTCACCAGGCTAAAGCTTGTTTACTTCTTTGATCAAGCTAGCACAATACGTTTCGGATATTTTTGGTAACGGATTGAACTAGCCTGCCTGCACTATAATCTACCACAACCAAAAACGAAGTCTTTCCATCTAATTCATTTCCTAACTGTAATGAAAAAAAAACAAACCCAACCCTGAATTCTAAGCACAAACTAATGAAGACCAACAGACCCTATCTATAACATTGCTTTCCCTATAAAAAATGAAAAGCCTTTCTTTTCTATCTCAGCCTATTTAAATCTGTTCATCTAACTAGGCTCAACTGCACCTAATTTGACCCAATAAGGAGTGCCACTCTTCTCTAATTATAAAAGCAATTAATAAATACCAAAATGGTATACAAATTGTGAGCCTTTGCTGGTATGTATAAGAAGTAGAACTAGAAAAACAGGATGATTAAAGCAAGCTTTTAATTTGCAGTGTTCCGACTTCTTTCCCCCCTCCCATGTTACACAGTAACTGCGCAGTTCAATTTTTTGAAAGTCTATACTTTCTAGACTTCCTATTCATTATCCGGAGCCATATTGTTCATATTAGTGACTTTTCTTAGTGGCAAGATAGCAGAAGTTGAAAGAGTCAATTGGGCATGCAAGACAGACTACTTAATATTAATTAACTTTTAGGACAAGAATGTATTTCATGTATTTGAACTTCAGAATCTGAACTGTTTTACATTCTGCGAATTAACACTACGTTCCCTTAGCACCAAAGGGAATTAACCAAAAACATCTTACTCAAAGGCATAAGCAAACAGTTTTGAATGGAATTTCTTTTAATAATAGCAGTGTCCCCTAAGGAAGTGAGTGATTGCTTCTCTAAGGTTATTAAAGGCTAAAATAAATTTATAAGAGCCAAATAACTACTCTTGTTACTCTGCATTATCCTAACTAGTAAGTACTGTTTGGTAACTATTTGAAAGAAAAAAAATGAGATGCGGATTCCTTTATTTTTCCACTCAGACATGCAAATAAGACAAGCTGAAATTACATATTTGTTTAGTAAGTGGTTACTAAAATAAGTATTCTTCATGATGTGTTCCACATCTTAATTACCTAATGACGAATGGCTTTCGCAGGTCCCAAATGCATTCATTGTCTAAAAGGAAATACATGGCACCTCTTGTCAGTATTAAGCTGAAATGATATTATTTCATTACTTTGGTTTCTTGAGCTTTGGACAAAAAGCTAAACAAAGCATGATATTGTAAATGGCTAGGAAATATATAAGCGAAATCAGGGTTTGTTTGGTTGTTTTTCCCCTGTGTTTGCCACAGAGAGGAAGGTAAATGCTATTAAGTTTTTCTCGTCCTATAAGAGACTCTTATGTCATGTTTACTATTTATAATGCAGGGGTTTTTAAACAGTATGAGACTTAAAATCAACCAATTAATCTATGTCTGCAGTGGTCAAAAATTCATACTTCAGGAAAAGGTAAATTTGTAGTTACTTTCAGAAACTAGATGAAACTAAGTGGTGATGTGCTGCTCAGAAACATATATGAAATTCTTGTGTTATTGTTGATGATAGGATGTGAAATGGATCTGAAGAAAAAAATCACTGATAAAAGATAGAGACGAAAATCCTAAGTTTTAGGATTCCTTTTTGAACTTCTACCATTCTTCAATTTTCGAACAGTGATCCAATACTTTGTTGCAGATTTTTCTGTTTCAAGACTGAAATAAGTTACTGAATGCCAGGCTTCGCTTTTGTTTGTCAGAAACAGCTTTTCATAAAAATGTAGGGCATTGATCAAATGCCTTACAAAGAAGAATGACCAGAAGATAATAACTTATTGTAAGGAAATTGAAGAATGAGAGAAAATAAGCTCTTGGATCATGCTAAGTCCATGGTATGCTCACAATCAACAGCTCTCTACTAATTTCTCTGGCAGGTTTTTTTTTTAAATCAGAGGAATATAATTTTATTTTCATATTAAGATTTAATAAAGGAGAAAAGCCTACAGAATTTTATAATGCTTATTTCTCTATTGGAAGACATGTTGCATTTTATATTGAAGTTCTTCAATCTTTCTTAAAAATGTTGTGTTTTCTCTAGTGATCCTATATAGATTTCTTTATTCCTAGAAGCAAAAAAAATTAAATTAATTTAGAATGCATTGCATTGTCATGTGATGCATGGAAACTTACCCCCCTTTTAAGACATTCCACATTCCACATTGAAAAGTTATTCATAAAGAGGGTAAAGAGGTAGTTACAGAGAACTTCTGTCAAGAGACTTACTTAGATATTAATGGAATAATCAGTTCTGTTTAAGAAAGGGAGGTATTCAAGAAGGCAACAGAAAAAGACTAGAGTGGAAAAAGTCAAAATGCATTCCTCCAGAATACCGCAATTCACAGAGGCATATCTATTAACAGATTTAAAAAAAAATCTGGTATAGACATACTAATTGTGCTGGGGAGCATGTAGCAGCCCTACTCACCAACAAGGAATTAACTACTTTATAAAGAGAGAAAGTAATCTAAGTAAATGGGCCATTTGGACATCACTGGTCATAAAATTATATACTTCTCCAGAGAAAGTTAAGTTTCACTTTCAGGGACAATTTCCTTGTTCCCTTGCCACATACCTTCTTTTATGATGTTCGAACATGTTAGGCTTGTCACTGGACTTTTACTGTCTTTCACAGAGCACTGTGTTAGCCAATCAGAAAATCCTTCTGTATATTAGTTTTATGAAGAGGGAATATTAAAATGTCAACACATCCTACAATATTTTGGAAATTATTTTTACCTTTGTGTTTAAGAAGTCTACAAGTTCTGAAAACATGAATTCTGAACTTATATAATCCTATGAAGTTATTGAACATCGAGGAAGTTAATTGGCATTCATCAGCATAACTAAGCCAGAAAGGAATCAACTAATGAGTCTCATTAACTTTTGCTGGTGAACACAGAAATGCACCTCTTTCCTTTAGTGTTATGCAGAGCAGAAATTAATGCAGCTGTTACTTGTGTTGACAAAACATGATAGGCAAAGAGAATAAATGTGAAGTTTATGGACGTTATTTTCTTTTTCACTACCCTCAAAACACAACGAAAGGGAAAAAACAGTAGGAAGCTGAATTAAAGGAACTAGTAGCTGAAGCATAATACCCAGATATTTATTATACATGGTTTCCATCTTCCTCAGAGTTATGCCTGGCTTCCATGTAGGTAAAATTCTGGAATGGTTTAAATCTTTAGTAGAGAAAAGATTGAACTCAGAAGCACAGTAATGACGCACCTGCAGTAGAAGAAATTAACATTTGCAGACTTGTGTAAAAGCTGTAGAATTTATAGCAAAGCTTCATGGAGGTGATTAAACTTTAAGGACCTCAACTGCTGGGTAGCTATGTTATCAAATAGCAAACAATAACTGAAAGTGGATATGATTTTTCTGAATGACTAGTGATAAACAGTATCTCAGTTTGCCCATTGCCGACATGAAACATCCACAAAGGATGTTTCCCTGTTCCTTTCTCATACTTTTTAGAGACATGAATTTCATATGTTCCAAAGTGATTTCTGTGGAGGCAATTTTTCTGAAGCTTCAAGATAAGGGACATTTCAAGAGCTGGTATCTGGTGAAAATTAATAGATTTTTGTGTTACAGTGCTACAATCAAGCCTATTTAGAATTAAGACAGATTTAATAAATACAAAGTGTGTAAGATCATGGTTTCAATTAATAACAGTTAGCATTGTAGATATGTAAAATATCTAAAAGACAGAGAAATAAAAGGGAGGGATGAGACTGTAGGTGTGAGCTGTACAGGTTTAACTGCCTTTAGCAAGCATTCTAATAATCATCTTGGGAAGACAAAAAAGCCATGGGAAAACCTGTACTCCTTCCTTTAACACAGAAAAAAATCCCCACATCCCAAGGCTTGTTTTTTATCTGTTTAAGAGAGTGAGCAGAATGAAGTCTATTGAAAATGTGGCTTGGTGGAAACACTAGAGAAACAGAGAGCTATTAAAAATTCCAGGGCTACAGGAGTGACAAGTGCCATAGAAACAGCAAACACTGTAACTATAGAAAATTAAGTACTTCAGTCAAAGCAAAAAAATTGATAACAAGAGGTAGATAGTACAGAGGAGTAGATCTGTAGAAGTTCTAAAATGGTGGCACAAACACCAGTATTCAGTCTATCTGGCGAAATATATACAAAACTTCTAGCACACCCAGTGAAATAACAGCTGTAGGTAACATAATCCTTTTCCTCCTATTAAGGAGAGAAAGTAGCACAACCTAACTTATACACCAGCTGCAGGAACATGTAATCACAATCAGATTCTCATTGCATTCATCTGTGGTCATTAACAGTGTTACTTCTGTCTCGTTAGCTCATCAGCAGCATCCAATTTTATTTTGCCAAGGACTGCAAAGACCAAAGAGAAGGACATTTTAGCTATCTGAATAATATATTATATTCCGCTTAGTTTCTTTAGGGTTCTTTATGATGCAGAGGCTTACAAGAGGAAGATGTAGTGCAGTATGGCTACAGTAATTACAACAAAAAAGAACTTAAAAGGGAGCTTAAGTTGTCAGATGGTCTCTTTGTTACAGCACTGACCATGAAATAGCTTCAAAGTAGTCTGATAACACCCAAGGAAACCTGGGTGTATAGTTTGTCTACGAAATGCTCTGGTCAAATTCTATTATGACTTGAGTAAAGCGGAAGGGAGCACTCATTGTCAGATTCATGAGGATTAACTTCGTTGGAATGCGTACTACATTCTGTGAAGGTTTTGTAACTTTCAGGACTATTTGGTTATTAAATCCACCAAAATACTTCTAAATCCTGATATGTGGATTATAAAGTAATGTTCCAAAACTGATCCTGTCATGTCATATGTTAACTCATTCCTTTGACTTCATTGGGTGAAATCTATGTCTAAAGGCTGATGATTTTTACAGTCTATAAAGGTCTATTATGCATATAAAATGCAATAATATTAAAAATTAATTCCACCATTTTTCAGGTTTTGATCTAACTCTAGTTGTTTACCCATGCTTAAAATACTTGACTTCTGAAGTGGGATGAAATAATTATGAAACCATGATTCTAAATCTTAAAGCCCAAGGACCTCCTTTAAGTTTTTGAAGTGGATTATGCCCAGTATTCTCATTCACGAATTAATGAAGCCTTGGGTTTTTTTGGCAATTACCTTCACTTTTTTCCCCCTGTTTTCCTGTGTTTAATTTGTCATGAGGTTTGGCCTGTTACTGCTGTCCCAACTTTTGTTACTATTCTGTAGGTTAGCTGTTATAAAGGAGAGGCAGCAATGTGTACTTACTCATAAGTTTTTGTCTAATGCACATCCATAAGGCTGTTTAAAATTCTCAGAAGGAAAGTGCATAAAACAGTAAGACTTTAAAAAAAACCCCAAAACTAACACAGTCACAAAAATGTTTAGTCACTGTTTATAGTGCTCGGCTAAAATTTTCTTCCAAATTACTTCTATTTTCAGTTTTGAATCTGATAAGTGAACATTCCAGAGCCATTTGTCAGGCCAGCCTTGAGTGTTCAAACCTGAAAACTGTAATCCTTTCATTAAAATTGATAAAAACAGCTACTGAAGAAAGTATGAGTCAGCCAAACCAATATTAAAATATTTAAGATGGTTTTAAAAATTAATTTAATGCAAAAAGGACTAAAGATTGACAATCTGCAGGGATTACCCTATGATCCACCTATGCTTATTTTCCAAACCTTCTTGGGGTAAAATTAACTGAAAAGGTCATGCACTTGTTCCGCTTTACTTTGAATGAATCAGGCAATTTTAAAGTGATGAGGACTGGGATTGTCTGATTACCATAACCAAGGATAACAGTAAATATTTCTACTAGACTGCTAAATTCTTTACTGATGATGGTTTAGAATAATAAAGAATGGGACTATACAATATACCAACATTATGGCTTGTTTGGAAGCTTTCCATAGTGAACACCATTAGAAGAAGGGATGAGAACAGGAGGTATCAAAATTCATGTACTGCTCATGAAGAAAATTTTTTCCTGAAGCCTAGAAGCTTGCTTATTAAGCATGTCTGTGGTGGGAGGTGGGGGCAGAGAGAAGTTGTTAAAAAAAAAAAGTAGGCATAAAAGCTAGAATTTGTCATAATTTCTTTTTTTTTTTATTGTGCCTGTAATCAGAATTTCTAATCAACTAAATGTAACACTCCATCCAAAGTTCTCAGAATAAAAAAAGGCAGAGTTACAGCTATGACCTATAGCTAACGTTTCATAATATTTTAGAAACAAGAAAGTATAACTTCAAATCAGTAGGGATTTAATATTGTCTGATATGAAAAGAAAAATTCTTCACTCTAACTGGTTTTGTGCATTGCCTGAACACCAACCACAAATTTGCATGCGAAGTATACTGTCCTTACAAAGATGCTCCTCTTAGCATCTATGTTTCTGGCTTTCAACAGTAAAGTTGAAAACTGAAAAACGGTTCTTGATAGAAGAGGTTATGTGACTTCGGTTGATTGCATACAAAAGTACAAAGTGAAATGGGGGAAAAAAAAAAGTAAAGATAAATATGACAGGGCATATTTTGTTGTTTGTCAGAAGGAAAGATCCTTGACTTCTGTTTGAGAGCTGCACTCTAAAGACAGCTATTTGACTTGCTGTTACAAAATGTGTCAGTGTAGATCTAGGACTAAGTGTTTAGCTTTTCTGACTCCTTGGAGGCATCTCCTTATCATCTTTTTATTAGAGATGTAATTTTTCATGGGCACCAGTGGACGCCTTACATGTTCAGCTCAATCTAGTAGAAAATATGCTTTGAGAAGATGCGGTCCTAAATCTCAGTTTCCTCTTAGAGTTAGTCTTAGGCAATAAACAGTGGTGGATACTTCTGGTTTCTGTCTGGGTTTAAGACCTTTTAATTGGAATTATCTTTAATGATTCTTGGCATGCAGTAGTCTAGCATCATAAAAGTGCTTCTTTCTCAGACTGACACTCAAATTAATTTCAATCCCAGTTCTCCCTATCATTTGTTCAACTGTCTTCTGGCACAGACATCTGGTGTAAAGAAGAAGATTTAATTTTCCAAATTTGGCACTGATATGAAGAGGTTGGAAGTGTAGACACATCATTTTTGAAGTCATTAGTGAAATTCCAATGCCAACCCTCATAAAGGATTGTAATTTACAAACATGCAAAATGAACTTGAAAAGACATAAATGACACTGAACACTTCATAACTGAATGGACAGATCACAACAAGAAGTGACAATAGAAAAACCTTGTGTGCATTATGAGAAATCCAAATTATGTGACAAGTGGAATTTATCTTCAATTGTAAATCTTCCAAAAGATCTTAAGATACCAATTATTCTAACTCCTTTCTCAAGAAACGAGCTCACCTCATATGACTTTATGTGCCTGTGTCACTATGCCCATTTGTTCCATAACCTAAATATAGCTTTTTTAACAGTTTTTTCCTTACTGTTAGTCCATGAACTGTACTCATGGTACTGCAGTGAGCTGTATATTTTGGGGTGAGCAATCCACCCTTTGGATTCTGGGGACAGGCAATTGGTTTCATATGAAGAATTTCAGCAGGACCATTACTTTCACTGAGCTTCCATGCACACTCACCAAGAAGTAAAAATGTAATCATTTGACTCCAGTAAAACTTCAAAAGAGCACTTTTGAAATTTTTCTGAGCCTTCACTGCTTGAGGGAAGCTCCCTTTAAAAACCAAACAAAAACTCCCCATATTGCACCATGGATTTATTTTGGTGCTCAGAAACACTCTGAGAGCTGTAAGCAGTGCTTATCTTGCAGGTTAGTATTGAATCCTTGTTACCTTACTAATTTTTCTCCATTTATTTCTTGTAATCGCTCGTTAGGTTTTTGCTTATATTGCTTATACTTAGATTGTCATAAGCTGGGAGGAAGCTTGGTTCCTGAGGCCAAGAAAAGGACTTGAGAGCATTACACGTCAGGGCCCTGAGTACAGTCCACCTTTGGACGAGTAAGACGGCCATGTCCAGGGCTGGCTCCTTTGCTGCTGAGAGCTCTGTGAATGAGGTGGGAGTGAGAGCCTACCTCCTGCCTGTGGTGCCCGACTGGGTCACACTGCATCTATGGCTGCCCCCAGCCTCAAACCTCTGAGATGCTGACCCCGGTCCTGACGTGCTGTATTGGCTTCTTGCCTTGATCTTGGACCTGCCTCACCACAGTGGTCTTAAACGCTGGACTGAGTGCTGTTGCTGATGTAGGGCTTGTTTTCCCTCTGCGTGCTAGGATGGAAAGGCCTGTAGCACAAGTGTATGGTAAGTACCGTTACTTTCATTTTGCAACCAATTCATAGTCACTATCTAAGCTGAAAATTATCAGTTCCTACACTTAGTGCCTCCCCATATAGTTCCATCCTTTCTCAGACCTGAAGCATCCTTTCTTACAATCACTGTTAGTTCTTCAAGGAGCAATATTCTGGTTTTCATCTTCACCCAAATTGTTACTACCCTTCAAGAAACACAGAGGACTCTACAGTTAAAAAAAAAAAAAAAAGAAAGAAAGAAAGAAGAGAGAGAGAGAGAAGTAAAAAAGCAGAAAACAATCAAACTGAACAAAAAGAAATTACTGACAAATGCATACTTCCAAATGCCATCTGTAACAGGAATAGTGACAATATGTGCCTGGAATACCTTATCATAAAAGGATGCAAATCAAAACACATTTCCCTTTATTTTTCTTTGCTGACAGCAGAATTTGTGAACATTAAAAGCAGACAGCGAATGTGTGGAGAGACGTATTAAATGAGTCTCTGGAACAACTGACACTTGTGAGTTGTAGGGAATTGGCTGAGGAAAAGATGATCAAGTTTACTGACTTTGAGGCTATCACAGACTTATCTTCATTGAGTTCATAAAATGGACATGCTGACTCAGAGTTTGATTAATAGTGTCATCTAGGAGCTGAATTATTCAGCAATTAAAAATACACTTTAAGAAGGAGAGATTATTTTTTAACATATTTTTAAAAGCTTAGAATGCTGATTAGAAATAGACTGTAAAACTCAAATCAGCACAGGTGCTTTGTTTGCTTGTTTGTTTTGAGTAAATGGTTTTTTATCTGAAATTAAACATACACTGAAAGAAAATAATGGAGGTCTTGGTGGTCTGTTTCACCGACAGGAACCTGTTAGTCTAGCTTTGCCAAGACTTCACTTGTTCTGTTGGTTTTAAAAGCTGATGAACTTTTATGTAATGTTCACATAAATATGAACCACAAGGACAGAATTATTTCATGTTTAACAGGTGTCAGTGTCTCAGCATTAAATCCTGTTTATTTACAGCTGATAATAAAAATGTCTTGCAGCCTCTCTCCAACTGATGATCTACACTAGTGACTTCTGCTGTCTGTTGAATATTTAACCTTGTCTTTGCTATTATATCAGCAAAGATAGAGTTTTTAAATTTAATTCAAGCTGCTACGTCAATCTTTGCTTTTAAAAGAAAGTACTTTTTTTCACTCAGCTTCTGCTATTACAAAAGCTGCAAGACAGATGACACCAGACAGGAGTTTCCACAGGACATGTTTCTTCCAAAGAGTGGGAACAGCTGTTCTTTTGCAGTGCCAGGGAAGAATTTGGTGATGTGTCACTACATTGTGCTAAAGGCACAGCGTTTGTGTCAAGCTGGTCACATTCTTTCATGCTGGAACAGAACCACTGACCTGGATGGAGTAATGTTGCAGGACAAATTCTGCATGTGTGATGTGGAATCCCCTAGACAGACACTAGGTATATTCACATTCTTCAATAACGCTATGAACTAATTAGTACACAGCGGGAGTTCATAGAGGTATAGGATATTAAAATCCATGACTGCTGACTGACCACAATGCAGATAAGTTCATGCCAGCTTATAACAACTGGAAGTAACTTACTAATGTTTTCTGAATCCTGGCATCATCCTTTGGCTTACAGCTGAATCAGTAGTGCACATGACACCTCCTAATTCACAGCATTAGTGAAGATATTTGCAATGTTTTAACTAAGAATGGTGTATCATTGAGCATCAAAGAATATCTGTTTCTTCCATTAAAAAAAAATAAAATCTGTTTCTTCCACACATTTGTTACAAGGATGATTATGATTTTTACTAAATTGTCCCAGGGCTTTCCACAAAACTGTAATTGGTACAGTAATGATCCATGCTTTGGTTATGCAGGCGAAGGGAACTAATGCTTTGTCTAAGAGGCAGTAAGATAGCCCATTACCCTCGACTCTCCTCTTTGTCCTCCTTCAACCCCCTTGTCTCCCATCCAGTACCAAAGGGATGCCTCTCTCCTGGCAACAAGTTACAGTACATTACATCCCCATTCTGGAGAGGTTCTGAGGGTGTGTAGCTGACAGCAGAGGACACAAACAACAGACTGATCGGTGACAGATTTGATGTACGGTTTTGTAAGAATTGTCCCTCTGGACCTAGCTGAGGAACAAGCTGAGTTTCCTCAGAGAGGTGGTGAGGTGGGCACAATGTCTTGTTTGCCCTCCTCATGGTGGAGGATGCTGCTATAGCTCTGCTTTCAGCTCTCTCACAGAGACTCTGTGCAGGGTAGTCCTGAGTCTTGTGTTTTGCAAAGATCTTGGTGGTATAGAGATGAGTATGAGCCTTGAAAGTCTTTCTAAAGAAATATGTAGTGAGAGTTGTAATGAAGGAGTTAGCCTATGTGTATAGAGCTATACAAGAAGGAGATTGAGGGGTGGTGTTGCATGTCTGCTCTGGAAACACCTTTCTTTGACAGTGGTGCAATGACCTGAAAAGATTTGCAGGAATGCAATTTCTCCATCTGACATCTTAAGAGTGCTTCCTTCTGTGTAAGCAGGGGAGAAAGATGATTGCACTTGAGCAGCTGAATGATGACTAAAAGCAGGCATCTAGTCTGGGCATGGTGTCTCACCTAATTTTGGACTACCACTTTCAGCGAAACAAATTGTACCCATAGTGAAAAAGAAAATAAGCTCTGTGATCCTTATGCGTTTTCCTTGTCACTACTCTGCATACTAAACAAAGCACAGGCAAAAGCAGATGGTGGGTATTTTAATGCCTTCACATGTCTGCATATCTAGGAAAGAGAACTTCTCATCATTCTTTATTTCTGAGCAAGGCTAATAATTTCTATTTAAGTTCTCACAGCACATCCAGGTTTTATTGGTGTGGGGTTTTTTTTCTAGTGCAACACATTTTTAGGGGAAAAGCAAAGTTCCTTGACAAGAAAAGTTACAGCTTTTATATTTTCTCCTGAAAGCATCTATTTTTGTTAAATTGTCAAAATACGCCAATCTCTTGACAGCCAGAAATTATGTGGGTGTCTCAATATGAAGAAAACTATTTTGTTTTTAATTGTGGCAGCATCTGGAGGAGCGTCCGATCTTATAAGCAGCTCATGCCTATCTAATTTAAAGAGCTGCCAGCTGGTTCAAACTATGCACATGGGCTTCATTTTCTTTACTACAGGAAACTGAAGAATTCCACTGGAGCAAGTCATGTCTGAACAGCGCTTAGTGTTACTCTCTGGGGTATGGTGACAGCTTCATGGTGTTATGATATGATACACTTCACTGAAAGCTCTGATTAATAATACTAGGCTGATTTTTTGAAGGTATTTGACCAGGCAGCTGTTGTCTATGTGTTCAGATCAGTCTTTCAGAAAATCAAGAGGATTAGCATTGTTGCTTCACTGCGTGTATCGGTTACCCCAAACTCTTTTGTTATAAATGTTGAATACTTGTAATTTATGTTATCAGTAAGTTGTGGTCTTTTGCCTAATGCATAAAAAAAGCACGTTATTGTTTTCTATAGACTCTCTGGCCATGGTAAGATTAAACTACAGTTATTTGAAAATCAGCTAAGCTCTTACAAAAGTACCTACAGGCCAAAGCCCTCTACAGAAAACTTTCAGGCTAAATGACAAATATATTTTACATTTGCAAATCATAACACACAAAACTCGTGAAAAAAGAAAAGCAGCTTTTAAATATGCACATGATAAAGTAACAATGCAAACAGAACTTGCTTTATATAGGTACAGAGGTGAGCTCCTACTTTCTTTAATGCACTGATTTCTGGAACAGAGACCAGCTGAAACTTAATGAACACCATGTTCAGGAAAGTGTACCTTGAAGTTTACTTGAAGTTTATTAGGAAGTAATTGACAATTTTAGGATTAAATGTTCTCCATAGGGGGAGGGAGGAAGCAATTATTATTTATCTAAAAAACCCCCACATTGCTTGGATTGCTTTTTAGTCTTAAAGAGGTCTGTTTTCACATTATTGGAGCATGTTTTACTTCTGTTGTTCCAAAATATTGCTCTTTTATGCATCTGTTTTTATTCAGAACCTTTATATTTTGTAATATAAAGATAAGTCTTAACATTATTTGTAAAATATTTCACTGAAAAATGTATTTTTTTAATTTGCCCACTTGGGTTTGTTGTTGTTGTTGTTTGGGTTTTTCGTTTTTGTTTTTCCTTTTTCCCTAGGAAGACTTCTGTGGACACGCGCAATTCTGCAAAATGCAGTCAGAATGATTTAGAACTTTAGGACTAGAAAGACTTGAGAAGCCTGTTTCCTTTCTGAAACTCAAAAACCTGAATGTAAACTATTTGAATCTACAAGCAGTTTGCAGGTTCATATAGGGAAAAGCCTACTTAGCTCATCCTTTCCATCTTTCTAGCATATTTTCCACAAAACATTTTCTCATGTTTTAGTCCAGCCTAGTTTTAGAAGCTTCCAGAAACAGCAGTTCTAAGCATCCCCAGGGGGACAACGGCAGACCTCTCGGTGAGGAGGCAGAGGGAATCCAGGCCTCCCCATGGGAATCCTACAGCAACTGATTCCTGCTATGACTGGCCTGGCAGTGCCTTGCTCTCTGTTGCTCAGCACCTCTGCTTCTAAATACATGTTAACCAAGGAGCTCAGTATGATGAGCAATAGGACTGAAAACTTATTTCAATCTCATTTAAATCTGAGGACAAGTTGCAATGAGAGTTTAAAGTGCTCTAAATCTCTTAGGACCACATCCTTGTTTCAGACATCATGCCGGGTATCATAGTGTGGGCAGGAATTATGCCTGTTCTCTGATGGTTACAAATTCTACTCCTCATGCTGGTTCATTAAAACCCAGCAAAATATATTTGCAAATGCAGACAGTGACCTAGTGCATAGGTGATGATTTTGCAAACCCTGGAAACAGTGGCAACCATAAAAAACCCTGAACAAACAAACAAAAATCAACTTGTGCTAGTTCCCCTTAAACGCCACATGCATGCAAGCCTTAAATCTATACATATGCAAGCAATTCTTATCAAAAGATGTTGTAAAGTCACCAATTTGCATCCTGAGCACTGTTTTCCCCAAAATATAACATTAAAAAAATGTATTACAGTACATACACTTCTGTGAGCAGTAATGCATGCAATCTATTTTTGTGATAACAAAAGTTAAGGATAGTACTGTAAATGCAGTCGATGCATACAAATTGTTTCTCTGCATTGTAATGTGTGCATGAGCAGTTTCTCTTGTTATGCTTGAATGACCAGAATATCATGCTGTAAGAAACATTATTTATTCTCAAGTTTATTTGTTTATTAAAAATACAAGACATTATATATGCTTTAACAACCAGTACTGTGTAATCTATTCCTTTATATTTCTGTGCTTGCAAATTGTGCTTGAAGGGATGAGACTCACATATTTCATCTGGAGCCTCATTAAATGTGTTCTGGATGAAGCACCAGTAATAAATGTGAAAAGGAAGGATGTGCTACTCCCCTCCCCACTACCACCTTCTTTCCAAGTATATATCACCACGATATTAAAACGTTTAGCAGGTGGTAGAGAAAATAAGTGATGCACAAAGAGTGTTGCAGTAAGAAGTAGGAAATCCAACCTCAGTGACATAGTGGAAAACGTGCAAAGTAGAGAGGTTGGAGAAGCCTTTGCAGAAGGAGAAACAGCAAATATTCTGGTGGTTCTGGATGGCGACTTGGCAAGTGAACCTTTGCAGAATGTTGCATTGCATAAAATGATCTGTTGCAACCAGGGATTGATTTTCAGACTTGATTTTGGACCAAAGTTTGGAAACCATAGACAATGTTTGGGTAATGTATTTCACTGTCTTTGGGCAAAGTCCACTGCTCTGTTTGCCTCTTTTTGTCACAGAGGAAGCTTAGCAGGCCATGCCCCTGACACTGTGCATTTGTCTGGCATAGCTGGTTCTTCCTTGCAGCTACAGTGCCCGCTGATAAAGGGAAGTACTGATGCTGGACTATAATAAAGTCCTTTTCTTTATTCCAACTTACTGTTTACAGCTTTAGTGTAAAGTGAGCTTTCTTATTGATTAATGTAATACTTAGCATAACTTTCAACTGTGAACATTTTTTATCAGTCTTATATCTACCAACAGATTAGCCAGTTCGCATCAAATCAAGAGGGGTTAGACTTATTTTCAATCTATTCAAACTGAAAGGTTAAGAAGCCTACAGCATGAGTTTGCTCTTAGTTGGGTTAGCTTTTTGAAAATATTAAGAAATCAAGTTTCTTTAACAGAATCTGGTAATTTTGAACAAAACATCAAATCAACAGAAAGTGAAAAATAAGCTTTGTCTTTTTACTTAAAATTAATAAATATAGACGTTGATATTAGAAGATCCTTCTACCTATTCCAGAATCCTGATTTCCTTTGGAAAGACTGATTTATGATCAAAAGTGACTTCAGTTTTTATAGTATTGTGTGCTGCCCATGACAGTATATTCAGGAGAGAGACCACAGAGACAAAGGAACTGTGTTGTTGGTGCATTTTATGTTAAAACATAACTTTCTGCTGGAAAATACACTGGTGCGATCCATTCATATCACACTGGCAACAGAACAGCCATCAAACAAAAATACTCTTACTGTCTTGAAATGCTATTTTTCAGCACAAAGCAAAACTCCTGTGAACACTCATTTAGGAAAGATTTTGCCAGAATCTTTTTATAGTCATATGAATTTTCCCTGGCCATCCTTCACCTGCTTATAAATTCTCAATCCTCAAGAAAACACAAAAATAGCAGGAAATTATTTGGCTCTGGAAAAGAAGAATAAATTATCAAAAATCAAGTCACAGAATGAAAGGAGCAACATATGGCCTAAGCTGCCTACAAGCCATATAAGACCCAAACAGCATTTAAAAGATCACAGGCTTGAGCTGCCTCCTGCTTTGTGTTTGCAAAAACTGTTCATTCTGTTTGAAGGTGCCCGTTTGTGGAAATCAAAGTCATTGCAGATAATTCATGATCAGAAACAAGGATTCAATGAATTTCTAAGATTACTTTGTCCAAGTAGAATAGTTAGTTTGACAGATAAAAAGTATGGGAAGAACCGAAGGACTAGCAGTAGGTACATATTCTCTTTTGTTTTTCTCCAAAAGGTTGAGATCCAACATTTATTCCGAAATTAAATTAAACAACTTAACAATTACCTTCAAACGTTTGTCATTTAAATGCTTGAACATTTCATAAGACAAATTATCCATGTCTGGTGAAAGAAATACTGAAAACCAGATTATACTTTTTCAGGTTCATTAACTCTGAATCAAACATTGTAATATAAATAATTTCCAACCCAGTTTTCAAGAATAGAATTATATATTTTGAAAAAATCCATTCTTATGCCGCACAAAATCAGGTCCAGAGTTGCCACTGCTGCATTATTATTAACAAAGCCCATCCATCTTCCACACTCTCAAATCACTTTTAATTAATACAAATACTGCAAGATAAATCCCGTTACAGCTGACACTTTCTATCTTATCCCATGTCTTGTATAAAGTATTTTTATTAATAATGTCTCTTTGAATTCAGAGTTTTGCCTTAAGTGGGAAGGGCCTTTGGTTTTGTGGTCTAGATCTGCTCATTTTGAGGAACTTGTAAAGTTATTAAAATCTTTTGCTGATTGCATATCATTACTGGGGTTCAAGGGAACCACTGAGAAGTTTTTAATGCCAGATCTGGTACAACAGACTTTCTTACAGGATGACAATGCACACAGGGTAGGATTCATCTCACCTAATTTTGGCTATGCCTAATCACCAGAAAAAAGTGCTTCCATAGGCTTAACCCTACTCAAATTAAACAAATACTTAAAATGGAAAGATGTATTTAGACATATCTTTGTCCATTGACTAAAAAGAAAATTAGGGAGATAATATAAGCTGTATACTGCTTACACAGCTAGAGTTAGAAGAGCTGAATTATACCTGCAGTGCAAAGACAGATATTAACAACCTTAAATCTTGTGCTGAGGACCTATCAACCAACTAAACAAAAAGCCAGAAAGATAAGTCCAGCACCGGTTCTGTTGCAATGATTGCCCTTTGACATTGTAAGCAACTAATTCTGTTCTTCTTACTTGCTAAAATAGTTAGCAGTTAGCCATATTAATTGATAAATTAAACTGACAAACTTCCATGTTCATTTAAGTAAATAAAATGTGCCTACACAAACGATATTTTACTATCAGTGTGGGAATAACCTAGAATATGCCTCTACTTTTAAAACCAAGATGGCATCAATGACCCTGATTCAAAATGGTGATTTGCAGCTTTCGAAGCTTTGAAGAAAGATGGATTTCACATGGCAATGGGCTTTACATTGCAGACACAGAAGTCTCTGTTTTCTGCCATTTATATTGTACTGATCAACCACATGTCACCTATCTGTGATCTAGGGAATACTATCCAGACCATTGGGTATGATTCCTGTTCTTTTTCCACTTAGAGTTTGAAGTGTTTCCAGAGTTACTTACCATCCCACGGAATATTCTCACTGGGATGTGGGCTTATCACCATGTTATACAGATGATTCTCTGAAATCTTCTTATAAGAGGAGTAAAATAAAATGGCAAATCTCCACACAAACATTAAATAATAGAAGGCACAGAAGTAAATAACTATGTGTGATAAAATGCTGCATACAATTCCCACTAATATTTTCCATACTGTGTTATGAAACGAGGGATTTTTCATTTAATTTACCAATCAATAGAAAAAAAAGTCAGACCATTGTAGAGCAGAGTTAAACTGCATTTCAATGAAGAATGAAGCAGAGAACTATACTAGTTGTTAGCTTTGAGGAATAACTAAATTAACTTTCATTCAGAAGGACAGTAATAAAAACCTTCAAAAACATCAGCTGCCTATACTTCCAGGCATAGATTTAAAGTGAGATTTAGGTGATTACTAAAGCAGGGAGTAAGGAAGGTCCAGAGAGTGATTTGTCAGCATTATGTACAGTTCTTTCATCTTCACATTAAAAATTTATTGCATATACAAGCCATGTGGTTTGAAAGTATGTTTTCTTGGCTGATTAATCTTTATTTATGCTAACAGGGATAAGCTCAGTGTCCAGTGACTCGATGAAAATTAATTAACTTAATAATTTTATTAAGATGAATTTGGAGACATGTTAATTGCCAAAAGAAAAAATATGCTGACGCTGATGCTGAGATTGTAACTGGAACTCATAACCACTGCTCTGTCAGGAGGACAGCGGGGGTACCCCCTTCTCCTCCAATAGTCCTTGTGGGGGAGCCATGGTAAGAAGCACTGACCCTTCACACCCTTGTCCTCCTCCAGGTGCCTGCAGAGGGCAGCCCCAAGGAACAGGAGGACCTTGAAGATCTGCTTAACCTCTTCCATTACTCTAAACTTGATTGTTACAATGAAACAAAGGAAAACAAAAATGAGAAGTAGATGACATCTTGGGGCTAACAATTCTGCAGGGCTGAATATAGATTAGAGCTATTGATACATCGTCCCAAGTACCACATCAATATCAATAAAAATAAATGAGAGGTTAGACTGATGTATGGACTTACATCACTGAGTCACCCCTCCCAGCCAGTCCCTTGAAAAAAGCTCTCTCTTGTCCCCTGAGATGGACACTGCCGCTTTTTTTCTAGAACTGGAGTCCTCTAATTCCCTGTCAAGTGAGGCTGCCCAACCTGTTCCTAAATGAGCTGGGAACTCATCTTCATCCCCAGAAACTCACGTGTGAGCCCTGGAAATCCTGTAGCAATTTACCATTGAACAGTTTTTAAAAGAAAGCCTTTAAAGATTACACCAGTCGTCCTTATCTTCAGTCAGAAGTATACTAATGGCCGAATGGAAGATGGTGAGCAGATCTGTCCATGTAGCAGTAACTAGTTAAGTGAGAACTCATGTGAACAGCACTACGTGAATGTCCCTATGTCACCATCCCATGGTTATCTGAACTAGAAAATATAAGTTTTTATTTAATAATTACATTCTTCTGAAATATTTTTACATATTTTACTGGTTTATTTTTCCTTGAAAAACAGTGAAACACTGAGTAATTACCCAGCACCTACACCCGTCCATTTTTGGCAAAGCACAGAGTGTTGCCAGAAGAAAACAAGAAATTAGCCACCGTACCCTTCCACCCATTAGCAGTCAGGACTGAGGTATTGCATTGCTTCAGTGATCTCTGCGGACCAAAGCTTTTCTTTCCAGAAGGAAAAACTTCAGCAGGCAGACTCACTCACCTTTTCCTTGCTCTGTGTGACCTTTTGCAGCTGGGGGAGTGAGGAATCTAATAGCAAGATGGATTAATACACATAGAATCTAAGGAAAGCTGTAGATCAGTAAGAGTGATTTAAATGAAGAACCTACCTGTTCTCTGCTTAGAAGTAGATGGAACAAACTTGGTATGGAAAAGGAAGGAAGAGACAAGCTATGCTAAACCCAGTTTGTTTTCTCTTGGGTATCATTCTTAGTCGTGTTCCATCCAAACACAAAAACTTAGAGCCCACATGGATGGAGTGCTATCCATCCTGGACAAAAGTAAAAGTTACCACTGAAATCATACTTCCCTTCAAACCAGTCATCCACACAATTTGCAAGAGAAATATTGTCTGGTGAAGGTACTCAGAAGATTTCCTGCAATTCTTTATATATTTCTAAAAGAAAACATATGTTTTTTAAATATATGTGTGGATATATATACACAATATATGTTGAAATAACTACTGACCAGGACAGGTTGCTGCATCAGAGGGAGTGGACTGAGCACCAACAATCCTTGTGAGGTATAAAGGTGATTATACCACTTAACACCCACTACCTCAGTAAACTATTAAAGCAGCTGCACTGCGAAACCCTTAGTTATACTGATTATCTCAGCTGAGGACAGGATCTTTTCCCTTGGGTCCACAAGAGAAAAGTATATTCAGAGAAGGAAGAGTGAAGATGTAGGTGGAGCCTAAGCTGTACAGGGTCCTGGAAGTGTGTTTTCTTTCTTTTGCTGTGTGGGAAGGTGTGGCTGTTAGTCTGCTTCTCTCTTCTGGATGTACTGGGTGGGAGTCAAGTGTAATCTGGAGAAGCCAGAGAAAGAGAGGAAGCTTGCATTTTTCTGAAAAGTATATGACTTGAATTTAGAAGAGTTCTTGATTTTTGTTTTCCATTATGTGTATATATACTATGTTCAGGCTGCATAAATTGTTTTACTCCTACAAGAAGAGTCAAAACATATTTACAAAATAAACTGTGTGTAATTAATTAGAGGAAAATACACAAGACACCAAATATCCTGCATAATTAGAATAGTAGCGTTGCTGTGCAGGAGTCAACAAACCTTTAATTTTCTTTTGCTAAGTCAAAAAACTATATATGTTTTCTACTAAAAAATTAGAAGACCCTCTGGAAAATCCAATCCCAAATATATGTATGTCTACACATGTTACTATGTAATTTAGCAAATAATAAATCTGTGGCAGACAAATGTGTCACAGTCAGCAATGTCACGCTGTTGTGAAAAAGCATCATACTGGGATGTATAAACAGGCACACAGACGGCAAGACACACGCAGTAATTACTGTTTTCTGTATGGGTGATGCCTTAGGTGATGTACTGTGTTCATTTTAGGCACCACAATTCAAGAATGAAGTGGACCATTTGGACAGCAAAGAGATTGATCAAACATCTGAAAGTTATGACTTTTGGAGAAGGAGAGAACACACTGGGGTTATTAAGCTTACAAAAAAGAAAATTTAGGGGAGACACAGCAACAGCCTTCAAATATGTACTGCCTTCTGCCAAAGATGAATAATCTACTCTGTCCCTGCTGAACAGGCCCGGAAATAGTGGCCTTAAATTGCAGAAAGGAAGATTCAGGTTAGGCATTCATGAAAAAAAAACAAACAAGAAAAGGACTCTGAGCACTTGGAAGTACTATAATAAAGTTTGCATTGGCTAAGGAGCTTTAGCCAGTGAAAATTTGTACAGAGTAGATTAGATGAATATTTTTCAGAAGTAACACAGATGTGTATGAAGTTGTCCTGAAGGCAAGGATCAACTTAATATTGCTTTTCTCCTGTATTTTGTCCGATTCTGAGACTTCTGAGGAGAACTCTTGGGTTCATTTCCAGCCTGGGATAAAAGCAGATTGCCATGTTCTTTTCTCTGATCCAAAGCACAGGGTATTTAGCTCAGACCAAAGATTCATTTAGCATAATATTTGGTGGTTGGCAATGGATGTTTAGGGAAAGTGTACGAAAAATAACAGGATTTATCTTCACATATTTGTTTAATTACTTTAGGACAGTCAAACCTGAAAGCTAAAACTGGTGTCTCAGTCTAGGACTCAAAGAGAATCTTCCATACTGAAATAGAGGCAAAAAAATAGTATCAACTGAAAAGCCTTAATCAGCCTGCTCTGAGGTTTGAAAAGTAACCACAGGTATGAACAGTTTTTTCTTCACCTTTCAGAAACGTAATGATTTTTATTTTAATTCAATTTGCTTAACTATTTTCACACATCGATACAATCAAAATTAAGCAGACCAGAAAGATATGGGTGATGGCAGATATACTATCCCACGGATGAGCATCATTGGCTGGAATGACAAAAACAGGCTGCAAAGAAGGCAAAGCTGTTTGTGAGCATGTATGTTGCTGACCAAACTTCATTCAGCGTAAGTAAATCAACACAGAATTGGTGAAGACTAAAGAACTGTGCCACTTAACATCAGTCAGTGGCCTGGAGCTGTATGTGTACCGAAAAGCTTTAATAAAAACAAAGTTAATTCATCTTAAATTTATTGCCTTAGAACCTAGGAAGTCAAACGCGAATTGGCCATCACTGTACATCACTTGCATCACAGAAAGAGGTAAAATTCTGTTTCTCAGGAAAATATTTTTGCACTGTACATAATCTGAAAAATTCAAAGTGATCATGTAATTGAAAATTACAGGCATTTTCAAGGTACTTGTAGGCTTATCCTTTCTTTTATTTCCTTGGGAAAAATAATTGATTACTTTAGTTTGAGTCTCATAAATTGAACTGTGGACCTTTGAGGAATGGTCATCAGAGAGAAACAGAAGTCAGGAGTGAAGCGTAAATAAAACCAACTTTGAGACAGCCTGGTGAAAACAGTTGACTTTGTAAATTTGATCCTCACTGACCGAAAGAGACTAACGTGCTCAACTGGTCTTTCAAGTTAGTGGTCATCCTGCAACCTTTGACCACATCTTTACTTCTGGAAGTAAGCAGAAAGTGAGATTCAGAAGCAATTTTCTCATGAAATTATCCTGCCTTGAAAAAAACTACAAAATAAAACGTAAGACTAAACTTAACTGCTAGCAGTCCTTTGAAAAAAAAAATGGTCATTCCTGGCCTCTCAAATTTCCACCTGAAAATGCTGCTCCTTGATATGTAACCCACACATTACCTTTTACTTCATAACCAAACGCAAATTGTTGATGTGCTGTTCAGAAATGGTTCATTGTTATCTTTTCCAAATTAGGCAAAATTCTTAAGCCCAGAGTTATATGAACTGATGATGTACTTTATCCTACCCTCCTTATAAGCTGTCCTCATCTTATCTGATCAGTTCTGTAGTCACAATCTGCTGTAAACATCTGGCTGAAATACTTCTTTGTTCTATGATTATACAATTATGTATCCTGAATACAAATAAAAATATATTTTAAAAGAATGGAATCAAAAGAAACATGTGCCCTCAACAGTTGTGTAAACTGGGCTCTAAATAGGACTTTTCCCTTACAAATCACAATAGATAAATATAAATCTTTAAAAGGTCATTTTTGTAATTTTTCAGTGTTACACAGCTAGGACTATGGGAGGTGCTGCATCCCAGCACTAAAGCTGGAACTGTGCTTAGACTGTGGACGGAGATCCCATGGAGAGGCACAGGAGATCCAGCATGAATGGTGGACTTCATGGCTTTTGAAGAAGGAACATAGAGGCACAGGGAGGTTAGGCTTCTGTCCTACACAATGTTTCACTCAGATGACTACCTCCAAAGTCTTCCTGAAGAAAATGAAAAGTAAATGGGTGCATGCACATGTATCACACAGCAAAAAGTGTTTTGCCCTGTTCTAGTTGCTGAACATTCTTTGAGAATGTTGAAGCAAGAGCAAAAGGTCCTATTTCCTGCTCCTGCTTTTTAGGCACTGCATTATCGCTGCTTGTCTTTACCTTTCTTTTGCACGGAGATGAAGTAGAAAAACAGTAAGAGGAATGAATATTACCTTTTTGTTATTGGAAAAATGCTGATTAGTGAAATAAGCAGAAAAAATTTAGTTGATTTAAACAGTCAGAACGTAACTCTAGATGAAGTGTAAAAGCACCTAAGCTAAACTGCAGCACCTAAATATTCTGTTCTAATAATGCCTTGGCCAAGTAAAAATTGTGAAATATGCCTGGATCTATTAGTGACAGATATATCATACTATAGGACTGAATCATATCATACAGATCATTTATTCTCTTTTATTGTTTAAACCAGCAAGGCTTGAATGCTTCTTAAGATTCTGAGGGAAGGGGGGTCACTTAAGTCAGTAGTTCAGTATCAGATTTTGTGAGTAAGGCTAAATGCAGCATTTATTTTTGAAAACTAGACACAAATGTCAAGATTGCTCCAATATATGCCAGTTTTGCTCCTGCTCCATCACTCAATCTGGGGTGCACTACTTTCTTAGAGCCACTGAAGAGCCTGGCAATTTTCATTCTATCACGTTACATTAGCAGCATGTCCTTCCCTGTGTCTTCGACCTTGAGATATGTAAATCAGCATCTTAAGTATTTTTGGTTTGACAACACAAATCCAGGAAGCATAAGATTATGGTATACACCTATGAGTTATTTCGTTTAGCTAGATTTATTGCTTCACTTAGTGACATCATACCTAGAGTTCCAACAACAGTAATAGAATTCTCTTCCTACACATGATGGTAACCTACTGAAGATGGTTGAGACATTTTTGATTCACTGCTTGGCAGATGACAGTAAAATAGATGTCAAAATGATTATATCCTCTGGACATTTTTCTCCTACCTGCATGCATTCGTAATATATTTTACACATGGCAAAGCAGCTCTGATTTCCATCTTCCAGTAGCAATGGAAATTAGAAGAGGATAAGTGCATGTATGAAGGAGAGAGAGAGAAATGCTGTGCCTTGATAGGGTAAAATCAGACAGGAAAAGCGTGAGAGAAAGCAAAAACAACCGTGCAATCTCAAAAGATTTCTTTTGAATTTTGTTTGTTAAATTTCCTATAGCAGGAAATAAATTACTGAGGTAACCTAAGCTAAAATTTCTTCTCCTTTGCTGTCCAGAAGTAATGGTGTTACTACCTTTCTCTTAAGGTCTGGAAGATTAGATGAAAGTAATAAAAATTAAATTCACGTAAAGAATTACAAGTAGCAGCTTATGTGGTAAATGTCTGCTCAGGGTTTAAATAAGGCTGTACATACCTTCACAAGTTGTTCCTTAGTATGACTTAAATCCTGCAAATCTGTTTAACCAACATTGATAAATCACAGGCAATTCTTTAAGAACATTCAGAACTCTGAATATTCATGCTCTGTGTATCAGACTGGTAGCTATCATCATAATATGGTGTTGTTTTTCAATCTGAACACAATAAAACTGAGAACTATAAAAAAGGCTTAGGGATAGGAAAATATACACACAAATTAAGGTGAGCTCTTTCTTAAAGAATTTTACACTTCCATTTGATACAAGAATATGTGACTGTAGCTTTGTATTCCGTATTATGCCCCTATGCCACACATTCTTGAGTCTACAAAACCAGAAGTCAATTTACAAGAGCTTAAAATATACCCTTCCAGATGTCAGCAATGCCTTAGAATTTATGATATCATGGAGTGATAGGAGTTTCCTTTTAACCTTAAACACTACCACGGTTTCAGATTGATCCCACAGATTTAACAATACCATCATAGATAGTGTTACGGTTATTATGACACAGTGGTTGTTGTGCATCAAGTCTACACACGGCAAAGTGAGTCAGAACGTTTTTGAGGTTTTATTAAAGTCATTGTGACTCCCAAAGCTGTCATCTCTTGTCTTTTTAGCTATATCTGCTCACAGACTGCCAGATGGATGTAGTGACCAGACAGCTGGACCAAGGTTTCCAGCTACAGCTGAACTTCCTTTGCATTGTAAGCTGCTGAAAATAATTTTGAGGGCAATTAGGAGAAGATGTGTCTAGGCAATTCAGTGCAAGAAGTCAAAGCTTTAGTAACATGGCTGATTTCTCTTCAGCTGGCCATAGCTATTTTTTAGTTCTTGGAAATAATGTAGGAAAGAATTCAGTCTCCTGTATCCAAGTGCGAATGAAGTCAATATGGTAACCAAAGTGATCTGCATGAAGAGAATATGGAAGGAGATGTGTGAAAGACAGCAAGGCAGTCTCACTGTAAATGAAATAGGGACATTTGAATCTCAGAGAAATATTTCTACGCTTCTTGCACATATTTCTCCAACATCCACTCTTAGTAAAAGGAAATAAGAGTGAGAATCTACCCTTAAAACAGTTACTCTCAATATTATATCTGAGCTAGTTTAATACAAAAATTATATTCCAAACAACCATAGATGCAACAATGAAGAAAAAAGAGAAGAAAAGTTCTTACCTTAAAAATAGTTTTTGTTTAGGTCTTATGCTGTGTATCAAACACAATGTATGTGAGCTAACAGGTGGAAAGATTCTTAGTCTCTCATGAGTACATAGAAATCTGTGGGGAAATGGAAGTAAATGTGAAACTCACATTAATTTATTCAGTATCTTAGCTTATGCAGTGTCTGTCCAAGGAATGCTATTTATACTACCATATGGGCATACAGCATGCTGTGTGGGCTGATAGCGCATTGAAAATAACATGAAGGCCTCATGTCTGGGCCCTCCCGATGCTCTTAAAAAATACACGTGACCTTAAATTCACAGTGAAGAGTGCAATCTGATTAAAATATATAAAGTAACTAAAATGTGAAGATGATGATATGAGGAAAGCTGATATTTTGCTAGGTTTTTATTTTTATATTATTCAGAAGATAAAAATAATCACAGTACCCAAAAGATAAAGGATATGAAAAAAAGGGAAAACAAAGCGAAAGCATGACTGGAGGAAGCCAAAATCAGGCATAGCCTAAGGTCCTTCTCAAGCAAAAGTCCTAAAAAAATGTATTAATTTGATCACTTACTTCCCATAAACTCTTAACTAGTAATTTATTTTACTGCAGAATGCTAACTAAATGCAATATGGGTTTTCATTGCTACCAGCTCAGCAGAACATCACATAATACTGGCTTTACAATCACTTTGCACTCTGATTATATTGAAAGCAACATATTTGGATCAAAATGCTGATCACTATACACCTTTCTCAAAACAATAAATAAACAAATCCTATAGTGAAAAAAATGAAAGCAACAAACCTGTCAATATTAGAACAATTTCATTTTAAAATATGAAATACTTCAGTTATTTCACCGCGCTCCCTCACAGACAAATGTTCCAGTGAGAAAAATCCTTCATGGCTTTCAAAATTACCTGACTCTCCTGTTGGCAGTCAAAGCCCACAAGTCAGCTATTCTTTTCCATTAAAATAATCTCTCCATGTCCTGGAAGGAGAATGGCTGTATTGGTGGGGACGAGCATCGAAAGCCACTGGCGACTTCATCCCCTCTGCTAACTGATATTAGTTAATCCTCTGAGTACTGTCCTACTTTCTCGGTTTCATAATAATTAGCTTCTGCATCACCTACTAGTATACACTAGCGAGAGCAAAAGAAAAAGTTTTTATGAACCTTGCATTAAATTTGAAAACCAAGCTGGGATGCCTTTCTAGAAGGGTATGGTGCTGACAAACAAATATTAACTGCTGTCAATGCAGCACTAACAGTGTCTTCTGACATAGAGAAGAATATTACAGGGTTTTAAGTTCTACTACTTAAAAAAACACTGTCAAAACAAAACAGGAAACATAATAGCGGAATACTGGTTTAACAAAAGAAATAGAGGAAAAACTACAGTATATTAACGAAACAAATGACGAACACCAGTATAGATAAAAGTAAACAAAGATAATGAATCATAGCTGATGACTGTGAGAACATTATACACTAATCTTATGATCCAATCACACTATTGACAATCATCCCATATCATTCCAAAAGCAACTGAAATAAAGCCCTAGTGAGTGAAGATTTCTCATGACATTCATCTGAGGATAAATTAAAAATTATTAATTTATAGCTTTTATAAAGCACATAGTATTTCCTACTTTCTGAAGTCCATCTGTTTACAGCTTTACCTGTATGCTGAGAATGAGGACAAGAGAAACTAACAGGGCTGACAACACCAAGGCTTTGCAGGAATAGACCTTGCTGACCTGGCTTTTAAACCTGATCATATTTAGGCCTTCTTTAAGAATTTAGCAAGCAGCTTCCTTCTCATAGGTCAAAAAATGTAACACACACAACTTTTCAGAGGCAGAATTTTGTTAATGCCAATGTAGAAGTAAGAAAACGTTAAGGATGGTCCCAGATAGTATTGAAAGTTGTCTTTTATTTTTCAGTTAAATTGTATACGAAGGTTTTCTTTTCTTATCAAAGGTTCAGCAGAAGATCTGTCAGAGCACTTTTAAACTATAAAGAGGTGTTCATACACTGAAGAGAACCTTTAGCTTACGTGACAGATAAAGGAATACTCATTCTTTCAGTTCCATAGATTATTTTTATACAATATATTTCCTTATCATTGTTAATATCTTGCCATCTCTAATACCTTCACTTCAGGATACCTTTTCTTTTCACTCACCCTAATCAAAGGACACACTATTTTCTTTAAGTTCAGCATTACAAAAAGTTTGTTGCACTGAAAAATCACAAATAAAATAATGGATAGAAAAATACATTATGCTGAGAAGAATGCTGGTATGTTCTTCTTGGTAGAGTCATAATGCTCAGACATATTATATTTTACAGTTTTCTTCCTAAAGCTATTGACTCTTAGCGCATAAACACAATCCCATGTGAGTTCTTATTCTTCTCTTCATTCACTTGAAATGAACCATTACAACAATGGAGAAAACCCCAAACAAACATGTTTCTCAGGCAACTTGTTTTGGACCTACTGTAATATACTGCAAGTCTCTAATAAACCATCCATAACTCAATCTCAGAATACAGGAACCCAGCTGCACACTTGAATTGCTGCTGAATTGTCTGATGTCAACCCACCCCATTTGTGTTCAGTATTACAAGAAAAACAGGCTTCAGATCTCAAAGCAGGATAAGCTGAATCAAAACTCCATTCCCAAGTGTGTCTGGTTTGAATGTGTTATGGTTTAGCTCCAGGCGGGAACTCAGCCCCGAACAGCCGCTCGCTCGCTCCCCGCTGTAGGGGAATAGACAGGGATCGGCGACCGGAAGATCACGGAATGTGACGGAAAGATAGACTCCTCCCCATAGGAGTGGCAGGAACAGGAAGTGCAAGAGCTATATAAGCGTGTGACGCAGCTAAATAAACAGACATTTTGTATCCATCATATTGATGTCTGTGCATCACTGTCCCCAGGGTGGGTAGAGCCCTGTGTCCCGGAGATATGCAGCCCAAGATAAGTTCTCACGTAGAAGCGTACAGCTACACCCGCTGCCAGGATAGGGGAGAGAACTGGAAGGGTAAAAGTGAGAAAGCTCATGGGTTGAGAAAAGAACAGTTTAATAATTAAAATAAAACAATATCAGCAACAATATTGCAATGGAAAGGAAAACAATGAGAGGCGCGAAACCCGGGTTGATGGGGAAGGGGGAATAAACCATCAAAACCAACCACATGTGCACAGCCACTCACCGCCCACCGACCTCACACCACCAGTCCCCGAGCCGTGACCCCCCCCACCCAGTCTCCGAGCTGCAACCCCCAGCCCCGGCCCCCGCTAATGTCCCGCTCCCGGCGCCCCACGGTAGGGAACGAACATCCCATTGGCCGGCCGGGGGCAGCTGTCTCGGCTGTGGCCCCGCCCCCCCGGCCTCCTGCCCTCGTGGCAGAGCGGGAAGCTGGGAAGGCCCCTGGCTGCTACAGGCGCCCAGTGAAGAGAATTAACTCTATCCCAGCTAAAACCAGCAGAGTGTTAGATCAAACACATTTCTGTATGTCATAGCTGATCAGACCAATATCTTATGGGGCTAGAAACCTAGATCATTTTATAGCGTCAATTAAAATCTTCAGGTATGACAGTCTTTCCCTAAGTGATTTCTGTGATCAAGATAAAGAATCTCCCACCGATGAAAGCTGTGAAGTTTCAGGATATGAAAGGTCACAGCAAGAGAAATACATTTCTGTGCATGCTACTTGGTAAACTTAATAAAAATTTGATTTTTCATTCTAGTACCATCATTCCGTATGGGTAATGGGTCCCAGGATGTCAAGAGAGTGATTTGCAGTAATAACCTGTTAAATGCCAAGAATGCCATACAGAGTGTCATTACATTCTCCAACATCATAATACATCAGAAGAGCAAAACAAAATGTTTCTCTTAGGACAACATTTCACAGGATAACTTTTCACTTAATATATTGATTCATACCAAGACATTATATTTTTGTGAATTAGCCTTTCTGTGGACTTAGGCTTTAACAGCCTCTGTCTCCTGTAAACAATAATGTATTCACATATACTACCAGGAATGTTACACCTGTCGCTTTGCTAAGAGAACAATGAGAAAAGGCTCTAGCAACGTTTAAAGAGTTTAAGCATTCTGTCCGACAAACCAAACGATTTTTGGGAATTACCAAATAGCATGCAAGATAACTTCCAGTTCTTTGCGAATAGCACGTCTTGTAGAGTCTTGGCTAGTGTCTGTTAAAGAGCCTGGTTTAGCTGCACGCTTGACTTGCACTATTTCCTTTACTCTAAATTTTGCGTGGCAGGTAGGAGGTGTGAGGCAAGCCTCCTTCCAGCTTTTGTTTAGGGTATGCTTAGGCTGCTTAAGCATCCGTTGCTTTGTCTGTGCCAAGGGAGTAGGAAAGGAAAAAAGAAAAACCAATAAGCAAGAAAGGGGAGACACTGAAGTCCTGATTGTTCAAACTGGTTTTACATATGTTTCTATACAGAAGTAACTGTGTAGTAAATCTGGGCATTTGAAATCTATGCAGCAAACCATACCCTGAGTTTCATGGGATAAGAAATAGTGATTGTTAGCATTCTGCGCCTGGCCGACTTAAGCTAGCTCTGAAGCAACAACACTGTCCCTTATTATGAACAGGACACTACTGTGAATGGACTGTTAACCTCAAACACGATTGCACGGTCCAACAACTTGCTCTAAAAGTCTGTCAGACATTTTATCTTCTGGGTTTTAGGTATAGTTTTCATAAGAGAAACTGGTGAAAAATAAGATAGGACCACTTACTCTGCTGAATATGGTTTTACAGGTAAATTCAGGCATTTTCTTTCATGCTGTCTTTAACCAGAGAGCAATCACAACCAATTGCACCACCTGAATTTTCTTGCCAAGGCAAACGGGCTTCACGGTTTGGAAAGCTGGAACTGGTGCTGTGGCAGCATCCTTGCCCTCTGCCAGTTCTGGAGATTTTAAATTTTCCTGAGCAGTGACTGGAGTGAGAAGAAACGACCAGCATGCTGCAAACCCATGGACCACAATCACAGAGAAATCATACCATAAAAGGCTCATCTTAGGAGAAAATCATAAAGGTCCCGGATCTTCTACACAGCACAGATTGGCACCATCCCTGCTTTCCTTCATTTCACCACTGAATCCCACAGTGTCACCCAGCTTCCAACAGTCTTTTCAGCCATAGAGTATTATGGCTCTGAGCGCCTCTGGCTCTGAAATGGAATGCAAATGTTGATAACCTTCTGGCAATGGACATAATGCACCCTCTCCCACGTGGGCAGTGAGATCCTCAGACATTTTGTGCTCTAGAAGTTCCAGATGGCAAATCTTTAGATGCTCCTGATTTCTAAGATAAACTGAATCAGTATGCTGCTATGGGAATTGTAGCTTGCAGGACTGTGAAACTGTAGAGTGCAATTAGCTTATCATCCAGTGGTCAAGCTATGACACAAATGTGTTTTAGCCCACCAGTTCACCAGCAGAACGACCAGCAGCACTTGCAGAAAGTACATCTTCACCTGGCTTCCTGCCAGCATGTCTGAGCTGAACTACCTGTTATTACTGATGAGAGAGCAAGGTTGTTCAAGCCTATGCTGTTTGTGCAAACACGTCCTTCTATACAGAAGCAAGGAGCTGACCTCTCTAGAAAGAGAGAATTGGTATCCCTGGCAGCAGGGCGAAGGGCTCTTTCCGTGCTGCCACCTCCGCTCCTAAAGGGACAGTCCCACAGTCAAATATATCTACCTCCTCTATCACTCTTTGAGAAGATCATGCTGTACGGGAGAATATCAGCTGGTCAAATAGGGAAACCCTTGTTTCTCATTCATTGCATCATCACAGTTAATCTCTCATACTCAGTTTTGTCTTCTCTTCTACCAGCTAGAGCTGAATCGATGTATTTAACTCTCTCCTACAGAAATGCAGACCTGCACCAACCTCCTTTTTGTTGCATTTGTTCTGTAAAATACCAACCAGCCTTTTTTTTTTGTGGGTGGGAAAAGAAGGAAAGGAAACAGGGGAAAAAAGTAAAATTTGGGCATTAGGGCAGGTTTAAAATGTTAAAAAGCCCTTACCATTCCCAATAGTTCCCAAACATTAACATGAGAGCTAAATGTTGTTAAAAAAAAAAACCCACAAACCAACCCAAAAACCCAAAACCAAACACCCCAATGGAAACTCTTCAAAGGGAAGGAGAGAATGTAAAAACAAATCCATTGATAAAGGTGTCTCTTTTATCAGTTTTGAATCACAGTGACATGCTATTGAGGGCTGTTGAAATATTGAAGAAAACTGCTTATCTGATTTGAAGCCTAAGCAGATGTTTTAATCAAGTATGGTGGCACTTTTAATGTTATATTTCATTAATAGGATGTCAGTTTTACATCTCACATCCTAATGACTGTTACTGCAGTGCAGAACACTGCTGTTCAGGTGTCAGAGCTATGCTCTGGCCTAGCCTTCAGCTCTGCTCTCTTGTCTATGCCTGGTGATTTCCGAAACCTCAGAAGGCAATTCATGAGGAAACAAAGCGGCATGGTTTTAATGAAAGGGGATTAAAGATTCTGGGTCAGGCAATCAGAGCAAAAAGGGGTCCCTCCTGATTTTGATGAAGTTTCTGGGAGCTAAGTGGTGCAATAAAGAATGACTTTTGCAATTGCTTCTCTCTCTTATCATTAGATTAATGCTGAAAAAAAAGTGACATTTTAAAAGGTTTATTGCTGTGCTTAGAGCTGTAGTGCGGCTGCTAAGTGGATGCTTTTCTTGCTGAAAGAGCAATGCAACAAGGAAACTCATGTTGCTTCCTTTCTAAATTGCAGGTTTATATCCATTTATAGTTCTAACTCTAGGCCATTACTGAGAACAGAGGATTGTCTGCCCCGCCCCCATTTCATCTTCCATGACTTGAATGAGATTAACAATTCTGAGTCATGAATCAAGTCTTCTTATGCCTCATGTGAAGAAGTCCTTTCAGATGGCATCTGCATATCACTGTCTTGCTACAGGTTTTGATCTTGTTTGTACACATTTCAACAAAATCATATGCTGCATGTTTTCTCTTTATAAACCCTCCCTTCCTGATTCTTAGAATCATAGAATCATTAAGATTGAAACAGACCTCTAAGATCAAGTCCAACCAACAACCCAGCACCCCAATGCCTCCTAAACCATTCCCTCAAGTGCCACGTCTACACGTTTTTTGAACACCTCCAGGGATGGTGACTCCACCACCTCTCTGGGCAGCCTGTTCCAATGCCTGACCACTCTTTCAGTAAAGACGTTTTCCCTAATATTTTTTCTAAACCTCCCCTGGGCAACTTAAGGCTGTTTCTTCTCATCATATCACCTGTTACTTGGGAAGAGAGTCCAACACCCATCTCACTACAACCTCCTTTCAGGTAGTTGTAGAGAGTGATAAGGTCTCCCCTCAGACTCCTCCAGGCTAAACAACCCCAGTTCCCCCAACCTCTCCTCATAAGACCTGCTCTTGGGACCTTTCACCATCTTCGCTGCCCTTCTCTGGAGGACACGTTCCAGCAACTCAATGTCCTTCTTGCACTGAGGGGCCCGAAACTGCACACAATACTCAAGGCGTGGCCTCACCAGTGCCAAGTACAGGGGCACGATCACCTCCCTGCTCCTGCTGGCCACACTATTGCTGATACAAGCCAGGATGCTGTTGGCCTTCTTGGCCACCTGGGCACACTGCTGGCTCATGTTCAGCCAGCTGTCAACCAGCACCCCCAGATTATTGATCTTAAAAAGATGAACCCCATTTTGATTCTCTCCCCCAAGAAGCATGAGGTTTAATAAACAGTTGTAAAAACTTTTTATGCTTCAGAAGTGTATCTTTCAGAACACATTTCATGAGGCATTTTTATTCAAGCAACTTCTTCACTGAAAGGTTGACAAGATGTATTTTGTTTCAAAGCAGCTCTGTCTCCTGATCACAAGTCTCTTTAATGTCGGCAGCAAA
Organism: Phalacrocorax aristotelis; assembly: GCF_949628215.1. NCBI lineage: Eukaryota > Metazoa > Chordata > Aves > Suliformes > Phalacrocoracidae > Phalacrocorax > Phalacrocorax aristotelis. The sequence continues at coordinate 48,583,090 of NC_134280.1, read as the reverse complement.
ATTTTACTGCTTATGTTTTAAAACAATATGAAATATGGTCAAGGAGTGTTACAAACATGACTGCTCTTAGAGTCCATTGCAACAGTGACTGTGAATGAAACACAGGAATGAACAATTTTAAACTATGCAATATCATAATAGCAAAATCTAAAACCAAAAAGACAGATACCCTCCAGGCAGTATAATATGCTGGCAGGATACAGTCATTCTTCTAGAGATGTTAAAACACATTTCAAAACCACTTTGATTTCTATTCCATATGTTAAATGTACTTCTGTTTCTTTACTATACCCCTATTTGTAGAACGTCTTTGTCTCCAGTTCAGTGAGGTCTGAGTTTTCATGGAGAGTGGGAACAGGGGGAAGTATTGGTTCAGAGAGGAGGAGAAAAAGTGGAAATCTCTGTGTTGATTTCAATACAGATAAATAAGCTATGGTCAGGAGAAGAAAAACATAATTTTGCTTTAGTTGTTATCTCATACTTGAGAGTAAGTTTGTAGCTTCAAGGAACTAAGTTTTATTTTAAGCATAGGAAAACAGCTTGTTTTCATATGGGGAACATAACAACTTGCTTGACAATATTCTATATCTGAACAGAAAACAAAAAATCAGCTGTCTCCCAGTGATATGTTCAGGCAAGTAGGAAGAGTTCTTTATGGTTAAAATTCAACCCATAAACCAGAATGACAGCACCTTCCCTCACTTCTACAGCTTCATGTACTAAACAGTTTGGTTAAAAAAAAAAAAGACAGAAAAATCACTGTTATTATTTTGAGGTTGATCAGAAAAGGGACAAAATACTTTTTCTTGCACTTTGCTTTTCCTATGGCATAGAAGGAAAAGAGAGCCCCTAATCGTTTTGGACTGTGGCTCATATTCTTTCCTCCGACTTCTTCATCTTATTCCCTAGTACTTTCTCATGGGCATATAGGTGTTTAATTCAAGATCCTACTCCTTCATGGAAGTGTACGCACACATACTTCAGAATAAGCATGACACTAGTAATCAAGATATGTAGACTGTACACCTACATCTGATCAGCCTCTGTCTCACATGCTGTAGAATATTACTATTTGATTCTGAAAAAACAGAACTCACACAGCTTTAATACCAAGAAACTCTTTCATAGTTCAAATTTATTCACTTAATTGAATCAGCTATGGACATTTTAAAGACAGTTTTCTGATAACTTCTAAAAAGCAACAAATGTGGAGTTAATATCTGCAGATCATCACTAACAGTTTCGTGGGTTATTTTTAAGTGATGCTTGGAGATGCTACAGCAATCATTGAAGTCGGTGCAAAATTCTTTCCTAATTCAATCCAAGTAAAAGATTGGATTGAATTTTTTCCTTGGTTAACATTTTGGACCTCGTTCATGTTTAATATGAGGTAAGCAAAATATTGAACAGATGTAGCAGGCCTATGAAATGAGCAATTTTGATTTTTTAAGTTTGCTTTTAAGAAGCCACAAAACCCAACAAAAAGGTGCCAGGATTAGGATATTAAAAGCCAACATGCAATACAAGCTTTTTTCTAATCTTGCTCAAATGAGTCATTTTGAGCTTGTCTCCCTTTTGCTGGGTTCCCTCCCCACACCTGTGAAACAGGAGCAATATGCTCCCAGCAGTAATGCTGCAACCATTAAATTGTGACTCCCGCAGTGGAATACAGCTCCACTTACAAGAAAGTAGTTTCCTCCTTTCTTAAAATGAAGGAAACGAAATAGGAGAGCTGATAAGGTCTTAAAATACTGCCGTCCCCTGCCCCTCAAAAAGATGAGGACTAACTTGTCTGAAATTAGACTGCTCCATTAGTGACGGTGTAAGTGGATTTCAGGCTCTGTGTTCACCTTAACCTGATGAGGCTCCATCTCTATCTGTAAGCCTCCCTCGCAATTGCCCTTACAGCTCAAAGCTTAATGGAACATTCCGGAGCTAGACTGCTCTTCACTGGTCCTACAAATAATAATTTCTATAAGCCTGGGACTTTTATCCACAGGTATTCCCCTCTCTACAGCCTGATAATTCACCTCTAATTACTGCTGCATGAACACCACTGCTGTCTCCGGCTCAATTCCATATCCTTTCTCCTCTGTGCTACTCAGTACATCAGAAAATCAATAGATGGCTAAGGCAAGCTCTCCCACAGCTCTGCCCTCCCCCGATTTATCCCTCCTTAGCAATTCTAATGCTTGCTTCTACCTCCTCTCCCCAGCCTGTGACAGTTACCATTTTTATTCCCTGTACCTCGTCTGATTTCAGGCGTTTTGTGAATGCCCTTGAATTTAACTCTTCTGTGGCCATCTGGGATTTCAAAATCCTGTCACAGATTTTAAAGTCCTAATTGTTGCAGAAATGGTGATGCTATTCCACAATTTGCCTTCAGTTACATTGCATCCGTTCTCACAAATGATAATGAGATTTGTACTGATGTAGTCCTGTGCATAGTTTAATTACATAATTTTCATTACAATTATGGGAATAAATGGTAAAAAATGACAGGAAAATTATGATTGTAAAATGTTTAGTCATAGATAGAAAGGACTTTTTGAACAATGAGATATTTCTTATTTATCCTTTTTGAGGGGGATAAAATAAAATGAAAACAGATGTATAGTTTCTTGTAATAGGGATTACTTATTCTGCAAGCAAATGTTTCTTTTATGCCTACTCCTTTTTAGTAGTCATAGTTTAGATCCAACAGTTCTAAATCTGAAACCCTAAAAATAAGCCATTGAGGATGTTATTCCTGAAAACTGTAAATTTATAAAAAAATTCCTCCAAGTAAACAAACCTTATAATTACATACAAGGAGTTTTAAATTCAAAAAGAACTAACATACCTTTCTGGGGTAATACTTAAATCTCAAGTCCTGGTCAAGGGTCTCATGGTGCTTGCCTTTTTTTGTGTAATTTTTCCTACAACGTATGTGTATGTCTTCAGCTAGTAACTATTAAAAGACCAGGTAATGCTGAAACAATTCTGATGCATTTGAATAGGGGTAAAGAAACCTTTAGTGTTCTGCTGGTACATCTTGGATAAGGCTTTCTCTATAAGACTAGTACAAGGAGTAATTAGCAGCCTGAGAGAATTTCTGAAATCAGGTTCCCAGCAAACTGGCTGTACCTTATTATTTCCTTCAGTGCTTTGCAGAAACATGTTTTGTGTCAATGCCCTCTGCTCAAACAAGTGAAGTCACACTGAAGCAGAGCATCTTACCTGAAAGGTTAAGATCTCAGTGCTGCGAGAGGATGAATGATCCCAGGAGTTCAAGCTGTCTCCGTCCTCCATCGACTCCACAGGGGGAGCAGACCAACCCCTTGCAGATTGAGTCTTTTCATCAAGATGCTGGATAGCCACCTTTTGGTCCTAGCTGCGTACAAACAGCTTAAAAAATGCCCCTCTCCCCCAACCTGTTAGCTGCAGATGACAGTAACCACTTAATCTCTAGTTGGTTTACCAGTCACAAGGGAGAAAATGCATTTCTGTTCTTTTCCTGGGCAGATAAATTAAAGAGGTATTTGTAGAGCTGGGCTTTTAAGTTAAAAAACCAAAATCTGAAAAGCGTAATAGAAGAAAAAAACACCTAGAATGAAATCTTACACAGTAGAGAAAAACAGAGCAAGTGCGAAGAGGAAAACCTCAGTCAATAGTGAAACAATAAATGCAACTCAATCAAGTAAAACTGTAAGAACACAGTCTCAGTAATGAATAGCAGATATACTGTGCAATGCCGAGGATGAAACAACAGTAATATCTGGAACTGATCTATTCTTCATTCTTCTTCAAAATGTTTTATTAAAGTAGGAAGTTTGTTATTTTTCTGAGATTAGTGAGATATTAATGACAATAGATACTAGTTTCCTGGCCAAAAGCTTCCAAACTCACTGTAGGTAGTGGGTGCCTCATTTCTGGATGTCCAACTGTAGACTCTTCCTTTGAACTAAGTTTTCATAAAATTACTGAGAAAATGTGTTTTGCAAATAAAAGCCTTTCAAGACCCTCCATTTGCGTAAACAAAAATTAAAGCAGCTGAAAACACCAAAGAACTGTTTTGAAGCATGCCCTAGGCCTTGAGAGGCGTTTGCTTGCTCTTCAGCAGTATTCCACTTACAACTGGGACACCAAGACTTTTCTTCAGTTGAAAGCCAAAGCAAACCAGGAAGCCAAGCATCAGTGTTTATTTATTCATTCTTACTAAGCCTCGGAAGGTTTTTTTTTTCCTTGCATCTGAATTAATATTCCTTAACTACAAGGATAAGAGTGACACAGATGACATAAACACAAGGTTCTTCACCGCCACACTGGGTTTGATCTTCAGTTAAGCAAAACATTGTACAGGGCTTGCTAAGCCCCTCCTAGTGAAGTAGCTGTATTTTGGTAGATACAGTATTAAAATACAAGAAAATAAAAATATTTTAAATCAATATATCTCAAGAGACTCTAAAGCCCTCCAGGACCATGTACGTACATTGACAGAAAATGGAATATTCTGATGAAAAAAAAAAAAAGGTTAAAATGACAAAACACATTGTAAAAGCTATGTTGAAGTTAATGAATTTGTTATACACTCTATCTAGCCAGTTACCCTGGCCATAAAGAATTTATTTTTCATTCTACTTGAGTGAAGAACAATTTCCATTCTCTTATTTAAAATGAACACACAACATGTGAATAGGACTTTTCCCTGGGTGTATGTGAGATCCATATGTTTTAAAAATGGATGAAAAATGATTTAGAATTTTCAAAAAACACATAAAAACCACAGGGGAATCTCTCGTACAGCATTAAGGCAAAAAGACTACATTCTCTGCTGTTGGCTTCCATCATGGAAATCTGGGGCTAAGGGAACAGGTCAGGAAATGGATGGGTTTCAAGAAGTTTTGGATCAAAAACTTTCTGACTTCCTGAAGGTTATGCTGCAAGCTTGTGGCAGAGTTAGGTGAACAATCTGTGGCTCAGATCCTAGTGCCCTACCTCCAATCTAGCTTTTGTCTGAAATGTGATCTGCTCAATATTGTGTCTTCTCCAAGGAAAAGAATCTCAGATATTTTGAGAGTGATGTGCTGTAACCTTAAACATTGCCACACATTTTGCCAAATATTTTAGATGCATCAGAGAATCTTAATGTTTTTTACAGTTTCTGCACAGGAAATTCCCTGGTGTATTGCCAGATTTTTCCATTTATATCTGATTTCTTGAGCAGTTTGTTTTCAGAAATACCACCTCCTTAAATGACAGCAGACCCAGAGAAATGGAAGCTCCTATTCTATAAAATTAGTGCTTTAAGAATGCATTTTAGCATAACATACATGGGCCACTAAAATGTCAGACACTAACATTAATAAACTTCAGTATATTAAATTTTACCATTAAGAATAAGAACACTAATATGTCAAAACAGTCTTTAGTAAGACAGAAAGGTAGTCTCTGCCTGTTTTTCACATTAAATGTCTGCCAAGTATTTTGTTTTGCAAAAATTCAGGGGTTAATTTTGCTAACTTCTCCCCAGCTTTCCACCTACCTCAAATCCTTTTGGCAGTTTCAGCTGGGGGAAAACGGACACCATTCTTCAATTCCCCTTTCCAAAATTAAAAAAAAAAAAAATCTGAATACATTATGTGGCACAGAATTATCTTGCAAATTACTCAGAAGTGGCTGCATAACACTGGTGGTGAATAATCTTTATATGGCTGAAATCTGAAAAACAATTTCTATCTGTATGCATTTTTACTTTTAGCACTGCACCTTTCACTGGGCTTTGAGTACATTGTATTCGTTTAGAATTACAGTCCTTATAAAACTGCATTTTCTTTTTAATGCCCTTTCTTCATAGGAAAGGTAAAAAGAAATGTTAACCAGAGCCAATCTGCCCCACAAAGAGAGGATATAGCCTTGATTAAACTCATCAGATGAATGTTAAATACAAGGTGGAGTGGATAGTCACCTGACTGTTTTCACAAAAACCCTAATACAGCATCTAATCCTGTTTTATAGTACGGTCCACCTCCAGTTTCAGTAAGCAGCTGTTCAAAGAGCTCACAGTTCCTGCCACAGTACTGTTTCAGGCAGAGTGCAGCTTCGGTTTTGGAGAGTGACACGAGTTCAAAAGCCACGAGCTCTCCCTGCCAAAACCACGTGGTCTGCCTGGATCCTGATGCAGCAGGCTCAGGCAAGCTGTAGAGCCGGGGGCATGTGGCTCCTCAGGCTAGCCACGTCCAGCCCACAGGGTACAAGTATCCCATATGCATGGCTGTCAGGAAAGCTGCTGTTAGCCAGAGCCGTGGCCCGAAACCGGGGTTGGAGAGAGGTATCACTTCTGGGCTACATTCACCTCTGGACTGCTGCAAAAAGAAAAGTGAAGGTCACTCATTCCATTTGATTCTTTCAGGCATGAATGCATTGGTATGTGCATATTTTGAGACAGTATCTGAGGAAAGTGTGTAGACTGGCAGGATTGAAAATTGTTAGAGAACAATGGAAAACACACAGTTGGTATGATGGTATGACTTCAAATTTCCCCCTTGTCTTCAGAATAATCACTAAAACATAATTCTGAAAATCTGAGTTAAAGCAATGTGTGCACGTAATTTGTTCAGGATAGAAATTACATTGTGCAGTACTTCGCATAGGCAGTACAATCATATGCAGAACTGCAGTTTTAAGATATGATTTTTGTCCAAAGATGGACATTTAAGGGTAAAATGAAAATTCTCAGACACTGCTGACATTGCTCTACAGTTTCAGTGACAAAGGGCTTCTCTGAAGTATTTCACACGGATCTCTCTCCCATCAAGGGAATCTACACTGTGGAAAAATGTCTATTTTAAATTTTAGTATATAATATTATATAATAGCATATAGACCATACACTATAGTATACTATAATATTGCAATGCTATTGCAATTTTACTAAACTGGATATTGGCATTGAATTAGTAATATAATCATGTTAAACATTACAAATATAATTGTAGGAAGTTATGTTCTGTGGAAGAGCTAGTGATTTCCTGTGCTTCAGCTAAAAAGGAAGATTCAACTATGCCAGAAACAAGATTCACAAAAAAATTGACTTATCCAAGTCTCAGTATAAAATAATTAAACATGAAATAAGAATAAATCCTTTTATAAAATACTCATAAGAGAATTAATATCCTGAAGTTTCTCGGTTTCTGTAGGGGGTGACTTTCCTTTTAACATCTGCCAGCCTTCACTGTCATATTACAGAAACACATCTTTATGTATAAGCAGAGAAAAAGGCTGACAAGGTCTTTGCCAGTATGAAAATCTCTTCTTTGATCTTTTTGCCCACAAAGGGTGATGAAAAAAACAACACTAATTTGCCTTTTGTACTTTCTGGTTGATGAAACATTACCGGTTGTCAGAGGATTTTGAAGTATTCATGAATGCCAGTGCTCTACAACATGGATAATACAAGTGCCCTCGATTATTTATAACCCAAGACGTCAAACTGGAGGCTCTGAGCCAGCCAAGTGTTTAGTTTACATTCTGGCTCTTCATTCTGTTTTGCTTTTTGCTTATTTGTTTCTCCAGAAGAAATTGCCTTATGTTCCTGAAATGAATTCATTGCTGAGAAACATTTGTAAATCAAAGAACGGTCTTGTTTCCTTGCTGTCTTTCTCTCTCAGTGTGTCATTTTAGGCTGACTATGCTCTGCTCACATGCATCTGAAGTTTCTCTTCAGCCATATCAAGTGAAGGGGATGCCATTTTCTACATTACATAGTGGCTCTGTGCTTTTGAAACCTGCCAATTAGTAAAATGTCTTACTTAAAAACTTCTTTTTTAATTTTCATGAATTAATAATGGTCAAAAATATTTATAAAATCTTTAAAACTATTTTTCTGGGGTTTTATGTAATTTAAATACCACATTGTCATGGGTTTAGCTGGGATAGAGATAATTTTCTTCACTGTAGCTGCCATAGTGCTGTGCTTTGAACTTAGCGTGAAAACCATGTTGAGATAACACACCGATGTTTTGGCTGTTGCTGGGTAGTGCTTGTACTAGTCAAGGACTTTTCCAGCTTCCCATGCTCTGCCGGGTGCACAAGAAGCCGGGAGGGGAGGGGGCACAGCTAAGAGAGCGGATCCAAACTGGCCAAAGGGATAGTCCATATCATGTAACGTCATGCCCAGTACGTTAACTGGGAGGAGCTGGCCGGGGGAGGAGGGAAGCAATCGCTGCTCGGGGACGGGCAGCATCCGTTGGCAGGCGGTGAGCAGTTGTATTGTGTTTCTGTTATTTTCCCTTTCTCCCTTTTCCTTTCTATTATATTATCATTATTGTTATTATTATAATAATCATCATTATTATCATTATTATCTTATTTTGATTATTAAATTGTTCTTATCTCAACCAACAAGTTTTTTTCCTTTTGCTTTTGCTCTTCCGATTCTCTCCCCCATCCCACAGGGGTGAGGGGAGTGAGCGAGCGGCTGCGCAGTGTTTAGTTGCTGACTGGGGCTGAACCGTGACAGTCCTCATGGATGGGAATCAGGGAGTCTCGGTTGGTGCAATATTGCCACCGGTGCACTGTTGTGGTGGTGATCAGCACCTGTTGTTCTTTGACTTTCAGCAACCCCACAAGAGAAGAGTCCTTTGAGAGGCCAGGCAAGCTAGACAGCTGTTTCATTTCCTCTGTCTCCAAGGCAGCTACACCAAAAGCCCACCTGTACCCTTTTCAGTCCTCGAAATACCCTCTCCTGAGGTAGTCTATGCCAAGGATGCACAGAACCTCTGGGCCAGTCACAATGGGGTGCTTCTGCCACTCATTCCCAGTTAGGCTCACTTTGGCCTCCAGTGCAGTTAGCTCTTGGGATCCCCCTGTCACTCCAGCAATGCTGATGGGTTCTGCCCCTATACAGTTTGATGGCATTAAGGTGCACTGTGCACCGGTGTCCACTAAAGCTTTATACTCCTGTGGGTTGGATGTGCCAGGCCATCGGATCCGCACAGCCCAGTACACCCGGTTGTCCCTTTCCTCCACCTGGCTGGAGGCAGGGCCCCTCTAGTCCTGATCATAGTATTCGTCACTCGCTTCGTGTAAATATGAATCACAAGCCTCTCTATTAGGATCAGAAATAAAATCAGCACTTCTACTCCTGTCTGGGAAATTGCTCACTGGAAACTGGAGCAGCAGCTTTCCTGGAAGAACCCCCAAATGACTGTTGTTCCTTGCAGCCCACGTACCCATGCCGCTAGATTCGAGGTAGGCTTGCCATCCCACTTCTTCATGTTGTCTCTGTGGTCACACAGGTAAAACCACAGGGTACCCCATGGTGTGTATCTTCTCCTTTGAGCAAAGGGACACTTACTCCTAATGGCTGAGATACTGGTCTGTACAGGTGGGGAGTAGGACAAATCTTCTTTGAATTGCTGGACTCCTGGGACAGCTTCTCCACAGCAGAGACTAGCGACAAAGAGGTATTTGCTTCGTAATCCCGGAGTTTATCAATCAACTCCGCCACCGTTGGTGCCTTGTCATCTTTCCAGGATATTATTGCTAATGAGTTCCCATGTGTCAATGGTGCACTCCATACAAACTTCTACCACATGGGTCGCGTGCACTGGGCTTCATCTGGATTTTTGGTTGACTTTTGATTGTCCAGGTCACCATAAATCACCTCAAGCACGGCTAGTTCCCTCAGGTACTGCATACCTTTCTCCATAGTCACCCATTTTCCTAGGTGAAATACAATATCTTCTTTGAAGGGGCACCTCTCTCACACCAGACAGGAGTCGCCTCCAGAGGCTGAGGGCTTGTGTCCCTTTTCCAATTGCTTTGTCAATGCCCCCTTCCCTAGAAAGGGATCCCAGCTGTTTGGCTTCCTTCCCCTCTAATTCCAGACTGCTGGCCCCATTACCCCAGCATTGGAACAGCCAGGTGACAATGTGCTCACCTGAATGACGGCCGAAATCTTTTCGCATATCTCGCAGCTCACTCAAGGACAAGGATTGGGTAGTTTCCATTTCTTGTACGCATTCTTCCTTTTCCTCCTCCTCTCCTCATGATGGCCCGGCTTCTTCATCACCTCTTTCTAAACAAGTTGACTTTCTCTTCCAGGATTTCTTCTTGTGTAAAGGGGCAACTGACACTGGCACGGGTTGATCCTCTGATTCAGCTGCAACACTTGTCACCGGGGTTGGAGTAGCCGCAGTGTCTGTTGTGGGGGTTTGAGTGGCCGCAGTGCTTCTCACTTTCCTTGCCTTTATCTTTTTAGATCCAGAGGCCTTCTCTTCCTCTTGGGACCACTGAACACTGTTGAGCAGGGCTCGATAGGCATGGGCCAGGCCCCAGCACACTGCAGTGATTTGTGTCTCTCTGGAATTGCCAGCGTGACAACATACTTCCTCCAGATAGTCTACTAATTTTTCAGGATTCTGCACTTGTTCAGGGGTGAAGTCCCATGGCACAGGGGGTGCCCACTGTCTTAGGCATTTGCCCATACTATCCCACATACCCTGCACCCATAGCTATCGAGCCTTGGGACAGATCTCTGGATGATATTCTTAAATTGCTTATTAACCTTAGACAGAGCTGAAACGGTCTGCCAGAGTCTGCCAAAGCAATATCAACAGATATATCTTAACTACCCAAGGATGTTCAAGATGCTGAAAAGTTGTTATAATGAAAGAGGAGGCATTATAGAAGATGGTAGCTAAGGGGCCGTTCTGTATTTCCTCCATAAAAAAACTCTCAGAGGAAGAGGTATAATTGCTAATTTTATCTATGAGGTGGTACCTGACGTACAGTAACGGCTTCAATATAAACTTGAAATACCAAATAAAACTCAAGGCCAATGTTTTAAAAACAACTCTCCCAGGCAAAACATCACTAATCACTGCAGAGCACAGCAGACCACAAAAACCAACACCAATCCTTAACAGACACAGCAAATGGAAGACATCTGTTAGATCACAAAATGCAGGACATGTTTAGTTGGGTCAACAGCTATGTCCAAGACTTAGCTGCCCAGGGTGCGGTGCTTCTGCCCTAATCTCTCTCCCTATGCCCCTTGGCAATGTCCCTCACCTTTAGGACTTTTATAGTCCACTTATATTTGTCTCTTCACATGACATCTTAAAACTGATGTTCATAACTCTGATCTTTAATCCCCTTTCAAGTAGCTTGTTCTTTTGTGCTGCCCGCAGCTTCATTATTAATCACCACAACTAATTTGTAATGCAGTCACTATAACAATGCCAGAATCTTTCTTTTTATTTATCTGTTTTTATATCTTCAGGACTGAATTTTTTTCCCCCTCATTGCTGATCGTTAGGAATCTTGATATCATCTCACCTTACTTCCACTGATGCAACGGTTCCCTTCATCTCTTTCTACTCTTTTTGACAATCTTGCTTCAATGTGGAATTTGCTCTTCAATCCCAATTTTATTCAACTGTGCCTTGCAGTTGCTTGGTAGACCCTGCTGAAGGTTCTTCTGTAATTAGAGTATTTACAAGTTCTCTCCCTCTCTCCCCTGTGTACTCTCTAGTGCTTAATACTATATGAATTTGCACTGCAACTTTTTTTTTATCATCTGAAGCATTTACACGAGGAAATCAAAGTATCCAATTTGTATCTACAGATCTATTTCAGGAAACACATACGAGTAACTTATCTTTGGGGAACATTATTGCTACATCAAATCTGTGTTCAACATTTGCTAATGGGTGTAAAAGTTATTGGAACAGGGGCAGAGGGAAGAGAGAAATAACAACCAAGAGAAGGAAATTGATACACAGCAAGATATAAGCCTGCACCATGACCACGTATTTCTCATTTTAAAAACAAACAGGATTTGTTTCTGGTTATTCTACAACACTCATTAAAGCCTATTCACATTTTTTGCCAGGTTTTAATATTTCATTTGTATTTACTAACTTGCCATGTTCCATTGCCTTTTGCTTCATTTGTAGGCTGTTTTGTTTCAGGCCTTTTTATACATTATTTTCATCTTGCAGTGCCCGAAGGCAATCTGTTCTACAATCATTCCAGAAAACAACTGCTTAATTAGTTGGCTGTATCTCTTCATCCTCTTTTTTTCTTTCCTGGCTTTCTCTCTGATAAACCTGATGAAACCAACACAAAGCATAATTTTGATGCTGTATATGATTTGATAAGAGTTTCATTTCACACACAGTATTGTGAGTAACGCTGGTATCTTCTATTTGCTATTCAGCCCCTTTAAATCCAGGAAAGATTACTACACAGGCTGAAGCTGAAAAGGCTAAAGGCAATGGAGGTGAACAACGAAGGGGAAGAAGCAGTCACATTGGAAGGTGATAGTAAGGAGATAGGTAGGGTAGTTATCACAACAGGTGACTGGCCAACCGAGAATAAGAATTAATGCTATTATACTTGTGCATCTGCAAGAGTACGTGAGCCCTGAAGAGCTAAGCAGGGGAAGGAGCAAGCGATTCAGCTCAGAGGAAGCAATTCTGCATATTGATTTGTTGCAGCATGGTAGGAACATAGAGTCCATGACTGTTTGGTTAAAACTACTTTCAATTATATATGTAGCTAAGCCTTTTAAATTAAAGGTTCAGACATACGGCATAGATGAGCCCTTAAAAGATGTGCAAGTCTCTCTGAGTGTGCTATGTGTTATGCTTTGCAGGGAAGTTCTCTCAGCGTCAGTGTGCAAACTGAAAAACTGCCTGGATTAGACACTGATATGAACAATAGTCCAATAACATCCATAGCCATAGGAAAAAGTAGCTGTGTAGGAAGGATGATTGTGGCAGCAGCTGGTGGTGTAGCCAAGGGCCATAGTAAAGCTTATGGAGTAGAGCTGCACTGCTTGCGTATTGATGGTTTAGCTTGCGTATATATCCCTGTATTCTGGGGCTATAGAAATCAAAAGTCCTTATAGAAATATAGAAAAAAAAGACAAAGAGATTTATTGACCATATCTGCACCACCTGAATAAACACACTTCGCTCAAAATCTCACATTCCTCCCTAACATGCACAATGCCAAGTGGGACAAGGGAATGCATTTCCAGGGATTTTCTGGTTCATTTTTCTGAGTCTTTTACTCCCGGTCAGGACTAACAAGAATGTTCTCAAGCCATTGGATCTGCACAGCCCCAGACCTGCTGACTCCATCGCTGCTTTGCAGACAGTATTGCCAGTGAGGGGACCCCTGCCTTGCTTTCAATGCTCTCTCTCTCTCTTTCTGTCTGTCTGTCTCCTTTTCTCTTTGTCCTTCTCTTTCTCTACAGGGCAGAGACACCTGCAGTTATTTCCCCACATCAAGGAGAGACTTGATCTCCAACAGAGGTCTCAGCTAAGTTCTATCAGTCTGACATCTTCGTAGGGAAACAGTATGTAACTGGGTGTGCTTTAATTTTTATAGATGAGGAGAAGCTTACTGCAAATGGGTTTGGAGAGGTACTTTATTGGCTTGGGTCACTGCATAAAGTGGGAATAAAAGAAGTCTGTTTCAGAAGCCTTTTACCACTTTCTTTTTAACTAGGTGAGCTAAGCTTTCCAAGAGGATTAGTCAATCCTAATAAAAGGTGAAAAAAACCTAGGATGTGTACATAGTGTCAGAAGGAAATGGAGTATAGTGTATTTACTACAGCACAATTTATCCACTTAATAAAGCCATATATTTCTGTACAAGGAAAAAAGAATTCAGAGACACGTGTTTAGATTTACTAGATTGCATATATTCAGTGGTAGCAGCTTGAACATACAGAAGATTTTACTTCCTGCTTTCAGCTACAATTATATAGCGTGTTGGTTTTTTTTTTTTTTTGCCAGAGACAATGGCAAACTTTAAAGAGCTCGAAAGCAATTGTTCTAGTCATACAGTCTGATTTAACTTTGAAAAAAATATATCTGTCGGGGGGGGCGGGGGGGGGATGGAAATAGTTGGTTTATTAAACCTGTAATTTGACGATGTTTACAGTTCAACCTCAACTGTTTATAAATAAGACATTAAATGGTCAAGCAACTATACAGAGAAATTACATAACATTGCTGCCCTATAATTTTAGTGTCCTGCCATTTCTCCCTTCAATAAAAACATTAAAAATTGTTCCATATTAAAAATAAAGCTGCATTAATACAGCTTATTCTGTTTCACTTGCACATTATCATGTGGCATCTTTAATGTGCACATGGAATTTTGAAAGATACTAAACCTAGTTATGTACCTTGAAAGATACTAGGCCAATTTCTGCCTCAGCATAAGTCAATTCAACTCCACAGAATAAAACATTGCAGACAAAAAGGGCTTAAAATATTTTAAGTAGGTAGAACTGTTCTCTCTCCTGAGAGAATATTTCCACAGGAAATCAAACTGTATCTCAGTCTTCATGGCGGGAAACAATACGACATCCTTTTGTGAATGTGCTGAACAGCAAGACACAAACAAAAAATACAATAAAAAGAAGGCAAAAAGTAAAGAGAAAAAGAGACAAATGAAAGTTCTGAGAAATCCTTGAATCCAGAAATGCTCTCTGAATCCCTCGTCATGAATTGCCTCGCAGGTCTCTGGTTCTGACAAGGAATGAAGGATGGCTTTGAATGCTGGCCAGTTTTTGTTTCAGACAGTTGATGTAGTTCAGTTTAGCTTCTTTAGTAACAGAAACTGGGGATAGAAAACCGTGCAGCTTAGCTTCCCTAACAAACTCTGCCTCGGTACTGTAAAAGGATAGAGGGGATGAAGAGCCATTATTTATATTTATTCATGATGTCATTTATGAGATTGGTTACTGATGAGAAAGTAAAATAAATACATCATATGTGTGAAAATCAACCACAAAGAGCCTTGAAAAAGGCATGAATAATGTTTTGGAAGGGAAAGCAAGAACAATCTATCCCTTGCTAGTACTCCTGATGTGCCAGTGCCATACCCTGGCTCTTTACTGAGAACAAGGACTGAGCAAGATAAAATTGGCTGCACCGAACAATGCACGTTTCCAGCTGGAAAATTCTATTTTTCACAGTAATTAGGAGGTCCAGGTAAACTTAGGCACCTCTTCTAGTCTTTGTCTCCGCAAAGGAATGCAAGTCAAAGTTGCATGCATTAACCTTCCATGCATGAGACTGCCCTATTTACTCACAGGTGAGGTGAAGAGGTCATTATGTTTCCTTACAAACAGGCACCTCAAATTGTTTTTTGTCAGAGATAACAGGTGTGAAATATAATAGTGAAAGAGAAAGCTATGAGTAAGGCAGAGTTTTGAGCAATTTAATCTTCATTGAGAATAAATACAGGTACTATTTTCTAAGTGCCTGCTTTACTGTTGCTGAATGGATCGTGACAGAGAATACAGAGTACTTTGAATCAAAGCTGTATGAAAACAGAAAGCAAGATGATGGGACACAAGAAAGAGGGATGCTGTCTCGAAGCTGCCAAGCTGCTTGGAAGCCTTTCATGTGACAGTCTGCAGTTGCTGAAGCCACAGCAGGTGGGACCCTCTGCAGAGCCATATGTTACCTGTAGCAGAATACCTTTCACAGCTGGATCTTTTCAGCCCCTACAGATAATTACACACTGTGGCAGGGCCATGTGCACTGATGACACTGCTGGAAAGGGATTGGCTGCAGGGGAGAAGACAAAATGGGTCTTTGGCTGTGATAAGTTGAGACATGTTGTTTCATGTGAGCAGCAAGGAAAAACTATTTGGTTGTGTTGTATCCTTTAACTAGAGACAGTGTGCAATGCAATGCACCAGATCACAGTGGGCATTCCTTTATGAAGCCAACTGACATGCAATTTTGAAACACGAATTCTGAAACTATCCCAGTGGCACTGGGAGGATTAGGGAAATGAAGGACAGAGCGAGGCCAGTGATTTCTACTGTTCTACCGCTCATACAGTTCAGCTGCAGTGCAGCTAAGTAATACAACTTCTTAAATTTTTGGAATTATGGAAAAAACGTTTCTAGAGTATGTCTGTGTTCACAATATGAAACAGAGTGCTGCAAAGGAAAGGGGGTCAACTGTGACATATGGCTTTGTGGGATCATCCAAAATCACTAGAAACCTTTCCCCTTACTTCTTTAAACACTTGAATTTAAGTAGATTATACATAAAATTTGTCTGCTGAGTTATTGCACCTAGATTTTTATTTTTTTTTTAAATTCTTGATGTCTAGCAGTACCAAAGAGATTTAAGAGGTTAGGAAATTATTATGGTAGGCAGGGAAACATATACTTTGCAAAAACATTCTTTAGAGAACCACAAACATTCAAATCTTGGCAAAGAAACTAGGAATGAAATGGCAGATATATCACCAGAATAGAAAAAAAAAAACAGATCTAACATTAAGTGTGTAACTTCCAATATGAAATTGTGGAATTCTGAATTTATTAATCTCAAAATTCCGTGATCAACTGGTACTCTGTTTACACGTCAAATAATGATTTTTCTCACTGCTGAATTCACGAACTCGCTATGGGTCTGAAAAACCAATGATTTGCCGCATCCTGTAACATAAAGAAGGTTTTATAACTGCAGCTATCTCCTACGTGAAGAAAGAGGATAGGTAATACTAACATTCAAAAACATGTTTAATCTTAAATGGGCACTTATTTAAAGTTCTGTGACATACTAAAACTTCTAACTACCACTGATTTGTCAGAAAATTCTCCACTGTGTAAAGATCTATCCACATGACTTTTTTTTCCTCTGATTGCTGGAACCATGTCCCTGGTTAGAAGGCCAGATCAGCTGTTCCAACCTCTAATAAAATTTGACTTCAGGCTTGTTTCTTTGCTCCAAATTAAACAATATGCTCCAAATGAGTAATAGCCTATATAGGGAAAAAACTATTAATACAAAAATAGTAGAAAATAACACCTGTAGCTATTCTATGAAGGTAAACAAACATTCCTGTAAGTCTAGGAGACATGTTTGCTGAGTAAGAATGGAGCAGGCCTACATGAAATTAAGTTTGAGCTTAAAAGGAAGTTTTATCCTGGGTGCTTTTTTGTTGCTAATGAAATTTGAATAGTCTGTTGAGGAAGCTTTTAAACAATCTGGCAGCTTATGAAAATGAGAGACATGAAAGCAATAAAAAGTACATTTACTAAATAGTCTTGGATCACAGTTTTAAACTTATTTCAGGTAGATTTGAAGAAAAATTCTACTTGTTATATATATATCTCATGTAGTCAAGAAACTTGCAATATAGCTTCTTTTACTGGGTAGAAAAGTTTTCTTAGCGTCAGCGGCACATATTTGGCTAGTCAGGGACAACTGCAGGAAATCTGACCTTTTTAATCCCCATAATTATAACTTTCCTTTTGGAACTACTGATTCGCAAAAGGAGCAATCTGACTACATGTTTGCAAAGTGTTTATCTGCTCTAGAGAAGTCATTAGATTACTATTCCTACGCTGACCTTCAGGTCAGAGAGGGTTTACTGATCCTAACAGCATAAGTGAGATCAATGGAACAATGAAATATTTTAGGTGGCTAATACCTTTCATCAGAAAATTCCTGCTATTTACAGCTACCAAGACACACCACTACAAGCAAAATATTTCATCTACAAGCCAACAAATGTATCTATTACACATACACTATGTTTTTAATTTCTCCCTGCTTTTCTAGATAAAAAACTCCTTTTCCTTCAAAGGTACAGTGAAGCCTGCATTTAGATTAGTTTTAATAACAAGGTCATTAATCAGGTATCAATGTTTCAACACACTTTGTTGATCAGCAATTCTTTAAAAATATTAGGAATCTTATAAGACACAAATGAATGTAAAGCATGCTGTGCAACAGCCTGTCAGCTTGGTCAGCTTCTGTAAGCTATATGATAATGTACCAATATTTTCAATACATTGAGCACTAAAGCCACATTAATTTTGATTGCCTTTTTTCTGGTCAGTGAATAGCCTGGTATGGGGGGGGATAACATTCCCAGCTCTTCATCGTGCAGATCTCCAAGTGAGTACACTGACTGCTGTGTTCAATGTCAACTTCAATGTAGTAGCTATTCTCTACCTAAACTGTTGCAATAGGAGAAGGCAAATATAGAGAAGGGAATCAAAGAGAAAAAATGTAAGTGACAAGAAAATAAACAAGTTCTGAATAATGAGCCTGTTTTATCATTCATTTCATCAGTCTTATGGTGATGAATGAAATTAAATCGGAGTTAGTCTTGGCAAAAGACTCCCAAAACTAAAGATTTAAGGTTTGATAGCTTCTTCTTGGATCAAAAGTGGTACAGAAGGATTAAAGGCTGGTTTTGCCACTGAATAAACATATTTATTGTCTTTTTTTGAAATTAATATTACAAAATTTCATTTCATGCAAGCACCCCTGCAAAACGATTATAGGCAGAATGAGGTAGTGAGCTCCTTCTGCCAGTATCCCAAAAGTCTTCATTTTTCATTTGGGGAAGCAGATTGACTGTCACTAAGAACAGGCAGTCAATCCTGTATGCTTGAGCTGATGCTGATAGCCAATTAAAGCTTGTTGTGGTGATGCTTTTTGTAAATGTGGCACTTCACATTTTCAACATGCATGCCTAACATAAAAAGTATAAATCTTTATTTAAGCATCTGAATAAAGCAGCATCATTTTCAGAAGTGAGTTCCCACAGATTAATGGACACTGTACCCTAATCTCTGAGAAGACGACCACTTTCATATAGGAGTACTGAAGAATTATGCGTGTAACATTAGGCATCACTTTTTAAAAAATCTGAGCCCTACTGTTAGATTTTGGGCCCCACAAAAAAACCCAAGCAAATTCAGTATCAAAGATTCAGTGCCCAAAATAACAATATGTATATCAAGAGAGTCTGAAGTTTGTCATATATGAAAGTAACTGGGTGGGTTCAAATAGCTGAAGATATTTTCAGGGAATCTTCAGTTTGGGTCCATCAGTCATTTTTATCATATATATGTGCAATAAGTAAATAGTAAAAGTAAGAATTATGAATAATGTTTTATAGCCTTTGCATTCTGGTATCTTTGGATTCCTAATGGGACCTAAGATTTGAATAAATAATATACATAAAATTGAGAACTTCTTTAAAAGGCTAAACTACCTTAAATCACCTTCTAAGCGTTTAGAAGAAGTTTTTTTCAGTCTGAAGAAAAAAGAAACAAACCAGAACCCAAACCTGAGGTGATTTCCACACAGACAAAAATTATGGGAGTGCTTAGCATTGTTAATGTGGCACAAACAGTATCTCATTCATTTTCCCATCAGTTTTGCCATTGAAGCCATTCCTGTATTTCTCACAGGGAGACAGGACATCTGTTACAATTCTGCTGGCTGCTTTGATTCCTCTTTATTTGGACTCTGCTAAGTCATCGGACAGGTTTGTCTTCCAGTTTGTTTTGGCTGTCTGATCACAGAATACTTTACTGAAATAAGTAATTTACCACAGATGTTACAGAACCCAAAACAAAGAGAGATTAAGCAGTTGCAGTCAGGTTTGGGAGTATCAGTCCTCCAGAAAACGTTTCTTTGATGCAATTTTTGTTGTGTCAAAACGCAAAAAATTTGCTTAAAGAAGCTTTATGGTTCAGGGACAAAAAAGTAAACCCTCCTGTTTTAACAGGATGTACAAGTGGAATATTTACAGGTGTTCAGATGGGGGAACAGGGAAAGCAAGCAGGCAAATGCATGCTCTGAAATATACAGCTTTTGAATTCTATTTTACAGCAATGGAATCCAAATATCTTCGGTCTTTTGGAGCCTCTTTAGCACACTAGCAAATGTCAGAATATACAGATGTCAGTGTACCCTAAACACTCAAGAGTCTGTTGGAAAGAATGGATGTAAATAGTACTAAGAAATTCTAATTCTCATCTGTACCTCTTCTGCCACTTCAGTGGTTAAGAGTTCAAAGCCTATTGCAGGGCATGAATTTCTTTCTAGCTGAATAGTATCAGTATTCCAGATAGATTGTATGATGTGAAATGTCGAAGTTCCTTATGTCCATTGCATGCCCCAGCTTTTGGATCCACCCAGTATTTTTCTGTTGTCCACTCCTTGCACCTGCCAGTATAATTCTTTATTGGTCAACATAATTCTTTACTCTTTCAGGTAGTCAATAAAATGAAAAAAGTTCAACATTTCTGTAAAGAATGAAGCTTACAACCACTTCAAAACCCCTAAATAAAAAAAAAACATGCAAAAAGATCTTTCACATACGATAAATATAAGATTAAAATAGTATGGATAATATTAAACATTATTTTCCAAACAGGAATGTATTAGCTTCAATCAGTGTATGCAGTGGGCCAGAAAGATGGCAATCTAGCACTCTAAATCCTTAAAAATATAGTGCTGTCAGCTCTACGTTTCATCAAATATGGATAGTTTGCTGAGTTATCAAGAGAAGAAGAACCGTAACCTTCCAAGACAATATTACATAATATTCATTACAGCTGAACAATACTGTGGCTTTTGGTTTATCCTTGACCATCAGGGATAGCCCTTCTAAAATTATCTTTGTCTGATTCATGCCCAAAAAGCTGATTGAAATAACTGCATGGGTTGTACAACAGAAGTCAGAACACAGAACCTAATCAAGCTTCCTAAATAATGTATGCACATTGCTACATTACTGCAGTAGGTTTCTGACAACAGCGCTTTGCTACTATGTGAGTGAGAAGACAAGTATGTTGTCATTAAGACTAAATGTTAGATTTCCTGTAAGAACTTCATTACCATTCTTAACCAGATGTGACAAACACCATTTCTAACACTTATCAGTTGAACAATTAACATTTGACAATCAGTTGACACTGCCAAGAAAGAGAAAAAATTATTGTTTAATATTGATACCTGATAAAAGAGCCTTAATGCATAATTTTTTCTGTGGGTGGAGGTGCACTAGATAAGCTAGGAGGGCAACCCAACGCAACCTATAAAAGATGAGAGTGATCCTTAGACCTTTGATGTTAGGTCCTGATGACAATCATTAGTATTGAAGAGACATGAGAATTTCAGCATTATTTTCATTATCATTCATAAATGGTAATTAGTGTATCAATCCTTACCATTTTCATTACAAACAGGTATGGTTTCACATTGATGACAGTGAGGGCCATACATGAAGAAGAAAAGGGGAGTGGAAAAGGTAAGATTTAGAACGATTATAGTCACTTAGTCACTAGCAAAGTAATAATTCAGTCATACAAATCTTTCTGCAATATAAATGAGTGAGCAAGGTCCTTCAGCATCTCTCCTTTCTTAGAGATGCATATATGAAGTATCATATGTACATTTCTCATTCCTAACAAACTTCTCAGCCCGGCATGCAATAATGACACTGTGTCTTTGGTAGCAATAGACAAGACAGCCAAGAAGAGTTACTACTTTCTCCTCTTAACAAGACTTTTCACTTCAAGGCAGGACTACTTCACTATTTTTACTGGCCTGGTCTCTCACTAGATGCAACATATTTTTCTGTGAATATTTACAGTGAAGAATTCCAGAGTTTAGTAATTATCAAACCTTTAAAAATCTTATGAGTTTTTCACACGTTACTAAAAAATCCACTCTCATTTAATAGTATATAATTAATGTCTTATTAGTTTCTAAAAATTGCAGTAGTTTGGTAAATCTGTTATACAAAAAACACCTAATATTAATGTTCTACAGTATTTGCACGTAGAAAAGTGTCTTCCTACACTGTCATTCTGGAGCAGGAATAGAATATATTAAAAGGTATTTTAATTCATGCAATTAAAGTTAATGCATTTTTTTACTGCTTGTTAAAAGAGTGTGCTTGCTTATATATTTGTGTGTGTGTGTATGCAGATAGATAGATAGATAGATAGATAGATAGATAGATAGATAGATAGATAGATAGACAACCGTATGTTTAACTGTGCTTCCTCAGAAACAGCATCATTCTGAATGTGGCTTTATGCAATGGAAATAAAGCTAACTAGAAAGCAAATTAAAGCTGACCAACAGCCATTTTTATTTCCTAGGATGTTTGAAACATTGACAGTAAATAAGATGCAGCAGTATGAAGACTTGCTATTTCATGACTTCATGAATAAACTATGAATTTGGTTTATAACTAATAAAATTTAAAAGTAAAGTACCTTTTTAGATTACTTCTGTTTCTTTTGAGTATCTGAATATTTAGATGTAGCTTTTGACACCTTTTAAACTTCTGTCCATAATTAAGGTTAGAAATTCACAGAAAATCTAAAATAAGACTTGTGCAATCATCTGACACTAGCAGTAACTGCTTTGAGAAAACAAATCTAGACATTCAGAAAGCTGACAAGCAGTTGAAAAATAGAAATAATATATCTTTAAATGACAGAAATATTTTCCATTTTAATTATTAAAAGTTTACTAAAAATACACAGAACAAAATACTCTTGCCAACATCAGAGGAAGTACAGTAACTCACAAGCCATTTAACTTTGTAATGATGTATAAACCTTGAAGAGGCTTGAAGAAAGAATGAAAAGGGATAGAGATCTCTGCCTTCATCCCATGACGTAGAAAGCCCTTTAAGATTACAGAGCCCCAGTAGCAAAAGCTTCTTGTCTGTCTCCACTCTTATCTTATGCTTGGTTGTGTCAGTCTCATAGCATAAGGCTCAAGGAGCACAGGAAAAGATAAATGGCTATGCTAACTGCTGACTGGCTACAACGTTCATATCCATTTCTATGTGTGCACCAGCACCGGATCTACTATCAGGATAACTGAAAATACTTCTCCACCAAATTCATGACAGGCAAGTTTTCATTTTTTTATTAGTTGTGGTCAAATTATTTGTGCCTCTAGTTCTGGATCCTAGAAACACTTCTTCAATTCATATTTCTCTACCAAAACTCATATAAGCACCTACAGATTTCCTGTTTTTTTCCATTTGGCCAGTCTGCCAAATTACTTGTATTAAAATTGTTCCTTCTTGCCATTTTGGACTAACACCTTACTGATCTTCCAAGCTGAAAGTTTCTCATTTTATTGTGGTCTTGAGCAGCAGACATTGATATTACTGGTTAGGTCTGGCAAGAGTAAGTGAAAGATTGTTTAGTGTTCAAGCCATGACAAGAAGTATCAACATGAAAGAAGCAGAACACAAGTACGTGACAATATAACACAAATTTAGCAAGTTACTATGATTTCTAAGGTTTGCTCAGCCATGACAGGACTCGTTTGAACATCTTAGTTAAAATTACAGTGTCTATTTAATATGAGAAAGCACTATTACATCTTGTGTGTGTGGCACCAAATGCAATATAATATACATCAGAACTAAACTGTACATTTTCTGCTGCCTCAGCAAGTGTCTATATACAGCTTTGTCAAAAGGCAATAAAGCAAAAAGCTTATTCGTCTCACTATGGGGATGTAAGTTCTATTTACTTAAAATGAACTTCTAAGATGCTGCTTCTGTTTTGTATGAACAGTTTATTGCTGTCATTTAGAAGCAGCAAATCTTCACCCTCGGTAAAACTGTCTTCCAGATGAAAAAATACGATGTTTACTTAATGATAAACACTTTCCAGAGGAGAGGGGATGTTAGTCCTGAGATGAGTCATGTGAATTTTGAAAATTATAAAGTACTAGCAGCATTTATGTATTAGGGATGTGTTTAATAACACAAGTATTCGAAGTCTGTGGGAACGCAAATGTTTGCTGGAATGTAACAACCAAGTTTCTTAGAAACTAGCTTTTCAATTAAAATTAGAAAAGGACAAAAAAATTTATATTGAATATCACCCACCTTGAATCTTCATGCAGAGCTCAAGAGGATTCTTATTCACTCCTATTTAAAGGTATTAAAGCAAAGTACTCGGTACTAGACTATAGTGATGAAGTGGGAAATGCTAGGATGCGGGCTCGTTCATTGTATAAATGTGCTGTGTGACTCTGGTGACAGGGGACTTGCTATGGTGTTACACTGAAAGGGTTAGATGAAACAACAAAGCTGAAATTTTTAAAATGTTCTAGATATCTTTAAAGCAAGAGAGCTTTAAACAAGTCTCTCTTCAGCCAGAGAGGGAAGTTAGATAGATTGACAAAGCTAGTAAAAAAACCTGAAAACCTAAGATCAAGCACATAGATCTTAATTGTTTTTAATTTTTGCTCTCCATGCTTCAAATCTCAGAGGAAAGAAATAAAACTGCTCCATTTTGAAGATGCTGGCCTTGAGGCACTTTAACCAAGTTGCAGCTCACAGGTCTCACCACAGAAAAGGTTTACAGAACCCTATAGTGTGGGGCCTGTCTCCTTAGAGCAATTAGGAAACAGCAAGAGCCTTAAGAGAAAGAAATCGCTCTAAGGAAAATAACTCCCAGTCAAGTCCAGAGTGTTAGATAAGGAGGGCTGTAAGGCACAGGTCATTTTGTTACTGTGACAACAGCCGTAATGTGCAGTTTGATCCAGTATCCAAAATCTTTGTTACCATGTATTACCTAATGGCCTCTTGATTTCAGCCTTTGCTTTGGTATCTTTGCTACCCCCTGTTTGGCTTATAAGTTTCAAGGTATGGATGCCGTGTGCAATTCACATATGGGAGACCCCATCACATCCTGGGATTGTGCAAGTGTGATGTCCCCACTGCAACATGTTCCAGGTGCTGTGGGAGGGACAGAAAAAGCCACCGAATAGGAACTCCACCTAATTTGGCCCCTTCCTCTATCCAAGAATCAGAAACACATCTGCCAAATCAGAAAAATCTGGGTGTTTCCTGTTTTCTGATGGGTCCATATCTGCTAGTATTATGGAAGATGCCTGTACCTATGTCAGGGCACAGACTCTCTTCCAGTCATGTGATGTACTATGCAGCAATGCCACAGTACAGAGCATGGAAGACGTCCTTACTCTATGATTCAGTGAAAATCAAAATCCTAGAAATAGAACTGTATATTCCTACTCTCCTGCCCTCTCGCAAGACAGTGAAAAAACAATTAAAGACCATAGTAATCTCACACAGGGTCTAGGTAAGAAGGATTCAGTAAATTTCAGTTAACATATTCATTCACTTGGATGAAAATCCATTCTTCCTCTTGCAAAGAATGTCAGAATCCAGTAGCCTGAGATTATTTTAATAGCATGTCCTTTTCAGAATATAATAGATGTTTTCTTCAATTAGGAGTTGTTTCTTGTTTTGTTTCTGTCACAGCTGTGATAACAACAGTTACAGGTAGGCAAGCATTAATAGTAGTTAAGACCCCAGATTACTGAAGTATTAGCGGTATTAAGGGTATTAGGGGTTTTCAATTATTGACAAATTAAATAAAATAAAGTAATGAAGAAATATACGTTATGTATGGGATGAATAGCCTTTTGTTACTGACATTTCTGGCCAATGTCTGGGTTACAAGCCAAGAAGACTTCCTACAAAATGTAGAGAGTTCCTTCAGTCTGCAGGTGTCACCTCTGCTGTGCTCTGCTTTCTCTTTTTATTGACTTTTTGCTTTTAAGCTAAATATTATCTTCTGATTGATTGAACAGTTTAGTCACAGCCATTCTCTCTCCTGTTTGTCATAGTATAACTTTTACCTTTATTTTACAGTGTGTGTCATACCTGTGTATTAATAGCATGCTATCCACAACACTCAAGGGTTTAAGTGGGTGTGGATCTTTGTACTGCTATAGAAGTGTGTGAGGGACAGAGAATGTGTTATATGACTTGCTCAATTTAACCTAAATGGATCCTAAACATGTAAATGGCCATAGTTGTTTGTATACAGTACCAAAGAAATTGTTATGTCCTTAGATCTCAATTTATATTTGTATTTGGCAGTGTTTGTTTGTTTACTGTATCTTCAAGGACATCTCCAGTGGAGTGCAATCTCCAACTTAGCGGAAAACAAGCTCTGAAATCCCTGATCTTCACCCTTTATTATTCACCCACTGACTAGACATAAAATAAAATGACAAAGTGTTATACAAAAGGGCAGATCCTTCTACAATTATTGTGTCTCTCTCTGAAACTTCTGTCTTCTGTTCCCAAAGTAGCCTGTTATTTTGATCCCCCTGTTCACAGTGGCCCACAGGCGCATATGATAGAGAAGAAAGCTTCACAAGAAAAGTATTCATTAAAATGCTGCCTTTTGTATTTCTTACCTTAAGTTCTGGTTACATCATAGCCTATCACAAAGTACCCTGCCTCCTTCTTGGCAGAAGGGAAGCAGCCCAGCCCAACTCATTTTTACAAGCCTAAACTCTTTTGACGTATCTATGGAAACAAAAAGTTTTCAACTCATGTCAAGATTGTCCAGTCATCAACATTTGCAAAAACTACCCCAATGAACTTCTAGATATCGATTACAGTGAAATTTGGTCTTTGTATTGCTAGTATTGATGCACAGAAAAGGGAGCTCCAAGTTTAAGAGAGAGAACCTGCATTGCACCCGCTCACTTGATTCTCATAGAGTAAAATAATCCAATGGTTTAGTGGTATAAGAAATACAGGGGATAAATCACTTAGAGACACTGTAAATGGCACCTGTAGTGTAATGTTAATTTCCTTTTATATCAATACAATTGATTAATCATAACCCTGAGATTTTTATAAATGCAGAATTTAAAACATGATGTTTCAAAGAAGTCTTTAAGGACATAGATAGAAGTCACCGCTGTGTAGGCCAAACCCAGATGCCATAGTAATGACCACCTGTGCTAGGAGCCAGAAAAGCTGGCAGATGATTTGTTCAAGTGAGAGAACAAGAATTTGCCTGGAATTCGAGGAGACGGTTGAAAAGCAGACCATCTGTGTATGCCACGCCTAAAGACACACGGAAGAGTGTGATTTGGATCAGGCTGAAGTAATGAATGGAGAATTTATACAACAGAATCTGAGGCAAGAAAGAGGTGGGGTGGATCAAGGCTGGGTGAGCTGATCTGCAGCTGGGGAGGCAGGATCAAACACTGGGTTTGAGGTCTAGAAGCAAGATGGAGCCAAAGCCAAGACTGCAGCCTGAAGCAGTTTAGTGGGCAAGCTTTCCCACTTGCTGCCTAAAGGAGCTGTGCTTGGCAAGGAAGGAGAGGACTGCGCAAGCAGCAGCCAGTGAACAGGCTGTCTGACAAATTAACTCTCCCACTTCTTTTTGATGGATGACTCAGGAAAAATGTACCGTTTATTATTTCTTATTAAGTATTTGTAATATGCATGTAATGTACTGACATGAAATAGAAGGCAAAATCCTAAACTTTGCACCAAACAGTTTCCTTTCTTCATATTTTGTCATTAAGGAACTATGCCATTAAAAAGGATACAGGAAAATTACTTTTGCTATTTTTTTAATTCTCTTCATACATGATGGCCAGAAAAAAATTTTATTCAAACACTCAGCTCTTTTAAAAGCTTACTTGCTTTTGGTTTCACATTGATGCTAATGCTTTACAATTTTAATGTGTCAAATAGCTTTGTCATAAATCAGTGCCTCCATTTTGTCTTAATTTTTTCTTTCAAGAGCACTGTGTGCAACTAATGATAGTATATTTTGTGCCAAAATTTTTTTGGTACTTGCATATCTCTGGAATAAATTATGGAACATTTTTCTGGATGGGGAAGAAAAAACCAGGCTTGATATAGATTTCTCTCCATCTTACAGTGTGGGTAGCGGAGTGGTTAAAACATATTATTAGTTGATGATGAATTCCTGACGTCTGGAGCCCAGCACAAGTGGCAGTGTGGCTATACAAGATGCACACGTTCTGGTGTCTCAGCCTCTGACCTGTATGCATTTGACAATGAGCTCATGTCAGTCTCTTTTCTGCCCTAATCAGGCACAAATCCAAGAGAACAAATCCCTGTCAGTTAATGAAAGAGTATTTTCAGCTGAATAACCGATATGAAGAGAGATCTGATATGTGTGACCATAAGTTCTAGGGTTAGAAGCTCTAATTATCCAGATGTGATCTCCCTGCTACCAAACCTGGGTTATTTTAACAATTTCCCAGCAGCTGGAATTTTCACTGTCTGGTGATAATGTATTTTTGTGTAACAATGACACATGGAGTCAGGGCTGACCACAGCTCAGAATTTCTGATATTCTCTCTATTGCAGCATGCTGCTTGTTATTTGGTCCCTAGACATACCTGTCATAGCTGTCTGGTTTAGAACCAGAAAGCTTAATGTATCTCTACATTTTATTTAGACTGACTGGTGAGTAAGAATATGAGTCAATATCTCACTAATACAATTTATTACTCTTCTCTTCTGCACATTTTGAAAAGTGCCTAGGTGCTAGGTGTTCACAAGGCACATAGACTCTCTCTTGCTTCATTAAAGTGAAGCTATTATCTCCTTACCTAGCAGAGCAGTTGTAAAGATAAAACGCACAAGTTGTTGTGAGGCACTCGGATACTAACCTACACTGGACAGTCAGTGTTTTGTCAAGGGATAAGAAGTAAAGCACATTAAAGAATGTGAACGCTTTTGGAAGTTAATGGATGCATAGCCAAAGCCACACAAGGTCCTAAGTGAATCTGTAGAATTAACACAGTGTGACAAGCACACAAACATGTTCTCACCATATTGTCTGCTTTACATTTTAAAAGGGCACATCCTATAGATGAAGTAAGGTAGTAGAGAAGGATAAAACAGATTACCTTTGTAATTCAGTACTCTTAATATCAGTAATTTTATCTCATCAAAATTATTTTTCTTCAACTCTTAAATGCAGTGATTTACCCCAGTGATGATCTCATGCTTTAAGAAGCAATTGAATGTCAGTACTATCCTGTATATACAAGCTGTGTGAATCTAAACTATTTGACATGGGATGTCACAGTGGTGTGTTTTGTTGCTGTATGTCCTTTTAATGTTTTAATTTAAAGCCTGTGCCTCTTGGTTCTACCACTTGGCTTGCTGTTACTGAAGCATTTGTCTAACATCACTGCTGTTCATGCCCCAGGTATCCCTTTATAGGCAGTACAGAGTACAGTGCTGCAGATGTTGCCTGCAGTTTGCTTGAGGTGGATAGATTTTTTTCTGACACTGAAACACACTTGCTCATTGTAATCACTAGAGGACAAACCATGGCTAATTTCAGATGCAGCTTAGGTGTGCATTTTGCACAAAAGTGTCTTTGTACATAATCAAGATGTTATTCACTAAAGGTAAATAAGAGGTGCGTACTTACAACACTTCAAAATTTTTATTATTTGAATTTTGGCTGTGCTCCATCAGTAACTACGACATCCATGTTAACAGGGAATTTGTACAGAGGAATAATTACAGAAAATATCTCTGAATTTCATTCCTAAGTGATATTCTACTTGTGTATATGTGTACATGTATATGTGTAAATATACAGACTCTCCCCCTCCCCAAACAAAAGGTTGTGCATGGGATCATATATAATTGGTTAGACTGATAACAAGCCCCCAGGTATTTATAGTTCAGACACAGGATGAAGAAGATAGGCTTTCAGCTGTCTGTAAAATTTGCTGCACACGCTTTGTTGTGACTTTTCTTGTCACTATGCCAGCCTTATTTGAGAATGGAAAAAACCCCAAAAGATCTGTTTAACTGCATGTTTATAACCAGTGGACAAGACTTTTTGCACTTTCTGTTTCTTGTTAGCAGCAGCAGAAAGCCAGTGACTCATGCCACTGTACTTATGTTCTGTCTTGCTTAAAAAGCATTTAAAGCATCTCAATTTTAAACAACAGGATGTGGTTCTTTAGGTGATCATTTCAGAAAGATTTAAATGTCAATATAATAAATTCTTCTTTTCAATTAAGCAAAACCTTGGACCTTTACTGGAAAGATTTTTTTCTGATAATAAAGAGAATTTCTTCCATATTCTAGGAAAATCCAACTGGAAACATTTGTGGAGTTTGGGCAAAGACGCATTATTTTACCGCCTTTTACCAGTACCCCTGCATTTTTAAAATTTAGGCAATTTTAGCACTTACAAAGACAGGAAATGCTTGTGCTGGCTACTGTGGAACAAGTTTATTCTCTGATGTTTCCATGGTCAGAAGCAATGAGAATCAGAAGACCATGAGGAAAAATGAATTTTCTTGTGAGATTTCCAAAGTATATGTAGATTTGCCCCACTTTCATAGTTGGACTAATGAAACTGTATATTGTTAACACATTATTTTTTGTATTTTAAATTGGATAACTTACCTGTAGCTCACAAACACGAAAATTAAATACCTGTTGAAACATATATGCTAATCTGACATGGATTCAAATTGCAAAAGCCAAGATCTGAGGTGCAGTACAAAATAATCCCTCCCATTTAAATGTCTGCACCCAAGGTTTTCGTCACTATTTCTGGAGCTTACCACACCAAGCAATTTTTTATCTGTTAAAACCATACCTGAGTTGCATGTGTGCATAAGATAAATTGGGTAAGGGTTTTATTATGTGGAGCTGTCAGCAAAGGAAATGTTTTTTTACTACAAAAGATCAGTCTCAAACATAGAAGTGCTGTCTTCTTTTTTTTGTGTGTGTATATAATACAGCACTAGTTACTAAATGACAAAGACTGCCAGAACTAGATGTCAGGTAATTGTAATATGTCTGTAGTTCGAAGTATTAATAAACATTTTTTAAATTCCTTAATGCAGTTCAAAATATACATACTCTTCCAATACAATGCCTTCTCACATCCACAACACTATGTAATGGCAGGTTTGTTCAGCGCCTGTAGAAATCCCCAGTAATGTCTTGGAAAGTCATATTTGAGCCATTAAGCATACTACAGTCTTCCATGTAAGTGTGTCATTTGCTATTAACACCAGTACTATGAATACTTAATCTCTGCCATTTTCCTGTTTCTGAGGATGCAGAAGGGAGTTTGGCAAACATTGCTGACAGTTGAACAAGAAGCTGCCATTTTCATACCATATCTTCTCAGGTAAAATGTGTTCGTCTGCAGCCCTGGCAGCACAAAGCTTTGCTTCCTTTCTGACACTTCCTTTCTGTTGACTAAGCAGTCAAACACCATGAGGTACTTCCTTTGATTTCTGAATTAAAATACAGCTACATACCCAGACCTTTACATTTTCCCTCTGATCCGAGATATTCTTAGAGGCTGATTCCAAGCCAACTTAATTCAATAAAACCTTTCATCTACTCAGTGGTTCTTGGATCATGTACTTAATTAGCAAAATCTATGAATTCTTCCAGCTCTTTATCAATATTTATTATAATTTAGTTACCCTTAGATTCAACTTCCAGCTCAGACTTTAATTTACACTGTATGTGAATTTGACTGCTTGTGTTTTACAATGTAAAACTGAAACGTAAATCCCAGTGCACTACCACCTAGTAACTTTATTGGGCGTACTAAAATGCATTCATCTCAGCGCTTGACTCCAGTGAGTGAGATATATATAGGAAAAAGGCTGTACACAAGCACTGGCTGGCAAATACGTTCCCAGTTTGGAGCAGCTAAGGAGGTTTCCCAAAGGTTTACAGTTGCCAGAGAGGAATGACCAAGCATCTGGACTATCCAGGCAAGAGATATGCCACAACATGCAATGAGTCAAGGGTAGAGCCACATCGGGTGTGTGGAGCACATTTCCTTTGTGGACAGTGAAAGGGGAATTTATGTTGTATTGCCAGGAGATTTATGTCACTGAGAGGTGAATTACAGTTTCATTTCTGTTATGAAACAACTGCCAACGGGGTTGATTAAAAAAACTACAGAAACCTAACAAAATTAAGAGTCTCTTTTCCTCTGCAAAGTTTTATTAACATCTGGAAAATCAGCCAGCTAGGTACCTTCAGTGCAGGTAGAGAAATTTATTTATAAAAAAAGGGAAATAAACCTGCAGGCACAAGCAGACCCCACTAATTACTTCTAACAGCGGCAGCCGTTACTCTACAACAATGGCCATTTAAGGTTTGGCATGCTATTCTTTTTAATATTCAAAATTCCAGCAGTTGGGTCAGGACAGAGCCTGTGTAGTTGCAGAGGGAAGCCACAGGCATTGATGTAAAACTCCAGCCAAAATAGACCTTTGCAAAACTACAACAATATGCTACATAAATTATCCAACAGCAGCAAATCACTAGCAAAATAAATAAATAAATAGCCATCCACTAGCATGTAGCATAGACATTCTGAGTGTAGCGGAGGAAAGGGTGGACCAGGAGGTGTAAAGGGAAGAACAGAAGAAAAGGACTAATAGTCACATGCAGCTGGCGTTTTTATGGATGGATTATATAACTACATTATATGTATTCTATATATATTTAAAATGTTCAGAGTTGCAATCAGTGGGGGCTAGAGTAGAGAAAAAGATCATTATGTTGTACAGATGACAGCATCTGCTGGCTGCCTCAAGCAGGGCCATTTGTTTGATTGAACAAATCTGTGGCCACAGGAAATGTTCCCCAGCAAATTTACTGACGCTGCCACTTGTGTTACAGAAGCAAAACTGAGGATCAACTTATCACATGATACAGATGGCTGCTGAAGGAATATGCCATAATATCTTCTTTGATATGAATTACCTGGATTACGGGTGTAGGCTCCAAAGTGAAAACAACTCTGGAAGCAATAATTTAATTGCATTTTGTAAGGAATATACCACTACATTATGCATAATGTAGCAGCTTTCCCAAAATATTTCAAAAGTAATTCAAGGCTCAGCATAACGACTTGTACTTCCTCCTAGGCCATCCAAAAATGTAATATTTGATCATTTTTTAACTGTACATGTTAACGCAATCTGCTCTTCAGCAATCCAGATAAGGAAATTTATATGTGCTAGCAAATTACATCAATTTATTTGCTGTGGTTTAATTTCATTAACACACACGATGAAAGAGATTGAGCTCAACATCCCTCCTTTTATGTACAAAAAACCCCCTGGGTGACATACCATATGAAACCCAATTACTGCACGTAATAAAATGACACCACAAATAAAAACATATTTCCTAATTCAGTTATACTCAGAGATGAACAGTTAGTAAACATACATTTGGCACTGAGTCAGTAATCAGCACCACTTCCTTGCCTGCAGAATAATCTAAAGCCTATGATCCCTGGTAGCAGCAGAAGTGGGTGAGGAGCCCACACTGGTTCTCAGCCTGTTTGTTCCTTGCTTCTGGCCCATTGGTTGCAGCGGGCAAAGGGAGGGCTGCTAGGGAGCAGCTCCTTGGGGCACTCCTGTGACAGGTCTGGGCTCTACACTAGCTCTCCATACGATAAATTTCCAGTGTTCCTCCAAAATTGCAGCCAACTGATTTGTGAACCCATCTGTTCGGGACATACAGATGCAGGTTTGGCATCCATAAAATAGATGTGCTTCCGTTTATTAGGAGCACTTGTCACTCCTACTCTAATGCAAGACAGCTTAGTGACTTCTTGTCTACGGACTCCAGAAACTGATCTAAACAGAGCTATTTCATGTTCCAAAGAGCTTACAATACACATATTATACAGCTGATTTTTAGAGGGCCATGAAAGGAATTATATCAGTATGACATGGACATTTGAACTGTGGAAGAACTGAATTACAGAGATGTGCCAAAGTGTGACTGCCTGCATCCCAAGTAGCAGAGGCAGTTGGAAAGCCTGGCTGCGGGATATGTAGCAGCCCTGGCACAAGGCTGTGTGGAAAGTTAGAGGGATTGGAAACTATCTTGTCCTGGCTTTGAAATAATGCTCTTCTCTCTTCCCTATATTTCAGCTTCTTCTTACATGCCTCATCAATTTAGTTAATGCTGTGTGCGAGCTAGAACTGAGAACTGCACATAAATGAAGAGTGTTTCAAAGACTACATGCAGTCCAGTCTTTACACTCCCTGAAGCTCACCTTGTGATTCCTTGAATAAACATCACCAAGATACTGGTCCTAGCTGACACAAGCCTAAACAGAAATGTACAGCACAAAAGCGAGCAAGACAGAAGTATTTCCTTTCTGTGCTTTCTGCACCGCATCTTACTATTATTAGTAATATACATGCTCAGACCTCAAGGAGTTAATGACAAGAGAACAGATACCAGCAATCCTCCCCTAAGGGTTAACTGATGTAATAGCCTTTGCTTGTTGTTCCAGTCACTGTTGCAGAATGTCATGATTTCATAAACTTATATATAGGATCCAAATAAACACATTGCCTTCTACATGAAAGCAGAACCATTTATCAACCCTGAGGATACTGTCAGGAGAAAATAAGGAAAGTCAAGTGCAGTAATGCTCTTGATATACTTGTTGATGACACCACAAGATGTAAAACACAGCTTGGAAAGAACAGATACAACAAAGAAGTCACTTTTCCTCAAGGCTAGCCCCGTTAGGGGTGTATGAAATAGCCTTTGAGAACTTTGGAAAGAAGAAAGCAAAATTACATAGAGACATAAATGAGATATAGTTCCTTTATCCTTTACTCTGAAATTTTGGGTACCAAAAATTGGCACTGCAGGAAACGTCAAGCACATATTGTATGACTAGAACAATTATTTATTGTAGAGTTGGAATCAACGCTAAAAGCTTCTGAGTTTGGACTTGGTTCACAAAGAATTTGGAAGTCTGGGAACCTAACTGCAGCTTTTGGGCAAAAATCAAGTGTGCGTGCCTATCTTGTACACCCCTAACTTGCCTTTGCAATAGGGCAATGAAGCAGACTAAAGAATTTTTTGAGATTATGGCTCTTAGATCCAGAGTAAGAGTAGTGTCAATGATGTAATATGTTATTTCATATCTTTACTTAATGACACCCTACATGGACCCCAAGAAAAGTATGAAGGTACAAGATGCTGAAGATGAAAGGTGCTCATATAAGGTGTGACCCAGGAAAACTGGTTATGATTTGCCATCTTTGGCATTATGCTTTCAGCTACAGCTTTTATTTTGGCTAGATTTATATTTCTGCTTCTATATACTAGCCAGAAAAAAAGAATTTCAAGTATTCCAGAAGAATTAATGATAAAAACATTCCGTAAATATTTTATGCAGCAGCCAAAAGAGGCTTCAGGTGAATGTCATTCAACAAAGAAAGTCTGAGAAATGTATTTGTGCTGAAGCAAATTGCTCATTTCTTATTAAATTGAAGAAATATAGCTCATGATATGCATCTGTATGTGCCTTATAAATATGTATCACCCAGATAAATTTTACATTCATTTCCTTAGTGTTTAAGCAATTCTGTCCTTGCTAATAAAACTGCTATATTAACCTGACATTAACATGTTTACACAAACTTCCCCTTTAAAAGCAACAATTTACATTATTCTGCAACGCCAATGGCTTGCAAATGTCACTATGCAAAATATATAAACAAGCATGCCGCGCAAAGAAAAGTAATGTGCTGCTCTATTTTATACATTCATTTTTCATTCAAAGATTAAAAAAAAAAAACCGCTTGGTGAAAGGAACCATACTTTAAAACCCCATAGCTTTCTTGTTTGTCCCTGTATTAAACAGTCTGCCCTACAGAAGTTTCAAAATCTCCTCTACTGTTGCATCTTATAGAAGCTGTTTCATGATTCCCCTCATTATTTGTTGTTAATGACTTTTCTATACTCTTCTGTGAGCTTGCTTTGACTTTACAACATCAGGTCTTCTTTACTGCACTACTGAGATTGCACTTAAACCCCATATTCCTGTACGCCATCTATACTGTGCATGTAGGAATCAAAAAAATTCAGGACAATTTCCAGATTCCATAGATTGGACAATTCCGTAAGAAAAGAAGCACACAGTTAATAAATAATAACTGAATCTCTTCAGAAGTCCTGAGACATTTCTGTCCTTGAGGATTTGGGCCTGACAGCATGTCCAACCCTTCAAAATTCTAAGTATTTACATCTAAAAAATGATATCTCCTATTTCCCATGTGGCACTGGAAGAATATTCTACATATGTGTCTGTGCTGAATGTGTGCATATACGACAGAATTTTTTTCTCTCATCTAACCATTTCGGTGTGCTTTAATTGTGAGTGAAACTGTCTTCTGTAGCACTACCAGCACATTCATGTCTATTAAGTGTAATAGTGGATCACAACTACAACTACTCTATGAGCTTCTCCATCTCTTTTGTTATTGTAATACAGGTAAAAATATATTGCTTCTGAAACAGTTTTTGTTTTCTTCTTTTTCATCCTCTTTTTTTCCCCCTATAGAGAGAATTTAGTGGAGAACCCAACCATAGAATCATTAAGATTGGAAAAGAACTCTAGGATCATCAAGTCCAACCGTCAACGCGACACCCCCATGCCTCCTAAACCATGCCCTCAAGTGCCACGTCTACACGTTTTTTGAATGCCCCCAGGGATGGTGACTCCGCCACCTCTCTGGGCAGCCTGTTCAAATGACATTTTTCCTAATATCCAATCTAAACCTCCCCTGGTGCATCTTGAGGCCATTTCCTCTCATCCTAAATCTCGTGCCTTGGGAAAAGAGACCAACACCCACCTCACTACAACCTCCTTTCAGGTAGTTGTAGAGAGTGATAAGGTCTCCCCTCAGCCTCTTCCAGGCTAAACAACCCCAGTTCTATCAGCCACTCCTCATATGACCTGCTCTCCAGACCCTTCACCAGCTTTGCTGCCCTTCTCTGGACATGCTGTAGCAACTCAACGTCCTTCTTGTACTAAGGGGCCCAAAACTGAACACAGTACTCGAGGTATGGCCTCACCAGTGTCAAGTACAGGGGCACGATCACTTCCCTGCTCCTGCTGGCCACACTGTTCCTGATAAAAGCCACGATGCTGTTGGGCTTCTTGGCCTCCTGGGCACACAGCTGCCTCATGTTCAGCCAGCTGTCAACCAACACCCCCAGGTCCTTCGCCGCCGGGCAGCTCTGCAGCCACTCTTCCCCAAGCCTGTAGTGTTGCATGGGGTTGTTGTGACCCAAGTGCAGGAACCAGCACTTGGCCATGTTAAACTCCATACAACTGGCCTCAGCCCATGGATCCAGCCTGTCCAGATCCCTCTGCAGAGCCTTCCTACCCTCGAGCAGATCAACACTCCTGCCCAACTTGGTGTCATCTGCAAACTTACTGAGGGAACACTCGATCCCCTCATCCAGATCATTGATAAATATATCCAACAAGACTGGCCCCAAAACTGAGCCCTGGGGAACCCTGCTCACGACTGACCACCAACTGGATTTAGCTCCGTTCATCACAACTCTTTGGGCTCAGCCATCCAGGCAGGTTTTTACCCAGCAAAGAGTACACCCATCCATGCCATGAGCTGCCAAGTTCTCTAGGAGGACACTGTGGGAGACAGTATCAAAGGCTTTACTGAAGTCCAGGTAGACAACATCCACAGCCTTCCCCTCATCCACTAGGTGGGTCACCTGGTCATAGAAGGAGATCAGGTTGGTCAGGCAGGACCTGCCTTTCATGAAGCCGTGCTGGCTGGGCCTGATCCCCTGGTTGTCCTGCACTTGCCTGGTGAGCTCACTCGAGATGAACCGCTCCATAACCTTCCCCAGTACCAAGGTCAGGCTGACTGGCCTGTAGTTCCCCAGATCCTCCTTCCAGCCCTTCTTGTAGATGGGCATCACATCGGCAAGCCTCCACTCACCTGGGACCTCCTGTTAACCAGGACTGCTGGTAAATGATGGACAGTGGTTTCGCAAGCTCCTCTGCCAGCTCCCTCAGTGCTCTCAGGTGGATCCCATCCGGCCCCATAGACTTGTGAGTGTCCAGGTGGAGCAGCAGTTCGTAAACTGCTTCCTCCTGGATTATGGGGGGTTTATTCTGCTCTCCATCCCTGCCTTCCAGCTCCGGGGGCTGAATATCCTGGGGATAACTGGTCTGACTATTAAAGACTGAGGCAAAGAAGGCATTTAGTACCTCAGCTTTTTCCTTATCTTTGGTGGCAATGTTCCTCCCTGCATCCAATAAGGGATGGAGATTCTCCTTGGCTCTCTTTTTGTTGTAAATGTGTATGTAAAAACTTCTTTGTTATCCCTTACAACAGTGGCTAGATTGAGTTCTAGCTGGGCTTTTGCCTTTCTAGTTTTGTCTCTGCATGACCTAACGAGGTCCCTGTACTCTTCTTGAAATTGCCTGCCCCTTCTGCCAAAAATGGTTAAATCCCCTTTTTTTCCTGAGTCCTAGTTATGTTTCTTGTTAGTAGCCTTGTTTTGGCTCTGCGACTGAATGTGAAGTAATTAATTTCACCTTGCTCTAAAGTGTTTTCTGGTAGGTTAGTTAGACAGTGAGGACTATTTGTTCTGTGTTTTAAGCTAAGTGAAGTAATAGACTTGTGAACTATCACTATTACTTATGTAGTTGCCCCTTTTTGGAATATTTTTGTTCTAAGAAGATTATATAGCAATCTAAGAGAAGAGGGATGAGGTATGATAAGTGAATATTACAGTATATTCAGGATATGTTCTGAGCAGCTGAACATTCCTGAGAAAGTAGCTAATGACAATTGCTTAATGTATCTAAGTATTTATTCCTCTTTAATAATGTATCAAACATTTATTCTAATAGGTAAGTGCATAGTGAACTGTGTGGAACTTATTTGATTTGTCTAATATATTAAACACTTCAACACATGCATACATAACATTAAGTATAAGGTTGCATTTGTAACATGGTAAAATACCATGTATCACCTTATGCTGGACAATACATGCAAAATTGGTCACATTTACCTATTTTAAAGTAAGAAATGAAACAGAGGTGTCCAATTTTTGACTCAACACGTGAAAGAAATGTTACTTAAGATGAAGCACTAGGTCTCTGCACAGACAAAATCTATTCCCTTGGAAGACTATACTACTAAACTCCCCAGTCGCTAACTTGGATTTCTCAAGAAATAGGGGGGAAGGGGCTATGTTTCTCCTCTAAACCCTCGTACAGTTTCTCCTCTAAACCCTTCACCAACTTTGTGGCCCTCCTCTGCACACGCTCTAGTAGCTTTATATCCTGAATGTAATGTGGCCCCCAAACCTGCACCCAGCACTCGAGGTGAGGCCGCAACAGCGCAGAGCAGAGTGGGACAATCCCTTCCCTCGACTGACTAGCAATACATTTAATCCCAGCTCTGGAGGAACGTTTATATAAGTTTTCAAAGCTACGTGTATTATAGTCCTTATAAGTGGGATTAGGACATTGTACTCAAGTGGTCTGAAAGCTGTATTTAATCGTTCTTTGTTAGGTAAACTTCATTTAAAAATAAACAAACAAAAAATCCAACCAAGCAACAAATACTGTGTATTAGGAAAAAAGGGGTATCTAGTCAGTTATGCAGAGCCCC
Organism: Phalacrocorax aristotelis; assembly: GCF_949628215.1. Lineage (NCBI taxonomy): Eukaryota > Metazoa > Chordata > Aves > Suliformes > Phalacrocoracidae > Phalacrocorax > Phalacrocorax aristotelis. Next base: position 48,543,956 of record NC_134280.1, on the reverse strand, counting down.
TTTTTAACTTCTACTGAAAATGTCTGCATCATGGATTCAGTAGCTGCTGGGCTTTTCCAGCTCTAAACGGCTTTTATCTTAGCAAATCAGTTCTCCAAGCATTTCCATTAATATCGGTTTTATACAACCAGTTCAACAGGTCTTGAAATATATAATTTCTGAATAACAGAAGGATAATTGCAACAATTTTTTAATAGTCAAGACACAAAGATCTTTTTCCCAAAGTTTTCGAAATTGGCCACCCATAAATAATTACAAACAATTGACAAACAGCCTGAGAGGCTGGAATCCTACTTCATCCATGAGATCAGCACAAAGCCTTATTTTGAAAGCTGAGGTGGTACTTCAGTGGTACACAAGCCTTGAAAAAAAGTTTTGAAACAGGATGAATTTCAGTCTAGAAGAATTATAGCAGTAATAAAATGGCATTGAAAAATAAGGTAATTTTACAAAGAATTACAAATATGGTCTACAGATAAATGGGACCGTGATAGCAGGTCTAGTAGACAAATCTAACAAATACTGTGAGGAAGTCTAAAAGGAGATTGTATCAATACACATGAGTATAAATCATTTAAATAGCTGTACCAAGTAATGCAGCAGGATTACTTATCCTCTGAAGTTACAAATACGTAATGGGGACAAGGAGTAAAACCTAAAAAAATGCTGGGGTGAACAGCTTTATCTTCAAAAACGTGAATGAAATTTATATCTTTTATACAGATTTTTTCTGGTAGCAATTGGTTTATTGTAAAAGGCTAGTGTTATAGCTGCAACGCAAAAGGCCACAAAGCTGAAAAGAAAATAAGAAAAAAAATTAAAAGATATATTGATTTCTTAAATTAATTAAGCTTGTATTTGGAAATATCTGTCTTCTAATCAGAGCCTTTCTTTTCAGCAGTCCTTAAATTTGACCCATGTACTCCTCTAATCAACTCAATAAATTGGTTTCGGTTAAGACGTGACTCTTGTCTGGCTGCAGATTATCTTTCAGAAAGGGAGCCTGCCTTCCTGTGTAGAGAGCTACAGAATCCCTGTTTTCTTTTGGGTGTGTGATTAATTATTTGCACCATTAAAAATAATTGATTTTTAACTTGGGATTCAAACAGGGCTCTAGCACTTTATAATTATTACCTATTAAATGAAAACTGACTTTGCAACACTTCTTCCTTTTATTTGTATGCTTCATTCAGTATGCTGTTGAAAAGGTAATCAAACCACACTGTTTACTTTTCTCATCACTACCCTAGAATCGTTTGGCTGGTTATCTGTAATTTTTAGAAGTAATGGGTAGCAAGCTGAATGAGACATGTAGATATTAATAAATATTAAAATGAACAGGAAAATGTTCAGTGCTAAGTAGAGATCAGACTGAAGTTTATAAAGCTCACTCCAGGTTTTAGGTGAGATTTTGTTTCTGTCTGAACTCTGCTAAGCATTCAGGGCTATTCTGTTGAACCAAAGTTGCTGAAAACCAGCGATGTGCTCTCCTAGAAGAGTATCTTCAGAAAATTTTGGATTGCTTTCTCTTACATCTAATTTAATTCTTCATTCCTTCCTTAAAATATTTTTTTTTTTAAATACCTGCATTTTGGAGCTCCATGATATGCAACCTAATGACAGATATATACTGATGTGTGTTTTTAAATGATCAAAAAGATTGTGCAAAGACAGGCAAGCTTTTTGTTCCTCTTCTTTTTAAAGGTTGAGTAATTTCCCTGTGCCACACACTTCAGTAAAACCAGAAAATGGCATAAACAAGTTACATATAACGAACACAAAACTTTGCAATGAATTTTGATCTTTATGATTTGTAGTTACTTTAATATGTGTTATACAGCTTCATTTTTAAAGGCTTCCAGCAAAGCTGCATTTCATCAGATAATGCAGAACATATAATGGACCTTTTGCATGACACAAACATATTTACTGCAGATGTGCTGCCACGGTGATGCACATTAGTTTATTCTACAAGCTGATACAGATCATGGAAAGTTTTTCTAACTAATGAGAAGCCAACCCAACCACTCAGCAGTCACTTTAAAAGGTAATCTTAAGTAGCCACCCAGATACCTGGAATGGTAAATTGGTGATTATGATTTTTCTTATTTTTATCTTGTACTGTAATAATATCTTATACTGTACTCAAATATGTGCCTAATTTGAAGCTTCTGATAATATAAAGAATTCATAACAAAGAGTAAAACCAAATCAGAGGTAAGCAGACCATAATCTTTAAGTCCTTGAAATGCTCCTGAATTTTCCCTTTTTTATTTAACAACTTGTTTGTGAGAATAAACAGTTTCCTCTGAATTTATCAGGAACACTGGAATATTCTTAAACTCTTATTATCCTCTCTGCCCATTTCAAATAAAAAATTTAAAAAGCATATTTTTTCCAGCTAAAAAGTTCTTCCAAAACTTATTATCCAAAAATATAAAAGCTTAAAAAAAAGTTTTTGTCTAACTAGTTTTCAGATTTGGAAATATATTTTTAAGAACTTAGACATTTTAGTAGGAAATATCCATTTTCTCACGCGCTTCATTTTTTATTAAAAATCTGGTTTTTCGTGCATATGAGAGACTAGAAATTAATGTAAAATGTTTATAACTGTGATAACTATTTAAATTTACTTTTATTATTTGATTTATGATGCAGGGAAATCAGATGCCTAAAAATGAATATTGATTGCACGAGTATTACTCATTTGACACCCCTAGTTAACTGTATACTCATTTCAGAAAGTCATTGGGAACAACAGCCTGCTCAAGCTCTTCACATGGAATTGATGATGATTGCCAACACAGCAATTATATTTCAAAAGAAAATAATCATTTAAGTTTACATGCTGAACTTGTCAAGTCAATGTTTACATGCCATCAGAAGGAAACCCTGGCTATTGCCACACATGGGCGTAAATGTTGGCCAGTCCCTACTGACATGTCTACTCTGTTGCATTGCTCAGATGAGAGCATGCTGTATTTTAGTAGCTTAGAAGCCTTTTCCCAAGGTGTTTTCCTGTGCTGGTTTTGGTTGAGACCCACAGGAGTATAAAGCTTTAGCGGACACTGGTGCACAGTGCACCTTAATGCCATTAAACTATATAGGGGCAGAACCCATCAGCATTGCTGGAGTGACAGAGGGATCCCAAGAGCTAACTGCACTGGAGGCCAAAGTGAGCCTAACTGGGAATGAGTGGCAGAAGCACCCCATTGTGACTGGCCCAGAGGTTCTGTGCATCCTTGGCATAGACTACCTCAGGAGAGGGTATTTCGAGGACTGAAAAGGGTACAGGTGGGCTTTTGGTGTAGCTGCCTTGGAGACGGAGGAAATTAAACAGCTGTCTAGCTTGCCTGGCCTCTCAAAGGACCCTTCTGTTGTGGGGCTGCTGAGGGTCAAAGAACAACAGGTGCTGATCGCCACCACAACAGTGCACCGGCGGCAATATCGCACCAGCCGAGACTCCCTAATTCCCATCCATGAGCTCATTCACCGACTGGAGAGCCAAGGAGTCATCAGTAAGACCCACTCACCCTTTAACAGTCCCATATGGCAATTGCGGAAGTCTAATGGAGAGTGGAGACTAACAGTAGACTATCGTGGCCTAAACGAAGTCCCTCCACCGTTGAGTGCTGCTGTGCCAGACATGCTAGAACTTCAATACGAACTGGAGTCAAAATGGTCATTTCCAAAATAGCCTCATAGACAGCTGGGCCAAAGAGCACGGTATTGAGTGGGTGTACCACATCCCCTACCATGCACCAGCCTCTAGAAAAACTGAATGGTCCAATGGACTGTCAAAAACTGCGCTAAGAGCAATGGGGGGTGTGTGTGGAACATTTAAACACTGGGATACACATTTAGCAAAAGCCACGTGGTTAGTCAACACCAGGGGATCTACCAGTTGAGCCAGCCCTGCCCAGTCAGAAATCCTACATACTGTGGAAGGGGATAAAGTCCCTGTAGTACATGTAAAAAATACACTGGGGAGAACAGTCTGGGTTATTCCTGCCGCAAAGGCAAACCCATTTGTGGGACTGCTTTTACTCGAGGGCCTGGGTGCACTTGGTGGGTGATGCAGGAGGATGGAGAAATCTGATGTGTGCCTCAATGGGATTTGATTTTTGGTAAAAACAGCCAATGAACTGAATGGCACAATGCAAACTGCTATATAATATTGTGTGTCATCTCTTCTGTGGTTGCTATATGCCATATCAGTGATATCATAGTATAAATCTCCCAATCCATGGAAGATGAACTTTGATGAAACAAGCAAAGTGCAGCAGTGACGGAATGATAACTGACTCGGTATGCAGCAACCCAACGCCACACACACCATCTCTCCTGCCCTGAAAGACTGATAGGACAGACAGAGCCCAGAGTCATGGCCTGGGTGAACTCAATGGGCATTTTAATGGACATTTTACAGGGAAGGTCCATAAGCACAGAATGATGTCTGTGTGTTATGTCAAAGGATGGGAAGGGGAGGGGTGGTGCTTGGTAAGGTTGTATTGGATGGTACGGGACCTGGGCGTGGCATAAATGGTATGGAATAAGAGGTGGAGAATGTGCTGGTTTTGGCTGAGAAGGGGTTAATTCTCTTCACCATAGTGCCTGTGGTGGTTCGGGACCTTCCCAGCTTCCCGCTCTGCCACGAGGGCAGGAGGCCGGGGGGCGGGGCCACAGCCGAGACAGCTGCCCCCGGCCGGCCAATGGGATGTTCGTTCCCTACCGTGGGGCGCCGGGAGCGGGACATTAACGGGGGCCGAAGGCGTGCGGGGGGGCGGTCGCGGCTCGGGGAGGCGAGCGGCTGCGTCACGTGCGGTTTGTTTCAGTTGTTCATTCCCCCTTCCTCATCAGCCCCGGTTTCGCACCTCTCATTGTTTTCCTTTCCATTACAATATTGTTGCTGATGTTGTTTTATTTCAATTATTAAACTGTTCTTATCTCAACCCACGAGCGTTACCCTTCTGATTCTCTCCCCCATCCCGCCGGTGGGGAGTGAGCAAGCGGCTGCGCGGGGCTGAGCTGCCGGCTAAACCACAACATTTTCATAGATCTTTGTACAGTACAAAGGTTAAGGAGGACTGAAATGAAATTTTGTCTGATAACAGAAGGGGCAGAGGAGAAAGCAGAGATTAGGTCCCTCGAGTCCTTGGCTGTCACAAGGGAGCTCCTGCCAGTGATGTGCCTCTGTGCTGCCCCAAAAGAACCATCCCAAAATGTCCCCCTTTCTCCTCAGGGCAGTAACAGGCTGTGACAGGCTTGTCCTTACATACCTGGGACTGAAGATGTAGAGTTTTTGCAGTGAGGGTTTTGAGTCTTAAAATGTCTGTTCTTCCCTTTGTTTGAAAGTGGTGGTTACAAAGCAGATGAGAAAGTTGGTGTTTTTTCTTCTTCTCAGGTAAAAGGTATAAAAAGCTTCAATAATGATCAAGAACCTAAATCACTGTGGCTGTTAGAAAACATACATGTGATTGATGTGATGTGATGTGATGTGATGGTCAAGAAGACTATTAATTACTGTAATTCTAAAAGTTAATTATTTTATGTTTCTAATGTGTAGTAATGTCTTTTGGTTCACACTGATTTTTTTCAGCATGAAATTGTGTGTTCTTCAGTGTTTCTTATATTCTCATTTTTGCATATATAAAATGAAAGCTTATATTGTTGCAGTGTTTTCTGTCGACACCTGCGGCTATATAAAAATCAATTACAAGCCACTTGCAAACACAGCATGGATTCCCATACATAGATAAAGAGGAGAAGGAAGATAAGTGGCACAATTCATATATGTATCTATATAATTTTTTTAATACAGAAAACCTCTGGAAGGAAGTATAGCCTGTTAACACTGTTTAACGTCAAAGCAAGCCTAATGCTTTTGTTTGCATGAGGGCAAATTTCTGGGAGAGAAAGATCTTCATACAGAAATCACTGTCATTCTGTAGAGCTTCATGTGCTGGGAAAATTATGAGCAATTCAAGTTCCTTTGCTTGGCTTTCATATTGTCTTTGAATTCCTTGGTTTCTGACTTCAGACTTTATAACTATCAGCTAAGCATAAACTTTTCATTAACCTGCAAAGGTATTCCTGATGAACAGCAGATCAGAGAAGAAAAACGCTAATAAATCATGTCCAGTTACAGCTGAGTGGGATGGTAAGGACTGAAACTAGCCCCTAGAGCACCACACTTTCATATTTTCGAAGCACGACTGCGTTGAAGGCACCTTTTTACCATCCCATCTTGGGACTTACAGCATACTAGATTTGCTGAGAGCTAGTCTGGCTGGGATTGCCATTACAACTCCAATTCCAGTGCTAAACGTGGGAAAAGAGTTATGTGCACCTGAGCAGACAGATGAAGAGCAGAAGGGTCCACATGGATGCTTATTAGTGCCAGGCATGGCATAAAGTTATAAAATAAACATATGCCTGGTCATTTTTACCGAGAATATTTTAATCATCTGGGTATTTTAATATAATAGAAATTGTGTAACACCAAGTGTTTTCTCAATGATTTCCACTTCTATTTTAAACTAACAAAATCTGATATTAATGTTTTAGATTTTTTAAATAGAATATCTGGGAAAATCCCCACCTGAAGACTGAAATAGCAGAGAGACAGTATATTTAATAACCCCTAGGCAAGTCCATCCCTAAATTCATATAACACCATCCAGAAAATAAAGATAATATAAAATCCTGGCTGCTCTGAGAAAGAAAAAACACTCTAAGATACGAATTCATCACTTCATTACTAAATTAATATTCACTTCAGATCCATATCCATTTGAAGGTCACAGTGCTTAGCTATAAAACCTTAAATAAGTTAAGCTCTCCTCATGCCAAAGACCTGTGCATTTCAGTTAGGCATCTGTATTTAATGGGGATTCATCAGGCTCTTTTCATGTGGGTGAGCAGCAGTTTATTCTCAGTGCAGTGACCCTGATGCAAGCTCGCTGTCATGAAGGGCTATATTGCACCCAAATATGAGAATTTTGAGGGTGAACTTAAAGGCTTTCATTTCTCCTGAACTCATTCAGCTGAGCTATGGGGACAGCTCTTCCTACTGTGATATTTAAATGTTGGATTATTAACAACCCCATCCTCATATTACCTGTGTTGCAATTACATTGCTTTATAAGAGTGTGAGGTTGCCTTAGGAAATAAACACCTTTTCTTGAAAGCTAAAAATAGTTCCTTTCAATGGGACAAAATGGACAGATTTGTAATTGTGTAGCTTGATGAAAACAAGTAATAGCATCCTGTGTACATTTCAGAGGGGAAAAAAAAAAAAAAACCAGCCCAGAACAAAACACCTGATTCTCTCCTGTCTTATGGCATTGACTGGTGCCATTGCATCTGAAATGTACAGAATTTCCAGTATCGTAGTAGTTGTGATTTATACTGTTGCATTTCTTTTGCCCAGTTAAATGGTTAATATAGGATTAAAGCTGTTTAGAAACTTCTTCACCTGTCTTAAGAACAATCAAAATATATATGAATTTTCTTGGAAGCCTAGGCATTTTATTTCCTTTAAAGCAAGATGGTTCTTGAAAACAAAGACTGGTTTTGATTCTCAAGTAAATTAATATTAACTTAGCTTTCAACTCCCTGGGCTTTTCCTAGAATGCAATATCTTAATTCGGATAGCCATGAATGCAGTGTTCAGTCTTCAGTGAAATCTTCCTAAATAGCTGCAAGCACAGTCTTCTGAGGAACAGGGAGAGGCACATCCTTAAATGCACTCAGAAGAGCCCTACAGTTACACTTGTAACAAGCATACACTTGATTCCTGTGAGTGTTATAAGGAATACTGAATTGCTTAGCACATTGCACTGAGGAGACTAAATTGGATGGTTATAGCCTGTAGAAAAATCAGACGTAAACCCAGGAAGCCTTTAGAAAGAAGCTGATGAAGAAAATGGAAAACCCTTGCTATGCAAGAGAAGATACAGACACAGCAAGCAGCATGGTGAATTGCCAAATCATGGGAATGGGTGAAAATGAGAGTGTGAGAAAAAATTAAGGCAGAAGCTTTTGCAGAGGACTTGAAAAAACTGCACTATGAAATCAATTACTTCCCAGCTAAAGGAGAGGTGTTCAAAAACAGTCAAGAGTGCAGAATTCTCAGATGACAGAGATCACTGCCAAAGCAGTAACAGAAAGCAAACATTATGTGCTATGCTTATTTTTCAACTATGTATTTTGTCACTTCTCCCATCTCTCTCCTCTTATCTGAGTGCCCTGGGGTTAAATCATCTTTCCTATGGCAAATTTTTATGGAAAAGTCAAACAATGAATTTTAAAGGCTAGGATGGGAGGGGAATCCCTTCCTGAAATCTGAGATAGGCGCTTGCCTTCTACCCTCACTCCTTAGTTCTTTCATACCTTGATACCTCTATCTCCAATCATAGAATGGTTTGGGTTGGCTTTTTACAATGACTCTTCAGTGCTTTTAAAGAAATCAGGCAATGATGGAGTAAGCGAGAAAACTCTGTCATGGGTAAATAACTGCTCCGAAGATAGGAGCTAGGAAACAGGTATAGTGAGTCAACTGTTAGAATGGAGGGAGATCACCAGCAGAGTTCGGTGGGGTGTTGGCTCAGTGTCTGTGCTGCTTAACGTATTCATAAAGGTTGTGGAAAAGGGAGTAAGCAGGAAGGTGACAAAGCTTGCTTCTGATACAAATTTATTCCAGATAGAAAGCGTAAGGGCAGACAGTGAAAAACTGCAAAAGGACTATAGGAAACTACTTGACTAATGAAAATAGCATGTGAAATTTAGTGTAGACAACTGTAAAGTGATGCACATGGGGAAAAAACCATTCTAGTTTCACATATAGAATGATGGGTTCTGGGCTGATCATTTTCACTGAGGAACACAGTTCTTGTCTTATAATAAATAGCTTCATGAAAAACCCACTTTATCCTCATGCTTCTCTGTGGACAATGGCAGAACCAGCCTTTTATTTTCATTCTTTTGCTTTGCTTAAAAGTAATGCTGCTAGAGGTACTCTGAGATTTATCTCTAGATACTAGCCTTTTAAAACACTATTTATTTTTCCAGTCTAGGAAGCCTTGAATGTTTGCCTTGTGCCACATTAATCTAAGGCTATTTGTTTTCCTGATAATTAACAAAGGACACTCATGGTGGCCCCTTAGTGTTGTGAAATGCATTTTTTATATGTGACACTGTGTTGGGTACTCACAGCACTTTGCTATCCAAGCTTCCGAGATGATATGAATGTCAGGATTTATAGTGGAAGCTGACAAGTACACTTTAGAAAAGCCATAAATGTGAAGTCTGTGGCCTACTGTGTAACAAAATGATCAGTGACTAAGGACAAAGGTTAACAAGGTGGAAACAATAAATCTGATTTAAGTGAAGGGCTCTTCATATCTATCTCAATATCACATCTTAATTTAACAGTGTTTTCCATACCACATGAGATTTTTTCCTTCCTTTTCAATAATTAAATGAATACTTGCAAGCACACTCAAGAAAACAGAGTGGTATAAGAGATTGCTGAATTGCTGTCTGTTTATTATTTCTCTGCCTTTTCAAGGCATTTTAAGATATTTTTTCTTTAAAGATTGAGCTTAAGATTGAGCTTGAGTGGACACTGCACTGATTTAAAGATGGGTCTTTGGAGAGTTACATCTCTGGACAGTTCTACCAAGTCTTCAGTGTCTTAAAAATAAACCTGCTACCTCTTAAGAGTCAGAAGAATTTCAGACTCAGACTTCATTATAGCCTGTACTGGAACGTAAGATTTTCAATATTTCTCATCTGCAGTCCGTCAGATAAAAAAGGCCTTAGAAGTAACCTCATGTCAGTCAACAGGTTGGCTTTGGTGTAAATGATTCCACTGCCACTGCTTACTGACTCTCAGTGGTAGAAAATAAAAAAAAATATGAGGATTTGAATAATTCAAACTAAACCAGGAAAAAAGCAACTGCTTCATTTGTCTATACGGGACTGGGAGTTAATTGAATGTGGTGTACAGTACTTGAATGAACTGATTCACCTTATTAGAAATTGTGAAAAACAAGCTTTTGTGTTCACAAACATGCAGGTATATTAATATTTTAGCATAAACTTTAGGCACCTGTGACGGCCTATTTTCATATCACATATTCACAGTTCAAATATTCATAGTCTGAATAGTCCCATGTTTTTTCTAAATTCACTTAGAATCAAACAATATTAAATAATAGTGAAACCTAATGATGAACAATAAGCATGAAACACCTTCAACAGAAAAGCATAAGAAAAGGACACACACAAAAAAAAAGAAGCAAAAACTAACAGAAAACTGCTGGAGAAAAAGAAGAATGAAAGCCTGAATACATATCTGTCAACATAAATGAATAAAGAAGCCACATAATCATCTTGAAGGTCACCTGTCAATTTTAACAAGACAGCTGCTGAGAAATTAACAGACATCTTATCAATGACTCCATGGAGAATTTTGCTGAATGTAGCACAATCTGGTCAGAAGCACTCAGAACTCACTGCCACACAAATGAGGGTAGAAATCAGTGACTACCTGCTTTAAAGTGCAGCTAATTGCCCCTCAAACAAACAGCCAACAAACAAAAAAAATCACCAAGAAAAACAAACCAGCAGCTAAACAACCCACTTCACGTTGAATTATTGCCAGTGTTGGACCTATGACCCATCTGAGCTGTTCTGATTATGGCTAATACCTAAAGAAGGATTCTCACTGCATACAGAGTCAGAGCATTATAAGAGTTAAAATACTGTTACACCTTTTTAACATGAATCACATTTTTAGATCCTTTCTATTCAAGAATGGCATCCACCTCTGGTAGCTATAGTTGGTGCACGGGGCAAGAGATTCTTTTCCATCTGTACTATGTTATATTCTTGACTATAGCTCAAGGTGGTGAGACCTGCTTTGAGACAAATATATTAAGACAGAGGCAACTAAAATCAACAGGACTAAGAAGCCATATTTCAGCTGACAGAGCAGAGGATGAAATATCAAGAAATGAGGAGAACTGTCCCATGACTGAAAATATTCTCTCCTTTGAAATCAAACCAGCACTTGTGATAGTTTGGCAGGCTGCCTTGACATTAAAGATGTTGTTGGGACATGCAGCTAATTTTCAAATAACAGTCAAAGAATGGCTGCAGCTAAAGATTTGTAAAACTAGGATGTCCCAGCGTTGGTTTCTTTTGCATTGTGTGTATGTGCTTTGAATTTGCAGGTTTTTATATTTTTCAACAGCTCTACTTCAAAGTGTCTACATTTTCTCCCCTGCAGCCACCACTCAATATTCACTTTGCTGTGCGAATTTGCAAAACTGAGAAATTAAAAACTACAGGAAATGCAAGTTATTTGGGTAAAAATTTCACTAAGTTTTGGCTTTTTGATAAGTGGATTCCTTTGTTTTCATAGCTGGAGCCGGAATATTATTACGGTGAGTAGATTATAATCTCTCCCTCTCTCTCTCTCTCACCTGTACCAATCTCTCCCTCCAGCCACTTTTACTATAGCTTTTTGGTTGCTGTTGCTGAGGCTAATATCAAAACCATTTTGAAGGAATAGTGCCAACAAGTAACATCAGACCCTCAATGAAAATATGAAAGACAGCCTATCAACGGCTAGTCCTGTGAGTGCTCAAGAATTCAGGATATGCAACTTTTGCTTTGTGGAAAAAGCACAGCAGTCAAGGCTTTTAAACTTGTCATCAAAGCATCAAAACACAACAAAAGCATTACCAAAGACAGTTACAATCCATAGGGTTATACTGTTTTTTATTTGAAGAGATATTATCTTTGCAAGCTAAAAATCATGATCCAAAGCCCCTGTGGGGGATAGGACAGTGGATAGGAAATGACCTCCACATGCTAGCGGTATCAATAAGGAACGTAACTACAAGCAACCTACAAATAATCTCTATTTGGTGAAAAGTTTGGTGGTGAAAAGTTTTTTTATGTTTTCTGCTGCTGAAGGCCTGAGTGACTGAGCTTTGCCCATCTGAGTGCTGATATAAAGCATGTGCAAAGGAAGGAATGCATTTTGCAGGGCGAGACAGCGCCTGGCTGAGCAGGAGAGGACACTGTTCCACACCGAGAGGCGAGATGTTCTGCCACCCTGCCTGCCCTGGAGTTCAATGAGCTACAGCCAAATTTGACCCAAACTGGACAATGATTGTGGTTTCTACCTATGAACACCACATGAAAACAAACAGACATGAAATTTGCTCCCTGCAGTTTGAGCATCTTTGACTGGGACCCCCGGACTCAGCCACCATACAGTAAGATTGCACAGTGCCTGTATGGATGTACAAAGTTTTCAGGGTGTTCCTGTGCAATACTGCAGACCAGTGTTATTCCAGCCCAGCCTGCAGAAAGCCAGCTTGGATGTCTCCAGAGTGTTCACATGCCTTCTCTCACACACGTATTTGTACAGATATTACATATTATACATTGTTTAAAACAGAAGAAATATTGAAATTTAAAATTCAATAAGCCAGTGTGTTTTTCCATAATCCAGTGTTTTATTTCATCCTAAGAGATCAGAGCTTTGATGTCAAACTTTTTTCTAGATTTTAGCTCAGTTTTAACACCTGTGAGCACCAGACTCCAGTTTACTAAATAAAGTAGGTGATCACTGAGACAGCAACACGCAGTGAATGACCAACCAGACACCAGACACATTACTACATGATCACAAACAACTAAGCAGCCCAGTTTGCTTTAAAATGTAGGGCATATAATCCCACCTGGAGAAACGTTATCTGAATGATGCTGCGCCAGGATGCTCATAAGGTCAATTCAGATGGAGGGACAGAATCACAGGCCTTCCCCCATAAATATACCTAGCACATATTTAATTACACACAGTTTATCTTGTACTATTCCACCCATTTGTCAAGGTCGTGCTAAATTCAAATCCTCTCTTCTCTATACTTGCAGTCCCCCTCAGCTTTGTGCCACAGGCAAATTTAATAATCCGTTCTTTGTTCACCATGAATAGAAAAGGAGAGCGAGGAGGAGCTGAACCGCCACGAGGGCTGCCCTCTACTTGCCCTCTCACCCTGACACAGCACGCACAGACAACCTGCATGCAGTTTTCCAATCAAAATTTCACCTCAGCCATTTCCTTTGCTTGCTTCTAGAAACATTATATAAGAAAGTATCAAAAACCTTACTGAGGACACATGGCAATGTCTGCTTTTCCCTGTCCACAAGGTCTGAGCACTGTCACCACAGTTTGATTGCCTTGGCATGATTTCTCCTTGATAGATCTGTGGTAGCTGTCACTAATCTCCTTGTTATCTTCTAGGAGCTTGGAGACTGTTTCTCTGATTATTTCTCCCAGCCTGTTTCTGTGAAATGTGCACTTTTTCAGTCTGTAGATCTTTCTTCTTCCCCTCACCAGGACCAGCACCATACAGACTCTTTGCCAGGCTTTCCCCGACTTCTATACATCCTGGCAATTCACTAGAAAAATTCACTACAAAATACAGTAAGTCTACTGTATAATTCAGTAAATTCAAATAATGATTAAATTATCATCAAAAGCTGTTAAAATAGCAGGACCTTACACATATTATCTCTTCTTAATTAATCTTTTTGTCTGCAAAAGAAGTTGGTTTGTAAACTGCCGATACTATGAATGACAGGAACTTTTCATAAATAATATTTCTGGAACTAAGAATTCATGTCAGTCATAATCTGTACTTGTCTGCAAGCATTCATCTTCCATGTTACAGAATGGGATAAACAAATATGTATTTAACTACCGCAAAGGAGATCTTTCATCTTTCAGTGAAAGGTGATTATGTGAACTAGTGGTCAGAGCAAAGCAAAATACTTCTAATCTTCTCTGATCCTACAACTTCAGTGCATGATAAGCTTATGTGAATCTCAGACAAATTTAAAATAAATGGAGAGGATAAGGAGGTCTCTGGTGAAATTGTACTTCCTTCAAAGTAAGTTTTGATGGGAAAAAAAACCTGTGCAACTTATGGTTTGAATTCCAATGCACAGAAGAGAAAAGAAATCTCACTACTTGTTAATCAGTGTCTCTAAAATATCTAAAAAATGCCTAGAAAGCACAATAGACTGGTATGGATATATAGAAAGCATTCAAACATTATGATTTGCCACAAAAATACCAGTTAATGGATAGTTCTGGATAAGAAACCTGCTGGTCTAAATGAAATTATCTGTAATGTCAATGCATCACTTCTAACACTGTTTTCTGTCTATAAACTTCATTTCCATGCTATTTCAAACTACACTGTTTTTCATGTGTTTAGAACATGACTTCAGGAAAAAAAATCCTTGAAATAATATTAATAAAAAGACTTCAAAAGAAGGGGGTGGGAAGAGATTAAAAAATGAGACATTTGGAATAACAGAGGGAAATCTGTTGCCCGTATACCTTTCCTTAATTGTGAACAAATAAATAACAAGTTGGGAAAATTTTAGTGCATTTGGAACAGACACCTTTTTTTTTTTTTGATAGATAAGAAACAAGGTTAAGAGGTCTAATTTGTACCGCTCCTTTTCTTCATTAAATTGTCTACATAGTCTACTCTCTAAATCAGAAATTCCAATTTACTTAAAATCAGGACACAAACACAGCACCTCTAGCCATGCCGGGGCCCACAGCTCTTGTCTGGGAGTCACAATCTTTGGTGTCATTGCTGTTCTGCAAAAATATATCTTATATAAGCAGCCAAATCATGTGACAAAAGTAGACTTGCTTAAATCCAAATATGTGCAAAATATACAAGATATACTATTATATTAATATGAAATATTCTTTTTGTGTTATGAACATATGACATTTCAGACTGCTGGAGAATTAAGATACCATACTGTGAAATACAGCAATCTGGGGTAAAAAAACCAGATATACTCTGTGCAGAAATCAAATAACAAGTTTTCTATACATATGCTTTTACCAGTTAAAATTTCAAACCAAATATAACTTCTCGAATTCTCATCACATTGTGAGGAAATTGAGGATGGACCTACTGATAAAAAGGTAAAACAGGAAGAGAAAACCTGTCTTTGAACACAGTCATGTTCCTGCTATAACTTTGCTTTCTGAGCAGGAAACAAGAAATAGGTTTGACAGTACTGAAACATCTTACTTAGAAAAAGAATTAAAAGCTTATCATTCTCCCCGCTGAAAAGACTTTCTTTCAAGTTTCTAATTATTACAGACTACACAATAAATTTGAGCAACATTTTAAAATGTTAAAATAAAAAAGACATTTCCTAATAGCAGAAATTGTTAAATTCCTTAGATTATATTTTGAACTGTTCAAAATTGTTTTGATTCAGAATAAAATGAATCATCAGAATCCTTATGTTCTTTTAAATAAAATTACCTTCTTCAGAGTTATGGTGCTCTATTTGTGGTTTCTAGCAGAACATTTTTGAAGGAGATGGAAAATCTTGATTCAGGAAAATGAGGTTCATTGTTAATTCCTTTAGCAAACAGCAAATTATTATTCTTTCTCAGATGTATAGGAAGACAAATACTATTATACCTGTGGGGTGAGTGACTGTCAGATACGATTATTACCCTGCCTAAAACAAAGAAGCCTCGGTCTTGATTGGTTGCTACACATTCATTTAATAACAATACAATTTACATGCTACCTTCTTTTAGTTAAGGAGCTTATATCTTTAACACACTGATCTCAAAAACTACCCGAAGGGAAGAAATATGGTAACAGTCATTTTGCAAGGGAGAACCGAAGGTCATCCAAGAAATTTTGTTCCAGAGCAGAGCAGTAAACACAAAAGCCTCCAGTCCCAAGCTAAACTTTAGTTTACGTGATTTTCTAGGTATTGACTGAATATTTTGACCTGATACCTGGGAATGAATCTGAGAGGTAAGTCTGGGAACATAGAAATACATGGGATGCTTTGGATACAGTGACCCATATTTCTGGTCTATAGTGGCTGCGTTGAAAAGCCTAAAATAAAAGCCAGATCAAAGCTCTTAGAAGAAGTATTATATATTGCAATTATTTTTATTAAGTTTCTTTTCTGTAATTTTATGAATACTTGTACATTTTCATTGCAGCAAATGCTAAGTGAAGGAAATACTTAGAAACTCGACCCTAAAAAACACTCAGTAGTGAACCACGTACATTGAAAAGTTCTAAGTCAGTGAAACTATATAATGTGTTTCTGGCTCCAATTCAAGAAATCCTTCACGAAGTGCTTTCCTGAATAAGACCCTGTATTACATGCAGAATCAAGGCCTACATGCAGATTTCAATTTAAAATGCTAGGAAAGTAAAAACCTCAATTCTCTCAAAGTGTAAACAAAGACCATTTCTTTAAACATATGTGGGATGCTGCACATATCAAAATGACTGACGGATGTGACAATTACGAGTATGCATATCTCATTTGACAGGACCCCTACCTTTAGTAGAAATTATATCACTACCTTTGCTACATAATTTATAGATTGCCCCTTAATGATAGTTTGGGAAACACCATGTAGAGTAAAAGCAGACTAGCAAATACAGGTAATTTAGTGGATATCCTAATTTCTGGGAGCAAAAGTTGGTTTTGCTTAGTCCTTTTTGACAGTGAGATTTTTCTTAGCAATAATGGAAAAATAACATTGGTGTGATGTTTGCATTCATTGTAACCATTTTATTTTTATTGTACTTGGAAGATGCCATCAACCACAATCAAACTGCAGGTTTACTGGAGACAATGAAATCATAGTGGATGTGGACCCAGGCAAAGACAAGGCCCTGTGGTGGCCAGGGCCATGTAACCTACTGAACTGCCAGACTGGCAATGATAAACCGTTCCTGGCACCACAGCTGGGAATGATTAAACTGGAATTTGCTAATAGCATTTCTTTTCTTGGCAAGTATCAACAAAAGTCCTCAGTGTGAGCCATTATGACACCCTTTATAGGGTGCTATAAGGAGTTAAGAGAGCTGGTGCTGTAAACACCCTTGGCCGCTCAGACATCCAGCCCAAGTGAGAGACAGCAGCTGCTACTATGGGTGATTTATGTATCGTTACAAATGTGCTGCTTGTTTCAACCACACAACTCATCAAGTGCTTTCAGATTGTTTTTTGTTGATTAAAACTAGAAATCCAGGTTAATATCTGACTCATTATCACTGCAGAAATAAGATCATGCACAACAGTTTTGACGCTAGGGTCAGAGTTAACCAGTGAGAGAGCAACCTGCTCGAGCAATTACACACAGGAATTCTCTGCAATTGTATCACAGTACGTTTTATCAGAATGGTTGAGTGCAGTTGATTCAGACCTATTCAAAACATCATAGACCTAGCTCTGTAGTACAGTACAATTATTTTCACTCAAAAAAGCCCATATTTTGAAGAATGTCTATAATTAAGCTTGGGAAGTACAATTACGTTTCCTAAGAGTACCTGCAGAAAAGGTTTCTTGATCTTACCCTTTTGATAAACAGAAGTCAACAATTCTCCAGTAATAATTGAGTCTGCTCCATTAAGTGGACAAAGACATTGCTGAAAATAGCCAGCACCCCTCTCCACCCCCTTCAGTTTCACTTGGAGATTTCTATAGTTTTTGTAAAAATGTCACTAAAACCCATGTCACCATTCCTATATTCAGGCACATATGATAATGTTCTCTCCATTCTCTGGATATGTTTTTTATGAAATTACTTCTGTCACTGGACTGTGATTGATGGTTTGGAAAAATTCACCCACACACACAGCATTTGTGCAGCTAAAACCTTAAGGAGCATTTAACACCTCCCAATATGGATAACGGTTGCTGTTGATGACCTTCAGGGATTTTTCAGTATGTTGATTTCTATCGAACACTTGTCAAAATGGTTGACTGCTGGATCAAGATGGACTTTCTTCTGGGAATTAAAAACCTGTAAGTTTATTCTTGGCTGGTTGTTAACATTAGTAAGTCCCTGTTTCATGTTTCTACTGATGTTACTCCCTTGGTGTTCCAGCAAATAAGTTTTTGGCCCACTTAGTGTAAGGTCTGTGATATGTTTATCCAGGAATAATCTGCCCATCCAAGTGATACAGCCCCCGGGGGCAGGAACAAGTTCCCCTTTTGCTTGCAAAAAACACAGCTTTTGTATTGTGATATAAATGTCTTGAAAGCCTGCCAAATTATAACATTCAGCAGTGGGTTAGACTATGATAGCCTAGATATGAGGATTCATAGATTGAATGGGTTTTTGGTGTACAGTACAGCAGAGCCATTTCATTTTTAAAAAAATGTGAAGATACTCATATTTTAGGTGGGAAAAGTAAAGAAAAAATATATTGAGATCTTTACCACACTGGCTTATCTGCTGTCTGAATATAAGAAATTTTAAGTACAGATCAGAAGATTGTTTCTTAATACTGTTCATGGATACTTAGTTTTGATAACACCATGTGCAGTCTTTCTAACAGTAAACCTCCACATTCTCTTGTTTTCTTTAGTTCTTACAGTACCTGGTATAACCCGGAAGCTTTTTGTTTTACCAGTGCATATACTTTGAAACTGTCACATGTATATTTGACTAAAATTTTAAACTCCCTAGAAAGTCTAACTCAATTTCCATTTGTTATGCCATATAACCATTTAGCAGGTTTTTGTCTAGTTTTGCATGCACAAGTTCCTGTAGGGTTAGTTTCCATAAATAAGACAAAAAGTTAAGACTTGGTAGGATGAAGTAGAGGCAGACTTTAGGGAATAGTTATGCTTTAGTTTTACCAAACTCAAATTATTAGGTTCCTCAATGGCTTCATAAATAATACCAGGTTGTTTAACAAGACACATCATCTAGTGATGAAAGACCATGGACTGTTGTATTTATACTCTTCTTAGGCTGGGGTTTTTAATTCAAACATTCATAATTTGCTCACCAAAGGCCATCTTTCCATATAAAACACCATAAGAGATCATTAGCTGCGATAAAATATAAGCTCTCAAATATCTTCCCTGTTAAATCCCTGTTAAACTGCCCATTTAGATTTCATATCCTTTCTGTCTGAGAAAAATATTCCATCTTCCTGGTTATGCAGATGGCCATATGCCTCTTTTGTCACAGAACTGGAGTTTCCTTCCAGTAACAGATTGGGCAAACATGGAAAAAACACCCATTATACTCAAAAGCTTTTGGTATCAGGTTGAGGAGAGCATAACCATCCAAATCTCAGAGTGAAATTGCATCTTCCCTCCCCACAAGCCACATTAGATTTTTCACTTACTCCCCATGAGCTGTGTATGGAAGCAACTGGACAGCTGGTGTGGATTTTCTTTCTTTTTACTCATTGCTGTCTAGGGGCCAGAACGATTCCAAAAATGTAGGCTGGTACACGGGCTGGTATGCTGAGGTAAGCACTAAAACATTTGAGAAGCCTGTTACTGCCTCCTCAGAGATCTAGGCTACCGGTTTCTGTCTGGGTCACAACAACTATTTCATTTCTGAGCTCTGTATAGGCCTTTCTCCAAATACTGATGTCCTTCTGAGAGAAGCTCTCGGTTCTTTTTCTCAGTCAGGTTTCTGACAGCCAGCTTGCTGCCACTCCACAAGTTTGCAACTCTCTTTCTCTGCATTGTACTTTCTGTAATAAATCCTGATTCTAAGCCATAATGAAAATGCAGTGAATACCCCTGGGTGAAATGGAGGTGAATCTGTGGGTTAAAACTCCCAGATCATGAAAATTTATGGATTTGTTGGGCATGAAATTCTATGGACTATTAAACAATTCCAAAGTTTCTTGGTTTTGTGTGCAAGCTTCTGTTATTCACTATCAAATCCATTTCTATCTTTCTCTGGATTACTTGCCTTAGGATGAAATTGATGTGATAATCTTAGGTCCTGCTGACAGTAAAGATGCATTCAGTAATGGGACTGTTCATAAAAATTCTCTTAAAATTCCAGATAAATTTTTCTTTTAAACATGCCTTTCCTCTTCCATGGCTTGTATATGAGGCAGAGATGGGTCACAAAAACCCATAAAAAGCGATCCTACTTATACAGAAGATAGTGAAAGTAGTAATTATCATCTAAGAATTTTCACAGAAACAAATACTAGTAACAACTAGTCCTTACTGACAGCTGAACTGATGTCTACATTTAGCCTGGCCCCAAATGTTGAACTTCAGGGAGAGAACATGTATATACTTAGTGATCTTTTCTTTACCCTGATTTGAACAAAATTGTATTATTTGTATGGCCTTCATCTTTAAGTTGTAGATATAAATGTTTTATCTATGTAATGCTATAAGAGGCTATTACAACCACTGGAAAGCATTTTTGATTAGGATGTCACACAAAGCTCAAAAATTCGATGTGGAGTTTTACCAGATTCCCTAGATATTGCCTTAACTCTATACCTGGTTACATTTGAAATAGAAAAAAAAGAGATACATAATTAGATTTGGATTCAAACAAAGAAGTGACATTCACCAATATCACAAAATGTCAAAACTGTTCTTGTAACAAGTTGGCCCTCAAACTTTCTAGGTCAATGTATTTTTGCTACTTCTAGCTCTGCAAGTTTTCGTTTTCCTTCCATGGGAGTTCTGTACTGTCTGCTATAACAGAGCCTTTCTTGTAGCTCTTCTTGCATTTAGTTTCTGCATACAGTTCAGAGTGAGCCCAGTGGCAGTGCATAAATGAGATTCAGGCCCATGTGACACTCCGTCTAGCTTGTTGTCCTTTCCCAGGAAGAGACGAGGAATTGATGTGAGAGCAGTGAGCAGTACCCAGGCAGCTCACCTGGCTGCTGTTCCTGCCTCCAGGGCGCAGACGAAAAGAGAAGCAGTACCAAGCAAAGGCTTAAAAGATCTCCTCTGTCTGATAACACCTTCTTAGCTAGTCTCTCTTGGAAAGGTGGAAACTGAAGTTGGATTTAGGCAGTCCTTCACCACTCAATATGGGGTAGCTCAGTTAGCTTATATTTTTCAATATTATTTTGTTTCAGTAAGTGTACATACACATACACCATAGAGAATATACGCTATCTACAATATAAGAATCTCTATATTAAAGAGACAGTTCATCATGATTCACCATGTTTTCTCTTGGTTTCACAGCTTTGGCAAGTAGCACCAAGACTTTGAAAATTCCCTGGTTTTCCTTCATCTTTTAAGGGTCAACAGTTTTCAGTTATGGCAAATGAGCTGTACTGTTTTAGTATTTATCTGCCTGAGGGTCTTAGTCATTGCACAGGTAAAATGAAAATAAGGGAAGACCTTTCATGAACACTATCGATTTTGTCATTGTGAGATCTCTGGTGGGTTTATTTGACACACTCAGCTTCTAAAAAGCCATGAAGTAATATTTCTTCTAAGTGCTTTAAGGGCATATCTCTGTCTTTAGTTCTAAAAGTTGTTCCCCAGAGCCTTCAGGACTCATCTGGCTCCTGCCTCTTAAAAAGAGAAAGGCAAAGTTAGTAAGTATACAGCTGTACATATTTATTTCTGGAGGATGGAGTCTATTGATATGACAGCCCATATATTCAAATTTTGGTAACAGCCAAACAGGATTAGGAATAAAATTCATAACATGAGTTTCTGTGTATCTTTTTTTTTGAGAGAGAGTGAAATAGATAAAAACCAGTGATGCCACTGAGAAGGGTGGAATATATTCTGAAAATCGTCTTGTTCTGATTTTAAAAATTTGCTTTAACTTGGATTCTTTTTCTGTGAAAAAGATGAAACAACTTGATTTCTCACCCTCCCAAACTAGAAAATCTTCTATTCAAGAGAAATGTCTTCAGATAACCTCCACTTTCAAAGTTGAATAGGAAGTGTCAATGATGTAACTATATAAATGCTGAGCTGAAAAACAGATCCTATTTCTGTGATGCACATTCATTACCTGATAATAGAATAATGGAAAAAAATGAAAATGAAAGTTCAAAAAAAAAAAAAGCCTTTTTTTTTTTCCTTCCATTTACACTGTCTCCTTCAGATTCGTCAGTCTTGAATAGTTATATGCTCTTTTGTGTGTCTGTGTCTGTGTGTCTGGAAGAGAAAAGCTTTGGTATTTCTTGTGCTCAGAACTCTTTTTTCGGTAGGTTTTTATATTAACAAACTGAGTAACTTCTATGTGTAGAAAAAGAAATAGAAGTTCAGAGCATAATGTTATTGCTCAAAGAGATCATAGTAAGACAATATTTTTATGAAAACTGACTTAAGAGCTTTAAATCTTTCTGTATGTTGTGAAAATTATCAAATTGTCCCTTCTACAGCTGTGCTGGAGCAGTGCTTTCTCTTTGCAAGGTAGATTCTCCACTGTGTTATATATAACTGTGCAGAAATTGTCAGAACTCTGGCACTAACTATAGCTGTGCAGCCTTCTCAAAAACAAGGCTGTTAGGACTTTGAATTCTCTGTCTTATTCCTGAATATAATAATTACCTGTCTGATTTCACACCAACGTAGTTTATACAGTTTGCATTCAGATCTCTGTTTGTTGACCCCCGTTACTGATATAGCATTGCCCTGAAAGGAGACATAGACATAAAACCTGAACTAAAAAATTAATGGATGAATATCATAATCACCTAATGATTTGAGCATCGTAGTGCCTTTGGTATCAACAGGCAAGGGAAACCCAGAAAGGTCTATATAAGGATTGTTAAAGTCTTTATTTTCCTCCTGTACAGCAATTGCTGGAGTCTCTATTTTCCAGCTACAAAAGATGGGATGGTTGTTTTAAAATTTTACTTAGACGCAATGATATATAAGCATTTTAGGAGCTTGCTTTTTTAACAAACATGGTGCTGTCTTTTACTGAGTTAGAAAACTAAATGTAGAAAAAAACCCGCATGACTGTAGTGCAAAGCCATGTAACCAAGAGACTTAATTATGCCTCAAAAGCTTTGCCAAATGTCTATTATTAAAAATAAATAAACAGATATGATTGAGATTTAAGTGAATGAGCGCAAACTATCCTCTAACTTCTCTCCTACTTTTTAAGACCCTGATCCCCATGTCTCAAACATCTGAGGATTGGTTTATTTTAATCCTGCAACATTACCACTGAAGATGGCAGCTTTCATCCTTTAATTTAAACAAATACCCATGTAAGCTGCAAGTGAGAGTCTCTGGAATTCCTATTTATTGATATTCAACCTCATATGTCGCTCAAGAAAGGTCAATTTGGGAAAGGACCCCTGCAAAAAACACTACAAAGATAAACGGGTAATCGGAGATCTGACTTAGGATACTAAAAATGTTTGGCCTGTTTAGTCTGGAAAGAATAGAGAGGTGTTTATTGTTCTCTATCAGTTCATCAAGTCAACAAGAACAGGGAAAGCAAAGAACTATTAAAGTTTAAGGATGATTTTGGCAATAGAATAAATGAGTATAAACAGACTATGAATAAATTTAAGGCAGATATTAGAGAAAGTTTTCTAACCATTAAGGAACTGATGTTCATAAATAACTGTGGAAAAAATGTAATTAGTTATAAGAAGGAACGGCTGCTATTTGTAATCAGCAGTTCCACTGTTGCCTGCAGTTTCTAAGGACTGTAACAATGACTCAGAATTTCTTGTCTAGCTCTGTACCTGCTTCTTCCTCAGTGTGATACAGAAAATGTGCAGTTCATATGTACTGTGAGCCCCACTCACACACAGGTCTGAGACCTTCACTTACACCATCAGGAAAGATTTGTAGATGTAGGGAAGCTTTAGGATATAATGCATTTTTATGCAGTAGGACTCACCGTTTCTCAGTCTTTGTACAGAAATACATGTACTCTTACAGCAACACACACCTATATCTTACCCAGCACTTCTATAGCTGATAAACTAGTATATTCACACCACAAACATTTTCAAGGTTCATGCTTTTCACCTTATAAGGAGAAAATAGTTTTAAAAACCCTCTTGTTCTGCTGGATATAACGTACAGTTTAGCCTATAGACTAGTGTTAACTTCGCCATCAAAAACCTGAGGATATCTGTAGCAAGTCCCTTTTTTTCATAAAGAGATATGTAGGACAAATCAGCCAGTCACCTAAAAGCTTCCAGCTCTGCAAAGAAAGAGGTAGAAATTACACATAATATTCTTCCCACAGGGAAGCTTCACAGACACACTGCTGCAAAGAAAGAACTAAGCAATGTGTGAATTCAGGTTTGCAGAAAAAACTGCACAGCCAAAGCCAAGGGCCCTTGAAGCCTACCACTTTCCTCTAACTTGGAAATGTCTTCTAGCTCAAATAATGCAATAGTAACACACTGAAATGTCTTCTATAAAAGGCATTAAAGGTACTAATGTCTGAGTGGCTATTTAAAATTCATGAGTATGGAATTATCAGGAAGTACCAAATGACTAAATAAAGCTCTCCCAGAACTGAACACTGAAGGAGATATAGCTCAATATAAGAAATGACAAGACAGAATGTTTCTGTCTGTGATAGAAAAAAAGTTTATAAACAGGATGATGTTACAGTATCTATAGAGATATCTGTATAGAACTATCTAAAGAAATACAATCATCGAAGAGAAAGCCCCACAGCTTTCAAAGCCTGAGAGACTGCATACAAAACAAATATATCTACCATGAATAATTTAACAAAATGCTAACCAAGATTAGCTTTACTGACCTTATAACATCTATTGTGATTCTTCATATTAACAGCATAAGAAAAGTAATGCATACCACAACAGAGAGTAACTTCATGAAAACAGTGACTGCTGGGTAGGAACGAACCAAAGAAAAAAGACAGGATGTTTTGAATTAGTGACAGAGGTAAAACAAGTGTTAAACTGGAAACCAAAAGGGTAAAGAGGTGATGGAAAACTAAAAACTCTGTACCAGTAAAGCTTTAACAAAGTGACCTGGAAAAATGAATAAGAATAAGCCAGGATCAGATTTTTTTTGGATGTCATATGTCACAAAATCAAAGAACAAAATTGTAGGAGTTGGCACAGAGCCACAAGACACTTACAAGAGTGACAACTGGCTTTTTTCTTAAAATAACACTCAAGATTATAAATCAAGCAAGTAGCATAATTAAATTATTGGAGAAAACAGAACATTAATTAACGAAAATCACATGGGATGTCAAATCCTTTGTAACAATGCATTTGAAATATGAGGTTTTAGAAAACTGTTCTTATTTCTCCTTATTTAGGTGGAAGTTCAACTGACTCTGGAGAAGGATCAACTTTCCTGTGTCAAGAGCACTGAAACACAATTTCAGGCACCCTGCATGTGGGTTTCTTCTTTGTCAGTAGCCTGATACAGGCCCACGTCAGAATATTAGGCAGAAGCTGGCAAAGAGCTGTGACTGCCCAACCAATTCTTGAGAGCATAACTTATTGTGCCCAGCGCCAGTCATGCACTTTGGGTCATTTGAAATAGATATTCCCTCCAGGCTTGTCATCTCTTTGCATTACCATCTTCAACAGAGCACAGTGAGAGCAATTCGATTACATTCAGAGACTCAAGTAAAATTAAGTGTACGCCATGCCAATGCAACACGACATAGACAAAGTTAAACTTCCATGTAGCATACACAGGACTTGCTCTCCAGTGGAGATCTCAGTGCACAGAAGCAGTGTACGATCTGAATCTTGCTGCATGCGTTTCTGTTGCTTCCTACTTATAACAATACTGAACTTCCTTATCAGCTCACCAGGACACTGAGCCCTTTGCTTTCAGGCGAGCCCTGCTTCTGAGTTTGTTACACTTTCAGATAATGAAACCAGTGACAAAACAAGCACAGAGCTTGGCAAAGATCACATGATGCTGTAACCAGAACTGTGCATTTATATCTTCCAAATGAACAATGTAATAATTAAACTGAGACCACTATCAGGACTTCTTTTAATTCAACTGGGAAAGGCGTTGAGTAATGCAGAAATTGTATACCCCTAACTTGTAAAAATTGCTCCCCCTAGAACCACAATAAAAATGTCTGAATTGGTGTTCAGTGTTTAAATCTCTCTGTGATGTCCTTTGGCTATTTCTCTATACTTTTTTGAGTGCTTCAAGTAAGCTTCTGGGATATGTGTACTATTAAGAGCTAGATTAGTCCTAAGTAGCAGCTCAGGCAAGGGGAAGGGTCACTTCACTGTGCTTGCTCCTGGGCCTGATTTGATGATGAGTTAGTCCCTCTGACTGCTCAGTACTGCTTTTCAAGACAACTTATTCTTTTGATGTTTCATTTTCATCTTCATTTTAAAATTATTAAATAAAAAAAGTCAAAATGCATACTGTTAATAAAGCTCTGAACAGTGAAGCAATTGCTTAATTGCTCTTTGCCACTGAGAAAGGATATGCCATGTTAGAATGAACATCTGCATTCAACGATCCTATATCCAGTATTACAGAACAAAGGTTAAAAGATTCATACAGAAATTAAATCCTTGAGAGAAATTATAATAAATTCATTTTATAATACAGATCTCTGGAAGGCTAGAGAAGCCTAAAAAGAAAAGGTGCCGAAATCAGGCAACCAAAAGTCAAGAGTAAAATAAGCAAATATGACTGGAAATTGCATAAACAACTACTACTACTTTGCTGCCTTAAAAAGTTCCCTGAAGATTAACTAGAGCTATTATTTGATCCAGTAAGGAACAGAAAATAAAATCTATTAACTAAGTTATTTTCAGGCAAAAAATACTTATGTTCACTTTATGATCCATTTCTACAGTAAGAATGTTGTAAAAGGGACTCGAAGTAAAACACACAAGTAGTCCTGCAGTGTTTTCTGACTACTGCAACATGTCTATTATGCAAGAATGGAAGACAGAGGAAAAGTTAGAAAATAAATACAGCAGGGAAAAGAAAATGTAATAGACTGAAGATTTTTCTATACATGTAATCTATCACCAGATACTTACTAAGCCTATGCTCTCTGAGCCCGTTGCTTCTTGCAAAGTCTTAAATTCACCTGAAAATATTTGCTCATGATAAAAGGCCTGATAAAACTTAGGTCTCAGACGGAAGGCTTAAATACTTGCTAAACTTCATATGGCTTTATACGTTTAACAAGAACTTCATTCAAAGTTTCTACAAATGATGTGACAAACATTTCGTAGTTCATCCTCATTGATACAGTAAACTGGTACCCTGAAAGCAGGGTAAAAGAGCAGTAGAAATGGTAAAAAGGACTGCAAGCTTCAGGGAGAGCAATTACTAATTCTGCTTTCCTGTTTTAAATCAGGTGTTAGCTTAGGTATTAAACACTGCTGGAGATTTCACCATTGCTCAGATTAGCTATACCTCCAGACATCATATATTAGAAGTCATGAATGCAGAACTTCCTTGCAGTAACCTACAAGCGAGAGTTTGGTCAGACAAATATCTAGAATCTCTTCATACTATTTGTGTCCAAAACACTTTCTCGTTGTGGGCTCAGACATCTCTTGAGGTGTACTAATGACTTCATAGCATTTTGCTGAGAGATAGGAACAGTAAGACCCACATTTTTTCTCTATTCACTTACATCACCACCAGAAGACTTCACTTGGCTTTCACGTACAGGGAGGGGGAAAAAAAGCCACAAAATTCATGGCGTAAACGTCTCTCTGTAATACATCTTTACGCTGCCCCTTCCCACTGCCTGTGAACCAAGGACCAAAGGATCAGCTCTGACACTGCACAGATTCATAACCTTGACTCAAACTGCTGAGGAAGAGCTGTGAGGATAGAGGTATAAGAAATCAGAAAAATTAGACTGTTAAGATGAAATTATTAGCAGATCAAGGAGTTAAAGGAACTATCTCCCCATGGAAAGGTATACCTATCTATGGGACAAAACCTGGGAGCCTGGCTGGTGTTGGATTATTGGGTCATCACGTCAAATTATCAACATCACCTGTGCCGATGAGCTGGCAAAAATTACATCTCAGCAACACACAGGAGCTAATTCACAGAAGCTGTAGATGCTAGCTTGGCTGGGGTTCTCTGGCCAGCAAAGATTCTTCAGGTGCTGTGTCAGAGAAGGTGAGTACGTTAAGGCTTAGATTACTAAATCCTAGCCCCCTTTCATATGTTAGCCAGTAAATAATTGCTTGGTACTTTCAAGTCCTGTATATTCTGCTTGTAAAGTGTCTATGCATCCCGCTAAAGAAATCTGAATGAATGCATCTAGAAGAGAAGAGCTCTCACTGGAAAGCTTCCCTGTGGCCTGTCACTTCTGCTGCACTTGTGAAAAACCAGCCATAGTTCAGCTGTATCTGTACTCCTGAAACATTAAAGTGTATTTGGAAGTGGGTGGAAGATGGCAGATGTTTAATACCTCCTATGACTTGCACCAGAGAGCACATTTGGAGAGGAAGTGAAGATTATTGCACCCAGTTGGAGCTTCAAGGAGAACTTAGTATTAAGCATAAAGTAAGTATCTTCATCAGAATTTGCTCAAGAGGCTACAGTAGTTTATAACACTTCTATTCTTTTGTAGAGTGCCAATTTTCTTCCCATTTATTTTCACTACTTCACATAAGAGAGTTTCTGTTTTGAGACTTAAGATTGATTATAAGATGTTCAGAAATACTGAGACAAAGAAGAATGCAATCACATTATTGGTTCAGCAAACAAACAAACAAAATGCTTTATCTGTTATCATCACCTTACTTTCTTAGCACTATAAAAGAAATAAAAAAAACCTCAAAAACCATTGGCAAAAAGGTTTTGAAATTTTAGCAACACCTGCCCCCTCCCAAATGTCTTGGTGGTTTTTTTTTTGAGAAAACCAAGAGTTTGAAACAATGCTTAAGTTCACAGTTCCATCTATGCTATATTAAACTGCTCAAAAGAAAAGTAGCTTAAATGTTTGGCTGGGGTTGTTATTAGAAATATATCCCAGCTCATCATAAAACTCCACTGTGGTTAATGAATTGTAAATATTTACCCATACCATCACTCACATAGTAACATTCTGTCGACTGAAATTCCCCTGCATCAGGTGGTGAGTACCGTTTCTTACAGCCTACAGAACATCTAAGGCCTAGCTGAGACCAAAGAATCTTTGAGTTGCACAGGTTTTTTTGTTCGCCCTTCTTGATTATGTTATCCCAGAGGCGCTACCACCATTGCTGATGGGCTCAGCCTTGCCAGCAGCGAGTCCCTCTTGGAACCAGCTGGCATTGGCTTGACTGGACACAGGGGAAGCCTACAGTGGCTTCCCACAGAACCCACCCCTGTAGTCCCCCCTACCAAAACCTTGCCACACAAGTGAATACAATCCCCTTTGAAAACTCTGCTATTACACAGTATATGCTAAGTAAACAGAAGTGCTTCATGAAAAGCACTTTACATGTTGAAAGTGCTATGTAATCATGTACCACTGAATATATTAATGTTAGAGCTGGAAGGAGCACTCTGGGTTTTTTTCATAGCTCTATTCTTCAATTAGGTGCCATTTTAACCTATTCAGAAAACTTGACTCTGTCTGACAATCAGTCTCTGCAGCCTCTCAAAATGAACCCGCCTAACACAAAATAATAATCTGTTTAACGCCCAACCTTGCTACATAGATGCCATATCTTCCTTCAACAAGCTTGTTCCTTTAAGACGCAGTTGCCAAGGATATTATAGAATAGATTTGTAGCTGGAAGGTAGGAGGTGTTTATTTATATGTTTTGGTTTACTGCACAAGTTGGCCTTCAGTTGCATTTGACTTTGGAAAAATGAAAAGTTAGTTTTTTAAACAGATGAAATATTACCATTTGAACTTATAGCTCTTGAGGGTTTTTCATACATTTTTGTATGTGTAATGATACACCTTTCAATTCCTTTGTTAGGCTAAAAACATTCTGTGGTGGTAAAAAGTAATTGAGAAAAAAGCCATCCAGTAGAAAAGAAGCCATTTTGTGTATGCAGGTTGGGGTACAAGACAGTTGATGGCAATTCACAGGCCCTTCGGTGTTCACTGTGGAAGTTGCTTCACAATGTTCTGGTGGAATTTCCCCCAGGAGAAGACACTAACCCTGGCTTTGTACATTGTCACACCTTCCTGCGCTTTGGGAGTTATCAGCAGAATTATCTCCAAGAGAGGGCTGCCATATGAGCACCTTTGTGCTGAGAAGTTATGTGAAAAAGCATTAGTCTGAGATAAATGAAACCAATGTGTAGGGTTCTTCTAGCTCTGGATTAGAAACAAAACCGTCAGGATAATGTTGATTTCAGGACTAGTGTTTCAACCTTCCGTCTGAAATCTGAAAGACCCTTCCGGCAGTTTTTAACACGAATGGTTGTGAGATGATAGCTGTTTCTGGTTACTACCGGCGGTCTCTGGTTACTGCAGAACAGCAGTTCCTGTTTTGGAAATACAGAAATACCATTATCGCTTCAGTGTCTCATTCAGGGCCACCACTGGAAGCTTTCATCCAGTGTATTGCAGCAGTATGAGATTTCAATAGTGGTGATCTTCAGTTCAGATCCTTTCAAAGAAAACGGATTAATTTCTTGGAAGGCAGTTACTAAAAACCAACCATAAAGTCAACAGAAAAACTGGCATACCCCTCTGGCAAAACCGAAACATTTGAAAGCTGCTATACCCAGATGCCCTTGTACCATCAAGCAATCACTGAGCAGCTTCTTAAATCAAACAAAAATAAATGAATGAAAACTTTCTTCTAAATCCCCCTCTATAAAGAACATAGAGAGTCCACTAAGAATTTTACAGTCCTGTAATTACTCTGACTCATTTTAGCAGGCTTTCTCTTACATGAAAATTGCCATGTACTGATGCAGCTGAGGATCTTGTTAATTAGAGCTTCTTTGGAATATTCTTTTCACTCCATAAATCCCACCCAACCACTTCTGAGGACTTGTCAATGACACTTCGGGTGACAAATCAGGAAAATTCTGTCAGTGACATCCTTTCTTTCCCCAACAGATCTAATATATAGTTGATTTTGACTTCTCCATGCATTGCATTTCTTGTACACAATTTACAGTCTACTACAGCTCAGGTATAATTTAAACACACATAGAGTAAAGTGGAAGCACTCACATGTATATGAATTAAGCATGTGCACAGGGGCTTTTGAATGCCTCTGAAGTCGGTTCAAGTAGTCTTCAGATTGGATACAAGGACAGCACAGGCTTAACCCAGCTGCTGTCTTTAGACTGACTTCACAGAGCTACCTGCTCCTGTTCCAGTCTGCAGAGCTGCAAGAAGAGTAACATCTTCTCTCTTAAGGCAGCAGAACCTGCTGCAATCATATTGCTTTTCTTTTTACTTTCTCATGTAAGTGTCGAAATGGTGATTTTTTTTTTTTTATGAGCCTGCATAACTCTAGACCATTGTTTCAATGTTGAAATATATCTTCCAGCCTGCATAGGCTAGAACTGCAGCTCCTAGCACAAACCAATTTGTCTGACAAATGTTCTAAGGTGAAGTGGCATTATTTTTAGAAATCAGGTCAGTGGATAATTATGGAGGAGAAAAAGCGAGTCTCATTACGTCAGATGTTTTCCTACAGCTGGCTGCAAAATCTTTAAAACGCTAATAGGAATTCAACACCTCAATAAATAAATAAAATGAAAAAATGAAATATCAAAGGGAAGAAAGAGTGAACTCTTTTGCTTCCAAGGGATTTTGTATTTTAGTATTTTCTATTGTGATAGGTAATTCTCTAATCTTTTGTACCAGCATCCAATTTACATTTGTTACACCTATATATCTTTATTCTACCAGGAAATCAAGGTAATGCACAGCATTTAAGAGTATCCTTACAGACATGAGTAAATGAAAAAAAAAAAAAAGAAGAAAAGGATTTTCTTTAACTGATGAAATCCACACATCGTCACTGAGTACAGAATCTGACAACCTGTCTTGAAAACATTAATATATAGCACAGCATTGAGGAACAAGAAAAAATGTCTTCTTGGGATGACATTGTTAATTAAGGGTTGTAGTACCCCTTGCCCCATTTAAGGTCCAAGAGCAACCTAGGTCTCCGTTTCCTGATTGATGAACTCTAATAATCGTATATAGATGAGGAGCTGATACGTGTTTCAGTAGTCTTTGAATATATTGTCAGCAGAACTGGCATTGAATCTGATGTAAAAACAGGCTATGTTTTATATATTTTTAAACAAACACACACATATATGTGTGTATATCTATGTGTATATTTCCAGATAAATTGCTACAGGTGGCACAAATCCCACAAGCTGACATGCATTGGAACCTTGCTCCTGCCCACTAGTGCACTGATATAAGGGGATACTGCAGCACAGAGTACCCCAAACAGTCAGGCTCCATACTTCGGTAATACAGATCAGCTGCTGAAGTATGAGTCTTTGGAGTTATCCCCACTGATAGATCTCTATGTGTCATGAATAACACAGTGATTTTATTTTTTTTTTATTCTAAGCACTTCATAAAATGTTATTCTCTTTTAATCTTTACATATCCTTTAAGAATAAAGACATTAGGTCAGGTCCTTTCGAATTTAAAACAATTTTACATTACTCTGGCAGAATAAAAAGACATTAAAGAGGAGGCAGATGAAATCCAGATTGCCTTTATACTTTCAGAACAAGGTGAACTACCTGTGGCCTTAATGAGATTCTGAGCCTTCAAATTTTATTCCCTTTTTTAGTGTGATAGTGTGAAAATTAGAAATGTCCTATGTGTGCCCTGAAAAGCCTTCTAGGAAGTGGGTTGAGTTCACTGGCATATTAACAAGAGTAAATGAACAGCCATGTTCCCATCATCTGCTTCATATTTCTTCCCTTTGGCTAGTTGTCCAAGGTTATTCACCTTACTAACATGATTCCACTTAAAAGCATGTTGAACCAAATGGAAATTTAAGGAGAAGGCTCAAACTGAAGGCAATCATTAACCATTACCCTTTGGCTTAGGAACAACTATGTTCTCTTATCACTGTGCAGGTGACTTCCTGCTGGTTAAGCTATGTCAGAACAGGAAACCATGTAGAAATAGGAAACAAAGGTCAGCAGGACTAGAGAGTATCTTATTAAAAAGTCAAAGTTTGAAATTTGCATTTAAGATCTCCCTTCAGTCTTGGAAAACACTGGAAACCAAGTCACACTGAAAAGAAAACTTTGGAAGGGCGATACCCTTACTCTCTAACGTCTGTGTAAACAAACTTTTTTCACAAATTGTGTCCATTGTATCTCCATAGTATCTCCATAGTAGCCTCTTCAGAAAAAAATATCATAAATTAGTGCAGTAGTTTTAAACTTTGTTTGCAATCCTACAATTTTGTTTACAATCCTTTGTTTCAATCCTACTTAAGAGAATTTTAACAGCTTGGGGTTTTCCCCTATGTTGTATCTACCTTACTGTTTTAGGGTGAAAACGTGCTTCTAAAGTAAATCTCAGAGTTGTCACCAGAACCCAGGCTCTGATTTGAGTCACAGAATAGTCTGAACTGAAATGTGATAGTTCATCACATTTGATGAAACCGAAGAGAAAAATATGGACCAGCTGCTAGTGGGCTTTTTGTCTGAGGGGCGAGCGTAATGGTGCTCCAAAGTTAATTCCCAGCCTCCTGCTCTTGATCTGAGCGCACATGTTGGGTCCTCAGCTCCAATTCTTTCACTCTGCAGATCCTTCCTGTTGTGCCAGACTGCTTGCTAAAGCAGACATCACCTCAGTTATCTCTTGTGAACAACAGGGTTTAAGACTACAAGTTCAAAGACACTACTACGGAGAACCAAGCCTGAGGAATACATTAGTTACTCTAGTCTTCCTCCTGAGGAAATACTGGTTCAATGGCTTACTTTACCACAACATCAAACACTGACCTGAAAGTTGTTTGGATTTCAAATTGCATACTGGAACAGACAGATTTATTTTTATCCAGGAGATTAAAAAAGTCAAAATCAAATAACTGATTCTCTGGTAATGAGGAGGAGATGTATTATTTCAGAAGTGCTTAAACTTCCAGTCATATCAGGTGTGAGGCAGTATAAATCATGCCAGAGATCTGTTGGAGAAACTCTTCTCTAGTTGTTTCCAAACTCTGAACAAAAGTTTGGAGAAGATACTGAGCGATACTGCAGTAATCATGGAGGAAATGGTCTGCTCAAGACTGGCCACAGAAAATGCATGATTGTCAGTAGGAAAATTTGTTGTTTGTCAGCCTGCAGGTACCTTTGCAGTAGGTCCATAATCTCTTTTTTTCTTCTGTTGCCTTATACACAAAGCTGGGATAACAGCCATCTGCTACGTAGGAATCCCAGCCTAGTTTTAAAATGTGCTCCAAGATCCTTAGTTAGAGGGAGATATGGAAGGTATTACTACATATGAAAATATTTTAAAATAGAAAAATTCATTGCCTACTTTAAATTATGCTGTCTTGTTGATATTCTTACAGAAACAGATGGAATTAAATCAACAATACCCATTAATTCTAAAGACAGTCAGGATCCTATGGGAAAAGAAAGGTAAGGGATACAGTTACCAGTCCCACTCAGCTGCTTTCCCCATTTGCTCTACTGTTCAGATTACTTCAAAGCACACAGAATATATTTGGTGTCCCTGTTGAGTGAAAGGGTTATTTGTGTATGAGTGGAGAAAGCAGGTGGTTTATTTCATTTGCGAAAACCCCTTTTCACTCCCAGCTGGAAATGCTGAAAAGCTGGGAGGAAAGAGTCAGTTTTGCTTTTGGTACAAAAAAAATCTCATTGTTCTTGGCAGTGACCTCAGCTTGCAAGAGGAGGTGTTAGCCTTGCATCATTTCACAGCACTGGCTGATCAGAAGTGGCATTAACCTAACTTTAGTAGAAGCTAGTTTTAGCGCTCTCAGCCAGAAAAAGAGTCAAAGTGACATGACACATATGAATGGTACAACAATGGAGAGATTACATTAAAGAAAGAAAAAAAAACCACTAGACCTTCATGAGGGCTCAGGTCAGAACATATATAGATGGAATATTAACTGCAGCACTGGAAACTGTTTGCCAGCTCCAGTTCTTATTGAAACATACAGCCTGAGACCTTAACATTGTAGTATAGAGCCACCACCATAGATCCACAAGTAATTAAAAATCATAGCTTCCTTCAACACAATTAATTAGCAATTAAAACACAATTAATAAGCAACATCATACTTTGGCTAGGAATAGTTTTAACAGAACCTTTCAAGCTTTTCTGTCTAGGCAAAAGAAAAAGGAGGTACTTTGATGTGGCAGCAGTTGTTTTTGTAAAATGTAAACTTTTTTCTTCATGAATGGTGTATTATTGAAGAGTACTTTGATTTTATGGGTTTTTTTCAAGCGCATTCAGTTTTACGCTCTTTCTGATCTTTTTAGTTCAATAGTTGCAAGTCTAATTAAATATCCTGAACAAATACTCCAATATTTATATGGCTGCTAGGTTATAACTGATGTTACAAAAAAGTACTCAAGACAATTTAAAATGTTGTAGTTTGAATGATATGCTTATTTTATCTTCAAATATATATTTGAATGTAAAATTTTAAATGAAATATTGGAACAAAACACCATGGCTGATTCTTTTTTTTGTTTTCCAAATTTCATGACTTGAGGAAAAAAAATAGACAGCTACCACTCTTTCCATTCAATTCCCTTTGATGAACAGTGATGCAATAGGCAATGTCACTACAAACAATACAAAGCAGTGAACAAACAAGTCTATCTTGTATGAATTTCAATGGTGAAAATATATCTGTGCACAGACATGCACTCTTACTGCAAATATATATGCGATATGCTTAATGACACATTTGCTAGCGTCATTAAAATTATTATACAGGTATACCAGACATTAGGTGGAGGTATAGCACTGTTATACCTATCCATATTGTTCAGTCAAACTCTGTAGGTATCAAGGATCACAGAATCAACAGAGTAAGAGATGTGCTGAGAAACTTTCTGAGGAGAAAGCTGGACAGTTGCATGGTGGGGTAACCAAAAATGATTCAAGCCTTCCTGAATATCTGATTCCACAAGGTCTTGCAACATACTACACAGACCCTTGCATTTCTCTAAAGAAAAATAGAGGTATACGTCTGTATTTTAGCTGGTTTATGCTCCTTATCCTTCTGTTTTGCTTTGTGTCTTAACACAGCCAGTATGAACTGCATTTAAAAGTTTTTTTACTGAATTCCTTCTTTAATGCAATATGTTGAAATAGCTGGATTGCTACAGTACACAGAGTACAACAGAGATAGCCTCTTTCTTGATATTTAATGAGACAGAGTTTCTATTTCATTACACTAAAGACTGGGTGTAGCACAGGTAATACACTGACTCTGTTAATGCTCTTAACTCATGAACAGTAGCTGTTTCAGCTCTTGCTAATTCCTCTTTTAATCCCCTTTCTTCCTTACCCAACTTTGAGAAAACTTTGCATGTAGTCTTACCATTTATATCAGTATTGTCTTTACATGAGATTTCTTTCTTGTGTTAGAACTCCCTCTCCTTTATTTCTACAATTACAGGGTCATTACTGCCATTGCCCTCTCCTCTGCTTTGATTGCTTTCCCTGAAACCAGTCATTTATTGAATTTCATTAGCACTAATAAATATAGGACAAAGCTTAAAAGTTTCCATTACCCTGAGTAGGACTAGCACATTACACTCTGTAGGAGGTCAGAGAGGGTGAGTGTCTTTAGCAGAATTTGCCATTAATAAAATGAATATTATAATTCATTGGAAGACGTTGCTGCTGAAAACCTATTCTGTGTATGTTGCATAAGCAACAATCACTAGGTAAATGAAGTGTGTAGGTGTAGTACTTTGCTTTTTCTGAGTAAAAGCACTGTGATTTCAGAAGTGCCAAATGTGAGCAGTTCCTGTTGGATTTCAGTGGGAGCTGTCAATAGCAGAAGTGAAAAAATTAAGCCAGATCTGGTAGGTTTTAGTGCTAAGACCAACCTGTGAATGGGCTTTTGCAAGTAGCACTGGACAAATATCAGTGGATAGTAAATTCCCTGTTACTGTTTTTAGTTGTTCTGCAATTATTCTTGGAATTGAGCTGAATTTAGTTCTAGGTGAAAAAAACCTCTTGAAAGCTGACTCAAAGGTTAGAGATGGTACTTTGTTAGAACACTTCGATTTTTTTTTTTTAAAGACTTCCTTCATCTGCTTCAGGTTTGAACAATATTTCAAAAAGAAATGCCTTAACCATGAGATTATAAAAGGTTTTCAGTATGCCTTACAGAGGAAGTCATGTAGAAACAAAATCTTCAGTGATGCTAGAAACACCCAGTCCCACTAGGTCAATAAATTCTACCAGGTCAAAGAAACAACCTCAGTGACCTTTTGAGTAATGAGTACAAAATAGCACACGTTCTCTAAAACCGTGTTCAAGGAGCTATCACTATATAACATGCTTCAGAGGTAGGACGCGTGTTCAAACATCCTTATGCAGTGGAAAGAATGGCCAGCTTCGAATGATCATTTTGGTTGTTTCATTACCGAACTCCCAGACCACAAAGAGCATGGTTAGCAGATTTTGAGCCATTTAGTGACCTCAGCAAATACCGCCTCTGCATTTTACATATCTGAAACAGTAGGGCTATACTCATCCCAGGCTCTGTCACTATAAATAAAGAGCTAATTGCAAAATTCAGGTTTTGAGGCAGATTGTAAAAGCCCAGCAACAATGAAAAATCACATAAAATATTTTAGTCTGGGCTTATGTTCAACTCTGAACTATAACTACAGTGAGGTCCAGTAGCTACTGAGCCACATAAACTAGAACAAAGGCTGGCATGAAACTCATGAACATCCACAGTGTTTTGTGTGCAACCCTGTGTAAAGCCAGCTCTTGAAAACTGAAGGGAAAGCTGTTGTTTGTACAGCTTTGGACAGTGGTCTACGGTTTGTTAGGAGGGATGACAGTGACTTTGCTAGGGACCAATTGCCATGTATTTACTTTCCTGCCACTGAGTTCAGAAGGGTTTGTCCTGGCATGGAAGGCTGGAAGAGCAGAAGCAAACTAAAACCACTATTTGGCAGTTTGACTACTGCTTGCTTCTGCTTGTGAATAAAATTCCCATAATATACATGTGATAGTGACTATCTAGCCTGTAGTGTCTTGTGAGAAGAAATTGAGACAATGCAGGGATAACTCATCTGTGTTTGTAATGGTGTATGGCACGTCAGACTTTTTCTTTTCACAATAGTGGCCTTGCTACAAATGCTCTTGAACAGAGCCTATTGCCAATCTATAAAAACCAGGGAGCTAAAACATTTTCCCAGCTTTCCGATGGGGCTTGATGAATCTGGTTAATTATTTCTGCCAGCATGTCCTGTGTACCAACAGAAAACAAAAAGTAATCCTCTGTTCAATTCACATCTGTCTTTCTCCACTGTACCTATTTGTAAGCTAGTGATATGTTTTTGTGTGCATCGGGAGCAAGGTTGGGTAGTGCTGGGCAAAATCCTGTAGCTTTCTCTTATTCCACATGACTTCATGGAGAATGACAGTTGCTTCCCATTTTGCTCACTTTGCCATATGGATGCTTGAACATCAACACTTCTAAATGAGATTCCCTGTTGAGTTTAATAGGTACAATCCTCAGTCAATTTTAAATGTTACTCCTACGATAGTGGGGCTTCCTTCCCTTGGATGAGGACAAGAAATCAAACTGCAGTTACCTACATTGTGGTGCAAAGTGTTAACCATGACAGGCATTCAGAGAGCCTTTTCATTTTTGGTTTTGATGTTCTTGAGAATCATCTCCTTAGTGGTATTTGTAAATATATTGTAAAGTTTAATGATCCAGGCTCTGTTGAGAGCTTGCCACTGCGTTGTTTCTCTCAGATAATAAAAGCAGATTAAAGCTAAGAGATTTATGATTGCATCTCATGTAAAATAAAAAGCACGTCTTATTTAACAGTGCATGTTCCGTCTCTCTTTCCTCTGGTACCTCTGTTGGTAAATTGAGACTGCTCCCACCTGGGACAACTTTGGGATTCATAACTGGAAACCATTTTGTATTTCAAGTTCACTAGCTCAAACAACACAATCAAATTCATATCACAGATTCCAAACTGGCACGTATTTTGGCAATCCAAGAAGAAGGAGAGATTTACTATCAATATATTGTACATCTCTGCTCCAGAAGTGTGAGTTGGCCTCCAGGGGACCTCAAAAAAGGGTAATAAGCAATACTCACCTCAGGGTCTTTGAGAGAGAAGTTTACCCCAAAAGCAGAAGTCACAAGCACCCTGCCCTGCCAGGACCTGTTCAGTGTGGGTGAATTATAGGAGTATAACCTTTATCAAGATTCTGTCCTGCTTTGGGTTGACCTGGAACACTATATATTTTGACATCTAGTGTAACATTTAAATGCCGATGACTTGATCTAGAGCTTTGTTTTGGTTTCCACTGGTGTATGGCTACTGCTGAAACTGGTCCACTTCTATGGTTTCACTACCCTGAATTTTGGAAGCTATGAAGTGTTCCAAAACCCAAAGATCATGCATTATTCTTTGTACTCTTACAGGAAATAATTGAATCCTGTTATAGAATCTTTATATATACATAGAAGAAAAGCAGAAAGACAATAAGCTGAATAGGTGAAGGTTTTAGCCAGAATGGGGAAACAGCAAAAATCCAAGTATGAGTCAAATATTATTCCACTTGCAGAGAAATGCACTAAAATAATAGAAGGGGGAAATAAATATTTTAAAAAGTGATAAGGAATCAGAACTGTTACTCAGCTGAACATTACTGATTGTTTCCCATGAGTTGTAGAGTACTCTATCCTCTTAGCCAAGATGTATGACAAAACTTAAAAATTTAGAGGAAATGTACTTAAAGACATGTCATTTTATTACTGTTATAAATAGAACATCATTTGGATGTTTCTGCATTTATAAATATTTCATGGGGTTTGATGGTGTGTTAGAATGAAAACAGAACAAAGCCTTAGGGTCACAGTCAACCCCAAAGGCATCTCTTTGCATTAGCAAAGGCTGTTCACCCCAGGGAGATGCTCCTTTCAGAAAGCCAGACTGAGAAAGCTGCTATAAGCATGGCTTTCTGAAGGGTACTGCTAACAGAGGAAGTTGTAGAATTTCAGTCTTCTGATTGCTTCCAATTGCAGTTGCAACTGTGTTTGCCAACCAGCCTCAGCTCACGTCACTCATTTTTTGAGACAAAGTCTGCCCTTTCTCCTTTCATGAGCTTTTGGCAGAGAACAGTGCACAGGTAGTTTCTATCTTTGCTGTCACACTATAGCCTGACACAACGCTTAAAAAACAAGGTCTATGAATTTGCAAAACATTGGCCACACTGACCCTTGAATGAATATAGCATGTATTTAACTCAAGGGTGCTGAGTGAGAAGCTCTTCTAGGGTGAATCCCTCTAACCAAACCTTTCGTATTAAAGGAACCGTGCAGCAGTCTTTTGAAGCTCCCCTTTCTAAAAGACTTTCCAGCAAATTACTCATTTAAGACCAATGCTGCTGTGCTCTTTATAACTCCTATGGTACAGAAGTTCCTTTTCCCCATTTTTACTAGGTAGCTTATAAAATATTTTAAACTTATACAGCACAAGATGTAGGGCTTTTTCTTTTTTTTTCCCCCAACCTTTAAGAAAAGTGGTGACCCCTCATTCTTCTTTCATTTCCTATAACATGGAAAAACCCTAGTTTGTAATCACTGCAGAGAAATGACTAACCTATTGCAGAGATCTATTCTCGCCTTTTGATACTTATTATTTTATATCAGCAATGAATAATTCTCAGTGTGGCAAGATTCATGTGTGTAGGGGAGACGAATACAATCTTTCACCTCACTCAGACACATAAACACCACCGCACTACTTTATTAGTTGTCAACCATGTCACCCTTAATTGGATTCAAAAGTCTAAGATATCACTTCATAAGACAATTCAAATGTGGGAAAGAGAGAGAGAGAGAGGGCCGTAAATTACTTCGTGTGGTACAGAGTATTTAATGAATTATCCAACTATTGTCGGGATTTTTTTTTCCTACATTAGCCTCATTTAATTAAAAAAAGGCTCAGATTCTGTAACACTGGCATAAGGAAGAGGTTTTATCATCTATATACAGATGATTAATATAGGTTTAGCAGTCTTCATTCTAGTTATACTTTTTCTTTCAAAATACTTAAATTATTATCATCGCAGAAGCTGGATCAGTTACAACAGTATGAACAAGCTTTATAGCAATGTATGTGTGTGTGCAAGCACTCAAACACCTGTACTTGTACACATGCAGGAATCACTATATTTGTTCCCTTAGGTAATAATGGTATTTAATTACCATGTTACAGTCTGTGCATAAACACAAAGTCTTATCTGATTTTTCTGAGAATTTTTGTTACTCAAGGGAAATTTTAATTTCCAATAGGTCCAGTCCAATCTTAGTACCAAAGAAATTTTTTTTAATTTACTAAAATAAGAATTTAATCATTTCGTTGATTAGACTACCTTAGTTCCCAGGAGGTACCACTTGCAGTGTTCAGCAGTCTTTTCTAGGCTGCTAGAAATCAATTTTTTCATAAACATTAGTCATCCATGGTATATTAGCAATTTTCCCTATGTTTAATAGGTAGGAAATTGATTTTGCAAGTGACTTTAATAGAACTGTACTTGATTGCAGCATCTGCCCTACCATCGTCACTCTTAAAACCAGAAGCTAAGCCAAGTCTTGTATTTTATTCTTTCTTGATCAGTGTTAGCAATAATATTCTTGCACATACCAGCATGCTTTCAGAAAACTGAATAAAGCCTGACAATTTCAGAGCCTGTTCAGCTTAATTGCATGGAATAGCAGACTCTACATCACAGCTACTGGTAGTTTCCACAGAAGATGAGCAGAACCTTCCACTGTATTTACATACCAGTAACTTTTTGTTCTCCCTTATTCTACAATGTTTAGATTTTGAACAAGACCTAACACCAAATGATTTATCAATGGCGACCAGAAGTGATGCATCATAACCTTCTTACTTCTACAGCACTATGTTGCAGTATGTAATCATATATTATAATAATTCATGAGTAAACATTAAGTTAAATGCTAGGAAATGATAGCCTATCACTTTGTTAAGTATTCAAAATGTTTATGGAGTGTTTATGAAAGGGAGCTCCTGATTTGTAATATTTTATTTACAAATTTATCATGTCAAGCAAAGCTGTTTTAGTAGGGAAAAAATCTCCTCTCTCACTCTCCATTTCTCAAGCCTAAATTCAATAAAGACATTACACACTAAATTCTCTCTTAGTAAATATTTTTAAAAAAAACATTACAGGCAAAATAAAATTGGTTAACAAAATTTAGGAATGGTTAACCATGATTAAAACTGATGAAGAAATTCCATGATACCATCAGGTTTCACTGGCCTTACATTGTGGGTACTTAAAAATGAAAATTTCCAAAGGATACAAACAAACAAACAAAAAACCCCCAAGCCCACCCCAAAATGTTGTATTCAGGAACTACCACTAAAAGAGTCAGAAGGTGGGACTGTTCCCTCTGAGCTGAGGTATTAGAAGGGTACAACAGTGCTCTTTGATTCACTACTTACTCTCCCCAGGTACAACTTCTGATCTTTCCCGTGTTTTGATTTTTGTATCTGACGCCAAACAGTGTATGGATGACCGTATTAATAATTCACAGAACTTACAGTTAACTTATTCATTATTATTGCAAAGTTTTTGAAAATAAAATCTTTAACTTCCTTCTGGCCAAATGGAGTCTGTGTTAAAGTCTCAGAGTAGTTCACTTACCAATCCCAGTTTCTAAAAGATACTATTTTTTAATTGAATCTACCAAACATTACACATTCCTTCAGCCAAATAATTTACAAATGCTACTATCAGCTAATCTTACAAAACAAAATTCATGTACTAGGTCTTTTTTTTCCTGAGGAGCCATGGTATGTCCTCTGCTTCCTGGTGATGTAATTTTTTATCATGAAAAGTAACTACAGTGTCTGGTCTGAATGCTCACACAAGCTGTTATTCCTTCCAGTTTCTTTCAACCACTGAAATGACTCTCTGAACGCTGAGAATAACAAATAGCCAAAATTAGGCTGCAACTTTTTTTTTAGTATTCTTATTGTTGTTAGTCTACCATTCTAATTAAAGCACTAAAGGCAAAGTCAGATTATATTATAATGCAAAGGTGTTTTTCAGATGTGCTTGATTTTGCCATGAAAACAAACTGACAGGTCTTTTCCAACCTCTTCATGATGTACTCAATTTTAATAAAAAACAGTCCAAAGTAGACAAAAGTTCAAGAAAGGTTTTCGTGAGATGGTCTTGAAAGTTATGGGCAGTTTTAGGTCATGAACACAGATTCAAATTGCCAGAAATATTGGTGAAACCATACAGTGGTCAAAGCCACTGTAGCACGACAGAGGCTTAGGATTCAGGAAACCTTTCCACACGTTCTTGACTTGCTCTTCGATGTAAGACAAAGTACTTAATTTACTTTTATGTCGGCTTTCCAATTTGTATGTATCAGTAGCTGTATCAAATGCTAGAATGTATTTGTCCAAACCTAATAATCTTTGCCTATTCTTTCTGCATGTATATCCTGATTCAGAGTATGTGACTGTGGACTATTCATTGCATATTTCTGGTTACTCACTCTTGCACAAGGCAATCCATGAGGACTTATTTACCAACCTGAGTTTTAAGCATGCAAAATTTGGAAGTTACCCATTTGAAATGACCTGTCATAGATATGGTGTGGCTTAATTATTCAAAGGTAGTAAACTGCAAGTGAATCCATGGTTAAGGCAAGACATGGGGGAAAAGAAAATACAGACTTTGTTCTTAAAACTTCATCATAACTTCCACTAGATATGATTAAAGGTTATTATGTTCACTGGAGTAGTGATCACTACTAACTAGAAAGAGCATACAAAAATGCCTAGACTCACTGCCTAGACTTCAGATCATATAATGTGCTGATTCCATAATCTCCTGGTAGCTTTTCTCCTCAAATCCAGGCCACCCTACGTTTCAGAATGAAATTACCTGATTGCAACACAATAATAACTACTGGCAGTAAAAAAATAGTCTCTTTTAAAGGATTTATAGATTTCAGAGAGTGCTATCTGGACTGCCACCCTTGCCCACATCACTGATTCATGAGTTCATCTCTAGTAAGACAGCAACAGAATTACTTTGCCACAGAGAAGTGATAACATCTTAGGGGAGAAGAAGGTCACACTGTCACTTGGTGAATATCATACAATATAAAACTCAAATGCTATAACACTGTAAAAACCCATCAGGTATCTCAGAAAACGAGGGCCTTGCTGCTGGGATTCTGTCAGGCAGCAATTTTTACTTTGATTACCTAAAGTTACTTCATCTGTCTCTCAGCATTACATCGTCTATAACTTCTCCCTCTTTCTCAAAAGGTTAT
Organism: Phalacrocorax aristotelis; assembly: GCF_949628215.1. Lineage (NCBI taxonomy): Eukaryota > Metazoa > Chordata > Aves > Suliformes > Phalacrocoracidae > Phalacrocorax > Phalacrocorax aristotelis. The sequence continues at coordinate 48,499,635 of NC_134280.1, read as the reverse complement.
TGAAAAAATCAGCACTTTGTCCCTTTATTTTACATTCCAAATTCCACAAAAGTTTTCTAGAAAAAAAAAAAAAAAAAACCCTACAAAAAACATTTAGACATGTATGTTAATCTGTTTCCAGAATAATGATATTGACCTTTCCATATACCAGTGATAAGATCTTGTGTAAAGGAAAACATTTTCAGGTCCTGATCCTATCTCACAGGAAAGGTGGACAACTATACAAAAAAAAAAATCAGGTGGTTTCTTCCAGGAGAAGAGCAAATGAAAAACAGCATTGGAGCTGGAAGAGATCTTTCAAGAGAGTGCATGTAAATGTGATCATATCTTTCAAAAATTAGGTATATACTTGGCAACTTCATTTCACAGTATTGACAGTGATCAGCATTTCTTTTTACAAGGCAAGAAAATATTTTATTTTACATTATTCAGCTTATTTTACTGTTGCTGGAAATTGGTTTCTACTGCTGTTTGTATGCACTGATTTAGCACTGATCTACTGACCACTAATATTCTTGTGTTTAATAAAAACACTAAGTATATATATATATATATTTTTTTTTTTTTTTCCAATTTCAAATTTCTGTTCAGGCAGTAACTGGTTATGCAAAACAGTAGTTGCAATGATCTTACTGACATTTCACAGGTAGAGAAACAGATACGCATAGAAAGTGGTTATGTCCAAGGCCACAGACGGAATCAGTAGCAATACTGGTGTTAGTTGTTTTAATATATAAACCACTTAAAAGATTTAAGAGTGCGAAAGCTTAAATGTGTGGCATTTAAGAAACAAAGCCATTTTCATCTTCTTAATGATGTTTGTGCATAAATTGCTTTAAGGATTAAAAGGTGCTTAAGTGCTAAAGCCCCTTTAAAACCTTAAGCTCCTAAAATGTTTTATGAACATAGAGATGATGGGTCACCCTGAGAATAGAGAAATGGACTTTGATTTGATAACAGAGCTTGGTTCTGGAAAGAGAGAGCATGTGCTAAAAATGGTCAAAGCCTGATCCTAAAAAGAGGCAAATCAGGCCAATGTCTTTGTGATTCTTGGTCTTCATGTGCTGACTATAGACTTGTAAAAGAGCCTGGGAAGAGACGTTTCCAGACTAGTGGTCCCTATGGAGATACCAGTTAGACTGGTGATGGGGACATCAGCAGTGGAAGCAAAGCAAAGGGGAAAATGGTTGAGCTCACAGACAGAAATTGCCATTGATGGTACCAGCAAAGTTGCATGAGGCTGGCAATGTTTGGGAGAGGGATTTTCCTGAGTGGAATTGCTCCAGAAACAGGGCTTTGGACCTCCACCATACTGGCGTTAGGGGAACGATGTCTGAATTAATTTGAGGTTCCTCCATCTGGCAATGCCTTTAGGTTTACTTAGCCCAGCCCACATTGCTGTAACCACCGCCTGATCAATACCTGGGGAGCTGAGTTTCAGCTCTTTGAGGTCAGTTTGTACAAACCTCCCACATAAAAGGAATTTGCTTACATCAAGATTAAAAATAGATTAAAACTATTTAAAATCACAGAAGCAGCTTGCATACTAGGTTTCATTTGAAGACAGCTGAGCAAAAGCATATAATGAGAAAATTTTGTCTTTTCTCCATTACAGGAAAACCCCCACCTGCAAAAAACTGTATGTATTTGGCAAGTTGATGTTTTAAACTTGCCTAGTTATACCTTCCTCTTTATAATGTTGCACATTTTGGATAGCTAAACTGATGAAATTTTAAAGGGATTTTAAATTAATTCTTTTGTCATTACCTCTTTGCACACAGTCTGTTTCAAGGAAAAAAAGAAACCTTTCAAGCTGTTGAACGATTACTTTCATTTTAAACTGTCATACATTGCTTCCAAAAGGTGGTGTCAAACTCTGCTGCCTGTGAAGAATTAAGGAGGCTATGCCAGCTTCAAAATGTCATTGTCTGATAGGAAAGTTTCTTCCTAACAAGTTGAGCCCATAAACTCTGCAGAAATGTGTTTGTGTGCATGTGGCAGTAGAAAAACAATTAGCACTTACGATACCTTCAGGAAGAAAACTGCCTTTGAGTTTTTCAGATGACCTAGAAAAATTTAGTCATTCCATGGCAACACTCCTCCTAGTGCTGTTAATCATGCAAAATGATTTTGTAGGCTCATCTGCAGCTAGAAGATACATATTACATATTTACTGGAATGGGCTCATGGCAGACACATGCTCATCATCTTAGAAAGGCGTTGAGCTGCTTGAATAAACATCAAGAGGTCAGCGTGGTTCAGTGGACAGTGCAGAGGACTGAATGAGAGGACACCTATTTACTGAGTTTGTTGCCAATTCACTTCCAGGGAATTTTAGCATCTCTGTACACAAATAAGATTCTATGAGGGAAAATAAGATATGAACTTAATATCTGCTCTGTGTTATTTGCTTATATGTGAAAGGTAGAATGAGAAAAGGAGTCCTATTTCAGACTACTGTTTTGTGTATATTTCTGTTCTTAACTTCTTCTCTAAAATAAATCTTTTAACCATTTTTCTTGCCTGTGTGTCTGAAATCTTTCTAGCTCTGCTCCATTTTTAGTGTATACATGTGCATATGTGGTAAAATTTCCAGTTCTTCACTAGACTTCCAGATTCCAGCAGGGACATATTAGAGATTCACAGAGCTATGTTTTAGTATTCTCCAACTTATTAATTATTGAATCCTAGTGTTCTTGGCTTTTCCTAAAATGAAAGTGTGTTACTGATCTTTCCATATATAGGTCATAACTTTGAGTCTGGTAAAGGGAATTGTAATCGTAACTGCCAAAATGTGGCAGGCACAAAACCATGGAGAGATTGAAGCAGGAAAAGACGTAAGCATAGAGATGGAGGGATATCTGATTTAGGGAAAAGAGCACCTGAATAAAACGAGACCAACAGATTAACGAATTTGGCCTCAGCAGGTAAGCCTTTGGACAAGTTTGAAGCATTAATTCTCTAATACAATAACAGCATGATACTCATTCATACTAAGATGTTCTTCAATAATATTTTGTGTTTTCTTAATGTCACTTAGAATCTCAGCAACAGTACAGCTTCATGCTCCAGATTGCTCAACGGATACCAGTCATTTTTTATCCCCATCCTTCGAGGCCCAACTTCTTACCAAGAATCTCAGTACTTTAACAACAGGAGCAGCATCCTCTTTGTCAGGCCGTTCGAGGCATGGTTTGCACTGCTCACTCCTCAGGATGCAGTGCTTTGGCTGGTCCTTGCAGTGACACTGAGAGCACACTCGTTCTTCAGACACAAACAAAGCAAGGCAGAGGTCATGTCTCTGCCTGTTACAAAAGAGAAGAGGTTTTGACTGAGGCCCACAGAAAATTGTTAGTTTTCCGAAGAAACTGCTGTCAAATCTGCCTATATGTTTCCCAAATGTGTCACCTATCTTTCTGATAAGGTTCAATGCATTCTGCCTACAGCTGGGCTTGTAGCTGAAACACTCACTGTTTGGGAGTCACAGAAGACTCCTCCATCTATAGTATTTCATTGGCCAAAAGAGCTGCTGTCAGAGTGCCTGTTGAATGATATTATGTGTTACCTACTAACTAGTTATCTACCAGCTAATTCGGACCGCAAATGGCAAATGCAAATGGCAGTAACCCGGAGGTGTAGGTAGACAGATTGCCCAGAAGTGACAAAATTATTGGAATTAAGGAACGACTTCCCAGTGAATTTTCCCACACACTGTTTTCCCTTAAATATTTGAAGTGAGAATGGAGAGTACAAACAAGTGCATAGCTCAGAAGAGAATATGTTTCAAAATAAAGCTCCTATGATAGTGAGAGACAGGAAGAGTAGTTGAATTTTCTCAAAAGTGGCTGCTTCAATTAGGGCAGGAAAAACAGTGAGACATTTTGGGCAATTTTTGCTGTACATGTTCAGAATCAGTCAGGAAGGATATTTTTTTTCTTTCCTGAAGCAGGGGAGGTCAGCCAACCTAGTACCTTTACAGAAGAATACTTTCTAGTGCTACAAGCAAAGCATTTATAGCTATTACTATTTACTTGGTAGTTTTCTTTAGTTAAGCTAAAGCAAAACCCCAATGCAGTATGTTTTGCAGTACCCACGCTACTTCCAATTAGTTCCTATCAGACAGTAAAAAAGCAAAGAACGGAATTGCTATTAGTTCTTGCTGTTTGAGCAACCCTTCCCCGAGGCCAAGGAAATGGATTGCACCACCACTGGATTCTGAGAGGCAAGGATGTATTTCTATTGGAGTTGGAAAATGGGATCAAAAAGGACTATTTAGGTGGCAACAATAAGAACAGAAAGCCTGTTCACTTGCTAGAGAAGCTAAATATGCTGAATTTATTCCATAATCAATCTTAGATATCAGTAGGAAATTAAAAAGAAAAATAACAAACACCTTCCAGCTGTGGCATAACACACCCAGAATAAATTCAAGCAAATAATCAGGAAATGTCAAAACCACTGTATTTGCAGTGGTCCTTCATCTTATAAACTTCAGAAGGATTAGTTGAGTTTATGCAGGAATTTTTTATTACTCAGAAGGGATGTTCTGTTAGGCACTAGCTACTGTGAGACCTCATAAGACTGGCAAAAAATATTTGGTCATTAATTTCAAACCGGAGTCAGTAAATGCCACTGACATTTTTAACAATGAAAATTTTAAATGATTGCTGCACATCACATGTGTGTAAATTTCATGTAATACAAGAGGATAGTTTTCATCTTCTGCGTAGCTTGTTTAAAACCACAGTTTTCTGCCACACTATTCTATAGCAGGAAGAGTTCAGACATACCCTTCTATTTCTAGTTTCATTTGCTAATAACTGAAAAGTTTAAGATTTTGCCTAAAAAACATCTAGGCACTTGTACACACTTAAAACAGGAATAGAGTTTTCATTGCATTGCATTCAAGTATTAACTATTAAAATTTTGACTTAGGTTGTTTCCCAATTTTCATTTTTGAATTTCTGAAAATAATTTATCAATGTACTTCCTTTTATATTCCCATCTGTTAATCTTTTGTTGTTCTTTTTTCACCCTAGGAAATTTACATAGTCCTTCTGGTTCAACATAGAATGTTTTTCATCCAAAATTACTCTTCTTTCTTGGAATCAGATTTTCTTTTGCATCCTTTGTACTGATCTCAAATTAGTGACTGCACTATTAATACCTCTTCAAATTCCTCAGGCTGGAGAAAATTTATGTATTACCAAGTATTCCTGGCAGGATCCTCTGCAACTGCAGCCCAGTACAAATTCACAGTGACGTTTTTGCATTGCCAGAAACGAATGAAGTTTCCTTTTTTTTTTCCTATGATGTAAAATTATTTCCACAGTATTAAAATCAGAATTATGCAAAGACACTAAGAATCTGAACTACCCCATACTTATACCCAGTCTCATTACTGACCCACTGACAGAATCTGGTCATACCATAGCCTCATATAAAAATATTTTATTGTGTGTGAAAATATTTATTTGACTCAGGGGAATGTTGTTAAGCTTCATTAATGTGCTGTGAATGTATGCAATAACGAGTGCTATACAAAGTGCAGAATTGTTTTAGCAAGAAAGTTACTGCTTTTTTAAGATTTTCTGAAATTTGATGCTACAAAACTTAGAATTATGACAAGTTGTAGGTTTTCAAACTGATTTTTCTTAAAACATTTTCATCATAGACAGTATTTTGAAGTACTGTAGAGGTAGCCATAGAAACTCATGGAACTCATAAAGGAGGGATGTGAAGATGAGACATCTAACCTAAATTAAAATAATTTGTAAGTATGAAAAAATGATTACACCTTTTGCCATTAGCCAACAGCAGAGCTTTCTAGTTAGACTTCTACTTCATTTCCTTTCTGTGTGATTCAAATATAAGAACCAAATTCCCTTCAACTCAATGAATCTGTAGAGATGTAAATGACCTACAGGTTCTTCAGAGCCATGTAATAGCATTATAAAATATGAAATGTCAAAATTAATAGCCATAGTGAAGAATCTGATAACATCACAGAGGAATTTTGTATATGAAATGCAAGTAGAGAAAACTCTTACATATTTGCCATGGTATTTTATTTCTCTATTTTGTTTTTCTACCTTTTTTTAAATTATTATTCCAGCTGACAAATAATATATTGTTTAACTATTAACATTTTTCTTTTTCTGTTTTGCCACCATCATGTGCTACCTGATATGAAAAACCCAAAACATGGGACCCTGCCCTCTGTCCTGACCAGCAGAATGGTTCCCTCCCTTCCTTTCCATATTAGGGTGTATTACACATCAGCATGTGAAGAAGATGCATGGATTCAGAATGTTGATTTCTTCTTCAGATTTAGGTTAAGATTTTCCTCACAACAGATCATAAGCTCCCTTTTCTACATACAGAGCTGGTGTTGATAACTTCTGGCTCATACTTGAGGAAAGTCTTCTGCTACACCATGAGACATTTGGTGATATTACTTCACAGTATTGAACAGTTCTGATTATTTCCTCAGTGGCCTACTGTGACACCTTCACATTCAATTTTTTATCCTAAAAGGATAAGTGGTCTAGTTAGCCTAAAATATACATTGGAATGAACTGTTAGGGAGACATGCAAAAGATCAATTTCACCAATAAAAATGTCAGAACACTTCAGGTGATGTGTTTCCTTTTATTTGCCCTCTGTGGAACTGAGATATCTATGGACACGTCAGAGGCTCACAACTTTAATATTTATCTCTGATGCTGAAAAACTATGTAACTAGTTTCATAAGGGGGAAACTTCAGGAAGCCATTGCAATAATCAGTTCAGAAATATCCTGTAACAGCTATTGTTCTAGTTGTTTTTGAGCATGGTAGGATTCAGGCATGTAAACTAATTTTGCTGCCATTCAGGTAATTAGCAGATAAAGGTTAGTGAATAAATGTGGGAAGATGTTATCAGACAAAAAAGTCTACAATAACTAATTGACTTTATAGATAAAGGAATAATGATTCTGGATAAAGAGCATTCTGGAGCTCTTTCATATTTGCCTGCTGTTTCTGTGATTAATTCTTAGCAGTTGTTCCGAAGTATGAATTTAATAAACATATATGGAAGAAACATTCTATGGCTTACACTCATCATATTTTAGTAGTTAAGAACTCAGTCATCACCTTGTCACTATCTTACAGTAAACAGGTAATTAAAACTTTTACCTCAAATTTGTCCATGATTTTGGTTTCTTTTCTGCCTGAATGTCAGAGGCAACTGAATCTACAGAACAGAAAGATCAGAAAGTTCAAAGTTCAGGATTCAGTATTACGCTGAGGTTAATTTTTCTACCTCAGTAGCTTTTGCAAAATAAGCTTGAAAATGTCAGAAAAACAGATTTTACTGCATCATTTACAGTTACAGAAAGAAGTAAATGAAGATGGAAATTCCAACACCTGGTGCTGAGAAGACATCATAGATGTGTTGGAGAAGATGTTACAACTGTAGGGCTTTCATTTGTATTTAATCATTAATCTACTATTGACTTGCCATTAGAAAAATAGGGAAAATACTCCCTGCCCCAAATAAGTGATAAAGACCTTTAAAACCAATGTTTCATAAATACCGCTTGCATTGTATCAGCTTGAACCAAGTCTTAGCTATAATTAGTCCTGCAAGCAGCGTGACTCACAGCTGAGGTTCTCGGTTTTCAGACTTGTGTCCACTAGAAGTTTAAATGGGTCACAGAGTCCCCTTTCAAACATAAAAACAAAAAACAAACCAGTCGGCCCCAAAATGCTAATCCTGAGACCTTTTCATGGTTTCCAGATTCAGTGAAGAGTCTGTGTATCTTGCATGACTTTTCCAATTTGAGTACAAGATGAATTAAAGCTTTAAACCATGACTTGAATATGCATTGTAAACATAACCACTTACGGGCAGAGGCCTTTGGTCATCAGGATTCCAGAGAGGAAATGACGATGATAAAAGAGCAATTTAGAGAACTGACACGGCAGTTCACTGTACAACCTCTTGAAGTCAAGACTGATCAAGCAAAAGATTTGTTGTATACAGTTCATCACATCAACCAGGAAATAAATGCTGCTTCAGATCTCACAATCATCCCTACAGTCACTAGACAAATCAGCAAACTGGTAAGTGTGACACGAACACGGGATAAATTGAGTACTATGTTATATGGGAAAAAATGAAGAACACTCTATTATTTTAGGACTGAACACTTTAAATACAAATGTAAGATACAAGAAATTGTTAGCATTTACTGTATGTAAGACATTTCCTCCTGCTAATATTCTCTTCATTCCACTTACTGGAAACACACAAATTATAGTGGAGAAAATGTATGTGTGAAAACAATCGGACATATTCAACTATCTCCACTCCAGAAGGCTGTCTTGCAGAGAAGTTTCTCTTTTAACTGAACTTTTTTATATTGACAGAATAATATATATTGAAACTGGGATTCTTCTACATGTGTTCTCCATGCACAGATTAAAATTCTGATTTGTCAAAGCATTTAAGTTAATGCCTAACCCTAAAAACATGCCATGTGCTATAGGACCTGATAGGTATTCATAAAACAGTAAAAGAGGAGAAAGTGCTATTTTAAGTATTACAGTAGCCAAATATGAAAAATTCTAAACTAGAGCTATGTTTGACAGGGTATATTAATGTGTATGCCCTCCACATATTTGTTTTTCTCAAGTCTGTTATTAAATATATCAAATAAATGCATGGCTTTTTTAAGATAACTGTTCTGTTCTCATAAAGTATTTTACCTTAAATTACTGATATAAACTACATCTAACTTCACCTAAACACGGTTTATGTAAGACACATAATTAAACAAAAATGAAAAAAAGAAACCTAAAGAGACTTATTGCAAATGCATTTTTATGCTGAAGCTTTTGGACACTGAATACGTATTTGAAGCCAATTGAATTTTTCAAACTATCAGAGAAGGATATTTTTAGTACTTGTTCACATCTGTGCTTGCAAAAGATAACTGTTCCTGCACATACTACATCCACATTTATTTGTAGTCTCAGTATAGACACAAAATAGGAAACTGGCTTCTACAAAAATCAGCTGCACAATGTATGTGCTCAGATACTAGAGAGATGAGTGTTACAAGACACCTACAATGGATGAGGTATTTTCCAAGATTTAAAAATTAATTTTTAACCCATCTGTGGAATCTATCCCAGATGAGTGAGAGAGAAAGAAATTTGTAATTGGCATCGGTAGTCTGTATTTTCACCACATCTCAGTCATGTGAGATGAACGGCTCGATTGGGTGCTTAAAATTATATTAGTACCAGTTATGTGACAAGAGACCACTAACAATGCTTATTAATTGTCCCTAAGATTAAGCATATTATTGAATAGTTTAAAAGAAAAAAGACCACGACCTGAGGCAAACATCACTCTGAACCAACGACTGTGACCATTTAAGTCACAGAAGCAGCCATTAAAAAGTCAAGCTTGTCTGCAGTAAAGTTAAACTAAAGACCTTAAGGTTTGATACCACATATTCAATGGGGTGGGGGGGCACGGTTCAGAGACAGACGATATCCATATTTCTATTTATTTGGATATAGGAAGAAGGGACACTGTTATTCTCAGGAAGACACAAACAAGCATTGACTTTCTGTAGCAGTCCCCTGAGCTGGCCAACTGCAGGTTGAGGATGTAACAGGTTTGAAGTCAATGTGGAGGCACAAATGAGAACAATTAACTTATGTGTCTGTTCACAGCCCTCCTGCCTGTGAGGAAGTGCCTCATAATGTCCTGTACTAATTGAAGTGCTTGCCGAAGATCATACCTTTTGCAGTCAGGTTTTCCCCTACTCGAGGCAAGAAGTGACAAAAGCATACATAGCTAACACCACTTTTGGAAAGAAAACAATAATTACTACTCATGGCTGACATGATGCGAAAGCCTTCACACCAGTGTGGAAGCCAGTAATGTTCCTCAGCGTAAGTATGGCATGACCATCACTGAGTGTGTTTTTGGTAAAAGGAAACTACACCAAAACCATAGTCCCTTAAAGTACTGCTCCTAGCCTATTGACATAACCTGTCTAGAATTTTCTTTAAGTTTCAGATATTACTCTTAATCTAATCACTGGTTCAGGAAATGAAACACTGGACTATTGTGATGATGGAGATAGTGAAAGAAACCAAAGATGAAAAATTAAGTAATTAAAATGCAGACTTGATCGGTTGATTTAAATGCTGTCCTGTAAGTAGGATTTTTATATCCATTCAAGGGTAAATAGATATTCCTCTGTGAAATTAATGTAATTATACAAATTCTCAGATCAGCTGAGAATATAGCTCAATCCATCTAGGACAGCTGCCTTCCACTTCTCTATTTCAGCTGTGACACAGTAGCCTTATCAAATTAGAGGCACGAAGGAACAGTCTCAGAGACAGACTGAGTCACATCATAACCCCAAAATGACAGAATTATTTCAGTAGTTTATTTAAGGCCTGACTCAATCTTCTGAAATCAATCCAAATTCTTCCATTGACTTAAGCAGCCTTTAAAATTTTTTGGGAAGTACTAATCAGAATGAAGGTGTTAGTTAAAACATCTCTATAATACATAGATATTACATACTAGGATTATCTATACAGAAATGCAGAATTACTCTTTGATGCTGTGGTGACTAA